>NC_089873.1:105235000-105567500 GCF_040182565.1 Anser cygnoides | reverse complement strand
TCCTTTTATTTTCTTTCTTTTTTTTTTTTTTTCCTTCCTGATCACATTCTGCAAAGATGGTATACTTACCTCAGGTTTACTGGACAAGACAAAAATGGTTCCCATTTTCACAATACCTCACAACATGACAGTTACTTTCTCCCCGCCGGGAGCCTCAGCGGAGCGGTCGGTGCAAGCGGCAGCTCTTGGGGCCTGCACTTTGGTCAGCGGAGCATTGTCGCGCCGGCTGCGTCGGGGAGAAATTGCAGCAAGCAGGGGCATTGGCTCCCTTTTGGTCTTAGGTGTCCTTTTCATAGTGGAAAAAATGCATTGGTCCAAGCGCCTGTCCAGGAGCATCCCCTGCGCCTCCAGGCCGTAATCCTGGACACACGGATGACATGCCTGTGGTGGCTATGCATCTCCCTCCCAGCGCCCCTCTGGGCTGTCATCACAGCATGGTGGCCGAGCCCTTGGTGGTGTCTGCACAAGACAGGGTCCAGCACGGTGCTGCCCGGCCCCTGCCGGTTGTTAGGTGGGCAGCAGGGCAGCCGCCGGGGTGGCCGCTCACAGAATCCTGCTGTTCAAAATGGGCCGTCACCTTGTGGAGGATCAGGCCCAGCTGCCCCACTGCGCCCCAGTGGCCAGGTGCCAGCCCTCTGCCAGTCCCCTCGGAGCTCTCGGCTGTACTGCCCTGCAGCTCTTGGGTGCACCACAGCACGCTGTGTGGAGGAGAAGTCTTCCTCTTGTTAGGTGACGGTAACTGACGGTAACTGCTCTTAGTGAAGTTCGAGGGCCAAAGTGCTCTTCCCACTGGTGGCTTCAGGGGCTGCGGCAGCTTTGGGGGCGAGAGTGGTACCTTACAGTTTGCCAGAGCAGGTTTCAAAAGGGACAAACAGCAGTGTTGCTGGAAAACGGTGGGTGGATGGCTTTTTTCTGACAGTGGTGGCTTTTCACACTGAGAGCATGTGAAATTCAGCAACTGCATGACTCTTAGATGATAGTTTTGTGGAAACACCATGGTAAGCAAGACTCCGGAACTATGTGCAGCGCATGTGTGAGGTAATGTTTCCTGACAGATCAGGTAATTCCATGTTAGTGTTTGCATGCACGAATTTTTGTGCTAATCAGTGTTTCTCGGGGAAGTGCACCAGAGGAGTCTGCGAATCATGAGCGAAATGCTACACATGCTTGGTGTTAGCAGAGCTGCGTGCAGAAAGTGTGGGCACTGCATGCATCGCACTTAGGTGCTTTGCTCCCCTTTGTTCTTCCAGTCAGCGTGGCTGAGTATAGGCAGGAGTAGTAGCTGTGGTGCCTGCCCCTACTCTTGAAAACTACAGAAAGTTTTGTGGCATCTTTAAGACAGCCATCAGAACATTGGCTTCTTGGCCCAATAAAAACACAGGCAAGTCAGTGGACTGAAGCTTAGCGTTTTGCCCCATTGGGGTTTATTTGGTTGCAGGGGGATGATAGCCCACCCTGTGGTGTCCTTGTCCCCTGTGGGGCTCCCCACCAAGGCTTGTCTCTGCTGTGTAACCTCTTACGTGGGTCCGTGTCCACTCACAGTTCCATAGGTTTCACTGGAAATCAGTGTAAGCATTAAGGTCCACTCACCTCACCATGGTGGTGAGCGCAAGAAGTGGGCACGGGAATTGGGTTGGAAGTGGCAGCACCAAGTGGCAGCCCTTCATGTGGCAGGGAGACCCATGAGCTCACCACGAATGCTAGGAGTGTTGTCTTCTGCAGTGATGTTCTTAAAAATTATGTGACATACTTGAACATTTTCACAGTAGCACCCAAAACAAAAATACTGCATAGTACCCCTTTTAACCGATGTTAATACACTGTTATTGCAGATGAGATGTAAGATTTCTCCCCTGAATTGCAGATATCATAAAAACTTCCTGTGGATCAGAAATATATGTATATATGTATATATAATATATGTATATATTTCTGATTATACTTTAAAAGTGCTAAATGACTGGCACAACTGCTAAAACCATTTGTGTCAGCTTTCTGTTGATGGTACTTTGATCTTCCCCTCCCACCCATTACTGTAGTGTAGGAGCACCTTGTAATTGGTTTATTTATACTCCCAACATGCTTGTGAAAGAGAAAAATACTGAGTCCCATTTTGATGTCAATGATTTATGCTTGAGTAATTGGACAGCTCTATACTCAGCAAACCACCTGGCCACTGGATTTTTTCCACTATGTTTATTACCATGTTCTCATGTACCTCAGAAATCACTCTCAGTTGCACAGTTCCTGTTCTCATACTTTTTTTTTTTTTTTTTTTTTTTTTGCTTTAACGAGTGTGATGCCATATCAAGTCAGCTATTCTCTCACAATGTGCTCTTTAAGAGGTGTGGATGTTTATATGGTCAGGGGATGCTAGAAAGTGTGGTAGTAGACATGATCAATGTAAACAAAAGTATTTAGAAAGTATGTGAGATTGTTTTTGATGGATAAGACTCTGATACAGTGTAGTCTTGATTACCTTTTAAAAGGTCTTCTCTGTTCAGTGTTGTCATTTTTATTAATAACCCGTTGTTTTGACTAGTTTAAAGATGGTTTTAAGAAAAGTGTTTTGGCAGGATTAGGTATGCTGTATGGACAATAAACTCACCTTGACCTAAATTTGCCTGTCTTGTTTTTATTCATTCATTGTGCAAAAGATGATGTGATTTTGGAGTCTTTTATCTGGATAGATCATGTTAGCAGGCACATAAAATGGGAACTGTTTAATGTTGCAGTCACAGAAGTTTTCTTCTAAAAAAAATGCATTATATGATTGCCTACTGTTTAAGGCAAATTCTGGCTGTTTCTTCCATGAAAAGGTCCAGGTGGATTTAAGGAGAAAAAAGTCCTAAAAATGGTAAATTGCTAGATCAAAACATTCTGTGGAAATTAAGTTGAGGTTGTGGAAAAGTGTTCATAAGTACATGGAGTGCACATTTTTGCAACTAATTTAAATTTTATTTAAATATGCAGTTATTTGATGTACTTTAAAGGCTACTGCAACATTCTGTAGTTTTTCTTTGTATAAGCTTTGGGTAAAAAGTGAGGGAAAGAGAGGGGGTTTTGTGGTGAAACCGGTGGGAAGAAACCATGCACTAAGTCTTCTTTAGCCTTTGACCAGGTAGCAAGACAAACCCTCTCTTGTCTCTCCCATTTTCATCACAGCTCATGCTGGTGAGGTCAACCTTACTGTAGGTTGACCAACTTCATGCGTGACATGTTTGGCCTGCCCTTAGTCTCTCTTGCTCCACAACACTGTAAACAGGCACTGCCAAGACTGCCCGGTCTCTGGTGTAGGTGAAATTCTCCACTGCCATCAAGTAGCAGTGTGCTCATTTCTAATGAATTTCAGGCTTTTGGGTGCCCTTCAGGAGAGCAAAGAGGCACTGAATAATGAAGAGGTATTTGGGCAGACACTGGAGAAAAATACCATCATGAAATGAATAATGCTACAGACAAAAATAGATAAGTGAAACGAAAGAAAAGTGAAGAGGAAAATGAAAGCAAGATGTATTGAACAGGGAGAAGGAAAATACTCAAAGGGAAAACACGTTGCAAAAATGAAGAAACATGACATATATATATGGGGGGAAGGGGGTAATATGTTTCTTCATATGTATATTCATATATATATATATATGAACAAATAGAAGAAAAAATCATGGATGGGATAGGAAATATGATGGAAATTGTGAGGTATGAGTCAGGAGATAGAGCCCCTTCTAGTCATGATCACACAAATGAGAGCTGTGGTTTACAGCAAGGTCTTTTAAATCTTCCATGGAAATTGACCTGTGAGTCTTCATTTCACAGGTTATCTGCACCAAAGATTTTAATGCATAATGAGTCCTTGTGTTCCTCTGGTACCACTTTAACATCACCAACAATCTGCAGCATTTTTTGGGCCTAACTAAGGGCCAAAGAACTGGAACATGTGAGAGTTGTTCTTACACCTTCCATTTGTGTTTTAAAGCTCAAAGAGCCTGGCCTAATTACAGGTCTTGTCAGATTAATTTTTTTCCCGCTGTAGTGTCACCAGTAGTCCTCCTGAAACTTAAGGTATGTGCTTTGCAGCTTTGTGTTTTAGAGGTTTTACTAAAATTAGATCTAGCAAAGAAGAGATTTTCTGTTGTAGATTAAATAAATGTATGTTTTCAAAATTAGTGGATGTAGTGTGCAGAAGCTAAACTGAAAATAATTGGAAAAAAGCCTGTTCCTGTTCTTTAAAGAAAGCGGTCTGAATGCTGAGAAGCCACACACAATAGGGTTAAGTTCCATTATGTGGCCTGTGAAACTATTTTGTATTGTCATCTTCCTACCATCTGCAAACAATATCTGCCCATCATGATCCTATATGTTATATAAGGATAGCCTGAGGATTTTAAGGAGGGACCACAAAGCAAAAGCCTGCTTTAAAACAACTGCATGCTGGACTGACTTTTATGTTTAATAAATAAATAAAAAAAAATTAATTTGTCCATGAACTATGGAGCCACTTTTTGTTCTGTGCTGCTCTAAAGAAGCAAAAAGCCCTACAAATCTAATGCAACCAGTACAAACGGAATGAAATTCTATCCCTGCTAAAGACAGTGAGAACTCCACTGTTGACTTTTAAAAGGTTCAATAATTTTCCCACTAGCCTCAGTTCATTCTGAGTTGTCATGAGTCCATCTTTCTCAATACAGAGTTAACCCCTGGGCATTTCAATGGTGCTTTATCCTATTAAAATAAACACATATGACTGTCTAGGTCACTGAACCTCACTGTCAGCAGTCAGAGGCCATCAGCCATTATACTTTGTCTAGAAGGATGCACAGAATGTCTCCACACTGTATAAATTACAGTAATTTTCAAACCTACTGCAAATCAAATGTTTTTTGGGGAAAGAGCAGGAGAGATGAAGAGCATGAAATGCTGTATCAAGCTCATGGACTGCTTAATAACAATCTAGATAACAAGATAGAAAATGTGCATTTTAATCTTATGTTTCACAGGGAAGAAACAGGCCAGGCAAGAGTATGGCCTTACTTATGCAGGTGACTGTTGCTGATACAGGTTTGCAACAGTCTACAATTACTTGCAGCCATAAACATAAAGCAGTTGCATTCAGTTTTTACAGAAATTATACTAGAGCCTTCTCTGCACTGCTTTGCAAGTCACAGCCAGCCAGCTGGCACTAAGAGAAAGAGGCTATGCTCTAGTTCTTTGCCCCCCACAGCACACTGAATCATTTCTCCCAATTAAGGGAAAGTTTATTTTAAAAAGACTGGGGATCCCTTTAGATCTTTCGAGAAAGTTGGCTGCACCACACTTACTTTGTACATCCTTGAAATATTTTAAAAAACAACAACAACAAACAAACAAAAAATCTTCCATTTTTCTTAATGTCATGTTATATTTAAAAGGATTCCCAAAGGTGGTTTACATTTCAGCTGTGTGTGGTTGCAGGGGCACAGGTACCACAATATTTTTGCACTAAAACCAGGGGAAATCAGTGAAAATTGTGGGTATCTTATTACAGACACATGCAAGGGAGAACATCAGGGCACTGTTCAGCATAGGCTTCAGGTGCACTCTGTGGCTTCTGACTGTTCAGAGCTGAGTGGGGAATAGTAGTTCTCAGTAGCAGACACATTAAACCTAGACCTGGTAACTTAAAACATGAAGATGAGTAAAGCTGAGGTATTTATAATGAGGTAAGAGCTCTACATGCAATATGCTTGGCAAGAGGGGCTGTTCTGTGTTCTGCTGCAACCTGCTAGAGAGAGAGAAAGGAGTTGATGGGCAGCACAGTAAAAGGGAAAAACATCTGTCTGCTTAAATGGCTGTCCTGTAGAAATTATGTGGTGATAGCTCCATATTAATATTGATTCTTCTCTAAAAATAAACTGGGATGTTATTTGAGCTTTTCCAAAACATAACATGCAGAAACTACGAGAAGCATTAGGACAGGGCAGTGAAGGAGAGAGAGAGAAAGATCAACCCACCGGCCACGTTTGGAGCTACAGTCGCTCAGATTATTCAGTAACTCTTCTTAGAGCAAGACCTCTGTTTTGTCTAGCTGGAAAGTAACAAGCATCCATCTCTGAAGAGCAACAGATTGACCTTTTTGATGATTAGGGTTTTTCAGCACTCGAACAAAACTGTGAGCGGGACATAACCAGCTGGAGGATAAGGAATGAATCAGGACTATTACTCAGCACTCCCAAACAAAAGTAGTTTCCCTCAATTTTTCCAGCTTCCTCAAGTTTCTTTGGATTTGCTGCTCACATATGGCAAAGTATTGATCTTTCTGGAGTGCCCTGAGAGTATAATGCGTTTCCCCAGTTTTAGGCATTAAGGTTTGGCCTCCCGTCATAGAAACCTGCAACAGTAATTTGTAAAATCTGGATGTGATTCTCCTTGATGGCTAGCAGCACTGGAGCAAACGATTAAATATGTATTAAATATTATATTAAATATTAAATATATGTATTAAATCTGAGTGACATGCAGAACTCGAACGGGAACCTGACTTGGGCTGGGGTTAAAATCGAAAGGTGCATATTTCACGGGGGCCGCTAGATGTCAGTAACGTAACTCTCACAACTGCAGCTCCGTGGAGCTCCTGGAGGAGATGCCGGGCGCTTCACAGCCTTTCGGAAATCAAAATGTTTCACTGAAACTTCTCGCTTACCTTACAGCTCGCCTGAAGGTCCTCATCCTCATCACCCAGAAGGCGTGCAAGTGTAACCTGAACTTTCACACTTCAGGGTTTGTGCAAATTGGCCTGGAGTGCTGTTGCAGGAGCACTGGATGTTTTCTGTTCAGCGGGACAGCCACATGGGGCTGGCTCTGCTCCCTGTTTGCAGCTGGTATATATCACTGAAAGCCATCTGAAAAATAATTAAACACTTTCCTGAAGTTACTTTGCCATGAAAGCAATTAAGGTAGTTGCAGAAAAGGTATTACACAAGCATATTCTCCAGCCTGACAAATTTAAGAACTGGTGAGAGCACAATCTGTGTGCTAGGATTTGACCAAGTCATGAATTTCTTCACGCCAGCATGTCCTTGAGAATTGTATTATGGAGCAAGAGGGGTGGGGGAGGAAAGAATTCTGCAGAAGTTCAGTCTCGGTTTCTCCTGGGCTGGTGAACTTGTCAGAGCAGGAAGGAAGATCAGCTCCTGAAATGATAAGTGGTCTGCAGAGAATACCGCCCAGATGATGACTTCAATTTTGCATATTTTAATTGCTAGCTCTTCTTCCAAGGAGACAAGTTTTCCTGGCCTGCTGATATTGTCTGATGTTAGTGATGTGCAATCCATGTGATAAAGACTTTAATACACAGTCAACATTTTTCAAAACTGATTTTTTTATCAGAATATTTCCCGTTTGAAATTTTTCAATTTCCAGCACCACAAAATATTTTTCTTCCTAAGAAGAGTTCCTCGAAATACTGTTACTCATTTGAGGAGTTTCTTTGTTTGTGTTAGCAGTTATGCTTTATAGACACTTTGTTTCAGTGGGTCAATTTAAAACATGGGGTCATGATCACAGGTTGACATGATGTGCTACAGCAAATAAATTACTGAAGAGGAAGAAAAGACAAATAAGGTTAAAACACTCGGAAAAAAATATATATATGTGTGCATGCTATGAAGATGAAGAAGACAAGAGCAAAGATAAGAGTATTAAACAATGATAAAAGGAAACATTATCTAGTAGCCAAGCCATGAGGCTGTAAGTCAGAAGTCTCATGCTTTTCGAGCTGTTTTCTCACAAGTCCAGGCTATGGAACTTCAGACAAAGTCTCTTAAAACTTTGCCTGAAGAGCTGTCACTTTTGCCAAGGGACCCGTACCAAAACATGCATTTATAAGATGATAGATGATAACAGTGTTGACTCACATTTGTTTCTTGTACTTTTAAAACATGCTTGAAACACAGCTGGGGGCTTACCATCGTAGCAAAACGCAATTGTTTTTTAATGGTGTTACAATAGAAATAGGTCAGAGCTGAGTCATTTGGCACTGGATCACGTAAAGGCTAGACATGTCACTAATTTCACCCATTTAAAATGTCAGTTCTGAGGCACTACAGAAAAACAAGGTTATGCCACAGTACTAAAGGAAGATAAAAGGGGAATGAAATAGACCCAGTGCGGTACTAAACATTTAATTTATTGTGTGGTTTTAAAATGCTAGAAAATGGAAGAATTATGCTTTAGTCTTTATTTATTTATTTATTTATTTATTGGGTGGGGGGTTAAGACACAAATTGGTTTCAAAGTTAGGTCAGATGTCTGGGCAACCCAGAAAAATTTCTCCAATAACTGATTTTTAGATAAAATTTATTTCTTTCTGTTGTGAAATCCTAAAGCAAATACACTCAGCTCTCTGACCAACTAATATTTTGGTTAATTAGATCATCTGTAAACCATAAAACTTCAGCTTTCTGAGGTGAAAAGGATGATCTGTGGTTGCTTCTTCTGTAACTTTGTCCATTTTACCAGCAGTTAGGTCATTGCTCATTGCTTATTATAAATCATCCTCAGCCAAATGATTAAAATAGTAATGTTAAATACTATTTTCTCAGTCCTTTTGTGTTATTATAATTTCTTGGGTGTTTGTGTTCACCCTTAGGTGACTTCTCCACTTCTTTCCTTGCATTTGGAAACCATAAAATACACATTACCTGTTATCCTACCCTATATCAATAACAGAGACACGATTTGACCAAATTTTTATGGTTAATTTCCCAAAATGACAGCAATTTAAAATCCTTACTATTTCTGGCTAGTAGGACCTTTCCTGGGGAGAATATCTTATTTCTGTGTTAATAAAACCATCTTCTATGTAGTGTTGTTGCAGTTTGCCAAAATGTATGTGTATTTTTTCATGATTTTTCTTTTTCAAAAACAGGAGGTAAGGAAGGAATGACAAAACAAACTTCTATTTTTCTAAGACTTCTTTTCTTTTGCTTTGCCCATCCATACTAGGAAAAGTGAAAGTCAGAATGGCAAATCCTAGCAACAGAAGAAAGAATCCCTTTACTCACACAGGGAGCAATGCATAGGCAACAAGAATGTCAACTACAAAATGAAGATGCATCTTCCCACAAATGCTGTCAATTGGCCCAGAAAGAATACCACTAGGCAACAGAGCTGATTTATTTTATCTAGATCAGATGTCAGTTTTAAGTCTGCAAACACCACTGTGATACAGGGTGTGGGTGAGATGTTGGTAGGTAGGTGGATGGCAATGTTCAGTTTAGTTTTGCTCTTCTCTCTGCCCCTCTTCCCAGTTCCTCTTCTCTGCTATTTCTCAAGAATGATGGTGGCTGTGGAGCAAAAGTGGTTTCCATCCAACAAATCAATCTGCAACAGTCTTAATATGAAATTCATCCAAGATTCTGGATCCCAAAATTTTATTCCACCAATCTCCCATCTAGATCCCAGGCACTGAAGTGATTTGGGTAAATAGGGCCTGAAGAAGATCACAATCTCTCTCATTTTTCAGAAAATGTAGGGAGGCTTTGGACTGCATGAAAAGAAAGCAAGGACAGCAGTTTGAGGAAGGTGATTCTCTCCCTCTTCTCTGCTCTTATGAACCCCCACCTGGAGTACTGCGTCCAGCTCTGGGACCCCCAGCACAAGAAGAACATGGACATGTTGGAGTGAGTCCAGAGGAAGGCCGTGAGGATGATCAAAGGGCTGGAGCACCTCTCCTGTGAAGACAGGAGGGTTGGAGTTGTTCATCCTGAAGAAGGCTCCAGAGAGACCTTATAATGGTCTTCTGGTGCCTAAAGGGGACCTATATGAAAGATGGAGAGGGACTCTGTAGCAGGAAGTGTAGTAATAGGACAAGGGGTAGGAGTTTTAAACTAAAAGAGGGTAGATTTAGATTAAATATTTGGGAGGAAATTCTTCACTCAGAGGGTGGTGAGGCACCGGAAGAGGTTGCGCAGAGAAGCTGTAGATGTGCCATCCCTGGAAGTGTTCAACTCCAGGCTGAATGGGTCTTTGAGCAGCCTGGTCTAGTGGAAGGTGTCCCTGCCTATGGCAGGGTGGTTGGAACTGGATGATCTTTAGGGTCTCTTCCAACCCAAACTATTCTACGAGTTGTACCACACAAGGCCAGCTTGGCCCCAGTTGTTGTGGAAGTCTACAAACGTGCCTATATCACCCACTGCTTTGCCTTGTGAACTGCCGGTCTGGAACAGTTGCTTTGAAACCAGTCCTCTCTCTGCTGATGATCATTGAGGAAACATGATTTGGCTTCCAAGACTTTCAACCAAAACTTGTACCAAAGCATAGTTTACCCACTACTGATACTATGAGCAAAGTCCTGTTGTTGAATAGTGTTCTTATTTTAGTTGATAGAACGAGTCTGAACATCAGCAAATACTGCGTCTTTTGAAACCTAGTAAACTTAGTCAAGCCTCTTGTCCTAGAATCATGAGATTATGTGAAAATCAGTGTTTAAGATGAAAGCTACCTGATTATAATTGTAAAGTAAGAATATGTGCCTTGAGACCTTAGAAGATGTTTCAGACTGTATATGTCTTCAATTTAATTGTTAAGGCGATTTGTTAAGAAGAAATATTCTACATCTGCAGCATTTTAAGGACTGGTTGGCACAGCCCACATCTCCACTAGATGATGTACCTGCTGCCTGTAAAGCAGCCGTTCTCCCCAAACACACTTTCTTCTGCCAAACACAGGTTGAACCTGCATCTATCCCCACAGTCCCTGCCAAACATTAAGGTGATGAATGCGCTGGGGCTTCCAATGCGTTCCAAGAGGTGGAAAAAGCTCATGGCTGAGGCACGAAACTGTGCCTCGGTGGCACTTCTCCTTGCGGTGGGTTGCAATGGAGGCACAGAAGTTTTTAAGGAAAGAAAGTTTGTATAGGAAGTGTGGTTTTTTTTTGGGGGGGGGGGGGGGGGGGTTGTTTATTGATTGATTGAAGGGGTGTGTTATATTTATTGATTGATTGACAGATTTAGTGAAACGAGCCGAAGGCTTCCCTCAGGAGCCACCTTCCCGTACCGCGAATCTCAGCGGGGCGAGCCGATAACGGCCGCCAACCACCGCCGGTGTCATGAGGAGGAGGAGGAGGAGCAATGGCGGCTGCCGCCCCGTGACGTCACCGCCGGGCGCCGCAGTGCGGGCCCCGGTAGCCGGCGTCGTGGTCGTGGTCCGTCATGGTTCGCTTCGGGCTGACCGTCGTCCGGCAGTGAGTACCGCCGCGCCGCCTCCTCCTCTTCTCCCTTCAGGGAAACAAAGCCTTCGTCTCCGCCGCCAGCCCTTCTCCGTGCGGGAGCTCCGTCAGCCCCACGGCCCTCACCTGCAGCCGGGGTGGGGGTGGGGGGTGCGGTGACGGTGCCCCCCCGAGCCCCGCCGGGGACTGTGCGGCGCTGCCGGGGCTGTGCTGGGCCCGGAGGTGCTGCTAGCGCCGGCTGGGCATGGCAGGCTGGCGGAGTGGGCTTTGCTTAAGGCAGGCTGTGTCAGGGTGGTTCAGTATCGACCGAGTACGGTGTTACACGTAAATTTAGTACGGGCTATTTATGAGCTCTTAGGTCTTGTGACCGTCCTCCTGCCAGAAGTTCTCTGGTGGGGTGAAAAGTTCGTTTAAGAAGGGTAGGCTAACATTTCTGCTGTGAAATGTTAAAGAACTGGCATTTGTGGCTTCTTCAAAATCACTAAGGCAAGCTTCTCTTTCAGGCTATCGTGGATATTGACAGAGACCAGTGGTTAACGGGACTAAGCAGCTCCAGCTCCCTCCAAATGAAAGTCAACTTAATTTAAGTTAGCAGTTAGCAAGCTAGCTCCAGCTCCCTCCAACTGACAGTAGTTAGCTGTTTAACTTTATGAAAACCAAACTTTCTTTTCATCTTCAGCATAATATGGCTTAATACTTGATTAGGGCAATTGGAGCAACAATTTCCTTTTTCTAATTTTCCTCTTAAAAAGAGTTATTTTTCCCTTCCGGACCTATACCCCATGACTCGGTGCTCTAATTGCAGCCTTACTTTCACATAATTTAGAAAGCACGAAAGCCTGAAACAGTTTGTTAAACTTGAGATCTTCAGGTGGGACTGTAGGAGGCACTTCAGAAAGATACAAGTCATTCATCAGGAAATGGGTTGGTGTTGACTTAGGCTGTGCTTGTGTACGCTGTGCTAAATTAGTGCTACTTGGAAATCTGCAGATGCTGCTGTTCCCCACCCCCAAGTTGATGACCAGCAGGATGGACTCCATCCACCCTGATGCATTTTCCTCAGGAGGCTGAAAACAGCTGTCAGGGTGTGGATAGAGTCTGAGGAATTAAATTGTTGCCCTGGGCACAGGGATGTTTAAAGTGTGCTGTAAAATAGTGTTCTCTCTTAAAATGCTTGCTTTCTGTGATTGGTTATCTATTTGGGGCTCATCTTAAGGACTTCTGCCCAGCGGTGTTGATAGCTATTTAAAAAGTAAGCAGCACGTTTGGCCCTCAGTACTGCAAAAACTTAAGCATGTGACATTTCAGTCAGGTGAGGCGTCTCAACAAAGCATGCTTAAATTTATTCATGTTAAGTTTTTCCTACGGAATATATCGTCACATGGTTTTAGTTGTTCTTCTCTTGCAATATCCCCAGTTACGGTTTTCAAGATTAAATATTCTAATTTTGAAAGCAGGTTATGTTCATTCTAGTAGTTCTTCTACAGCTCTGGCGTCTTATGCTGTGCTTCTTCAAGGTGTGCAGGCTGCTCTGCCATCGACTTTGATAATTGCTTGAATTGGCTTCCCTCTAAAGCACAGGGGTTCAGCTGAGTGGTAAATGCCTCTCTTAAGAGGATTACAGAGTCCTCCTACTTCTCTCTCTCCAATATGACACTGTAATAGATAAATTATGCTGCATTTATGATGAATTTAAGAGATTGTTTTCCTTCTCTTTGTTCCAGGTAGGTTTGTCTTAGTAAATATTGATGGTGTGATTGAGGCTGATTACTTGAAAATTGTTTTGTTCTAGGGTAAAATCTTCAAACACATCTGTTTTTGAAAGGAGGCTGTGCTGTACTGTGCTGTATGTCGCTTTTGATATTCAGACTCTTCTTCTCCCTTTTGTTTATAATATAATAATGTTATTGAACTTTGACTAAATTATTGAGTCACTTTTTTGTCTAATGTCTTTCAGTGGAGAAACAAGATACAACAAAGACAAGATACTGCAAGGTTAGTGTCAGTTATTCTACTAGCTTCTTGGAGATTGAGAACTACTCTTCCCTACAAAACGAAAAATCCCATGATCAACTGCTAAATATTATTACAGAATAAAATTGAATACCTTAGGCTATTAAAATATTTTTATTTGTAGATGGGAATATTAGCTTGATAACTGTAGAAGACTACAAAGATTCCAAGACAGTCTCTGCAGAGTGCCACCGAATAGTGGTTCTTTTCTGGTATTGACAAGAGTGTTATATTTCCTTTTGCCAAAGAAGAAAAAAAAAGTTACCTGTAATTGAATGAAGTGGTAGCAGCACCTGTTAAGGATGCCAGAATGTCACAGACTACTGTCTTAAGTCTCAGTAGTTAGTATCAAGCCTGAGAAAAGGGCTTATGGGACTCGCATGAGTAGCAAGAGCAGCAGCTCTGATGAAGAAGCAGCTAGGTGCACCTTCATGCAACGACTGGAATTAGTAAGGAACCACAGAGGCAGGAATAAGGGTCATGTTGTAAAGGATGTTATTGCCTCGAGGTGGTAATCTGTCACCTGCAAGGAAAAAATAAAAGTGAAGATTGCTTAAATGTGCTTGAATTGTTCAGTCCCAGCTCTTTCTATGACGACAGTTTTTAGAAAAAGCATTTAATTAGTGCTGGCTGACTCAAAGACCCAGAACTGAAAACCGTGAGCTGTTTGGATGCCTGTTGTAGGAAAACTGAGGCTTACAGCTACAAAGAACCTTGGAGGCTTTTACTCTGAGTAAATATATTTTATTCAGTGCTATGTGCTGTGAAGAAGAATTGTGCTTCTGGATTTTCCTACCTCTATTTTGACATTACAACTTAAAGTAGGCAATACAAGCGTGGACACAACAATTTCTTACAGGTTTGTCCCTCTACCACAGTTCTGGGTGTATGAGTCAGCCAGCACAAAGGAGCACACCTTTGTCATTAACGTTGGGTCACCAAAGTGCTTGTTCTCTCAGCACTGTCCTAGTGCTCTGTGGCCAGGTAGCTTCAGACTATTCTACCTGAAAACCATTTTTGTAAGGGTTACTTTTCAGCTAGATTTGTTAAATCAACACACTTGCTATGCAGCTGTATGAGTGTTAGTGTCAGTATGCAAGGTGGAGCAGGGGAGAGGAAGAGGCCACAACAGACTGTGTTTACATCAGTTCTAAAATTCTTGTGAAACTGTGTCTTTGGCAAAGAGTGTGTGCAGCTTTCCACATTACACAGAATCCCATCTTGTTGCATCATTTCTTCAGGGCATTGTCGATATTAGGGAATGGGGAGGAACCGCCATTTCATATTTGTTAGGACTTGCCTCTCCTGATGTGCGTGTTTTTCCATGTGTGTATTTTAGTATCAACAGCTGTATCTCAATTGTATTGTCTGTTTTTTCTTATTTACAATGGACAAACATTTTCAGTTTTAATTTCACTTGAGACTGACTCCTCTAGCAAGGAGCCTATCAGAGCCTACTCTAAAAAGGACAAGTGATTTGAAATGACTACTCATGTTTAGAAAGTGTAGGCCTCTGTCTTATGTTTAAAAGTTTTTTTTAAAAAAAAATTCTTATACGAATACCTTAATTTCAATATAATCAGTAAATGATCCTTCTGCCTTTCTAGTGTGTGCTCCCTTTCTTTATACTGTGTAACTAAGTTTAAGAAAGACCAGAGGAATAGTCACTTTTACAAACGGTTGACTCTGCTGAAGGAGACGCTTTTTATAATGACTGAGCAGATTCTCTCTGCCATGTTTGCTAAGCTGATAAATGATTTTAAATTTACTTGTCTTAATGTTGATGGGTTTTTGTTTTGTAGGTCAAGGAGTAGATGAGCCACTCTCTGTAACTGGTTTCAAACAAGCAGATGCTGCTGGTTTATTTCTCAGTAATGTAAAATTTACTCATGTCTTTTCAAGTGACCTCCTTCGAGCAAAGCAGGCAAGTGCTTCTTGAGGCTACTGAATATAAATATTAGCTTCAGATTTTAGTGTTTGTTATTGATGATACAAAAATAATACAGTGAAGGAAGGCCAAAGGCTATTTTAATAGATTTAAAACTGAAGTTTGAGTTGTGTAGAATTCCAGAAGGCCTCTGTGAATAAGGAACTTCAGTGCAAACAGCACATTGTTGAAGGCCAGCTTGCAAGATGACATGTAGTGTTTTTCTTATGGATTTTCCGTTATTTTGTGTGTACATACTCTTGTTAAAAGTGATGGGGATTCAGAGGTAACAGAGACCAAAGTTGTTTTTTTTCTTTGAAGAAACAAAGCAAGTTGCTGTTTGCACTGTCTTATGCATTGTAACTACTTGTGTTTTTTTGAGAAAGGCAGACCAATAAAGGCAAGATCAAGTCTTGCTGTAAAGTCAGTACAAGAACCATTAAATGTACAGAGCTGTTGGATTTTGGCAGGAATGTAATACCATACCTCTCATCTTATGCACTATTTTTAATAGATTATTTTATAAAATAGATTATTTAAAGAGGAAACAATGTTAGTAACTGAGTGGGTTTACGTGTGGCTTTGTATACAAGATTACAAAATGTTCAAAAAAGTTAGGGAAACAGAACTTTTATATGTAAAGGTGTCGAGCTGCTAGCTGTTCTAGGAAGGTCACATCTCCTATGGGAGTCCTATCCTTAATTCTGTTTCCTGTTACTGATTCTGTGATTTCAGGAGACATAAGGCTTCACATGATTGAAACTAAGAAATCTATGATAGCCCTAGTTTCTTGCTTTTTCCTCAGTTGTACTGCTACAAAAATCTTTGAAGCCTTGTAAACCAGATCAACAAAATCTAGGTTAAAATTTCTTCATTTTAACACAGATCATCTTGCTCATCTGTTTTTGCAGCACATAAACTTGTGAGACCAGTGACTCATAGGCTTGTAGCAGCATAACTTAGGCAGAAAACAAACTAGAGAGGTAGGGAGGAGTGCAATAATTAAATATTTATAAAATGCATAATAATGGCATCTTTTATTAGAGAAAGCCTTTTCCATGAGAAGCGTTCGCGCACTTCTAAAGTAGAAAGCAGACCTGAATTTGTCCTTTGCATAAGAGCAACATGTTTTGCCATTCTTTTGAAAAGCTATGCAGACTTTGCAGAAGCTTTTCCAAAGACGTGAAGAGAGCTTCAATTTCTATTCGCTTATAACTCCCTTTTTTGGCAGCTGCAGATCTATGAAGGGTGCCCTTTACTACACTGTCACTTCATTGCTCAAGTATGAGAGGAATGTACAAGTTCCTTCGAAAAAGGGGTGGGGGTGGGGGAACACTCAAGCCTGAGCAGGGTAGGAGAAATTGGGGATGTATGCAAAGAGAATTGTACTAGCTGGGCAGGGATTTTGAGCACTAAAAGAGATGCACAGTGAACAGGTATAGGGCAGGCAGAGAGAGAGGGAGAGGCTTTGCAGAGGAGCATGTTTGACAGAATTAGCCTAGTAGGGAGGGGTCAAAGACTAGCTCCAGAAATCAGCAGTGTGGAAGAGAGCAGACAGACCTGGAATGTGAAAATATGAAACTCAAGACATCCAGACATTATTAAAAGCAAACTGAGCCCTTTGGGTTTTCTCTCTCTCTTTTTGGCCATGCTGTCAAAAAGCAGGTGAGTATAATCTGTTTTTTTTGAGTGTATAATCCAGTGTGCGTCTCTTTCCTGAGCATCAAGACTGACACTTCTGTATATTGCCAGCAAACACCCTCCTTCCTCTTAAGTGCTTCAAGAGTATTTGATTTCTGAGGTGTATTAAGTAGCCATTTGCCAGAAAGTGATTTCATTCAATAGATGTTATATTGTTGGCAGTTGGAGTAACTGATCAGTTTTTAGGAATGGGCTGCTTGCAAGCATGACCCACATACTACAAGTATGTGTTGGCATGATTGCTTTGTGAATGGCAGTATACTCAAGAGGAGATGTGGCTTTTATCCCAATAAATCGTGCTGCTGATGTGCGTCTAGCTGCCCACCTTTCATGGGTGCTAAGTGTCTCCAGTTGTTATGGACTTTAAATTGGGAAAGAACTTCCAGAAGATTGCATCATTTCTGCCTTTTATGGCATGACACAGGCCATATATGCAATTCTGACAGACGCTATTAGCTGGAAAACTTTTAATCTTGTGTACTTGGGTTTTTGGGTACTATTAATGCAATTCACTTAGACTGTGGTTTTGTAAGATGGTTTAGGTGTTGATGTGACTGTATATTCATTTTTTAGACTGCTGCCACAATTATAGGAAAAAATAAGTTTTGCAAAGATTTGGAAATCAAGTATGATGCAAGACTTCGAGAGAGAGTAAGTGCCAAAAGAGTTTGTTTTAATATTGAACAATTTGAAAATGCAACTTAATGCTGATCTTGACTTATTAAATAGTAGATTTAACAGTGGAGAGCACTATATGATGTGTACTTAATAATTAAGAACTGTTTTTTTTTTTTTTACATTGGGTACTATAAATAGTTTGCCTGACTGCAGAATTCTGAAGCAAAGCCAAAATCTAGTGGTAGTGCTGTAACTGTGGTGTTCTGGTGATTTCAGTATTGAATGACTTGCATGTGGAGGGAACTACCTTAAATGTAATAAAAAGCTTAGCTATACATTCTAGCCCCATATATAAAATGTTAGAGGTGTTCCTTTTGCCTCCCTTCTCTAGCCTGATGGCACAACCTGATGTTTTTTTAATGTTTATACCTTTTCATTTGCATGAAGACTATTGGAAAACTTTCTGCTGGTCTTGGAACCATCTGCTATACTGATTAGCCCCTTTACCTAATTACAGGCATAATAGTACCTCCTGTCTGTTTTTAACTATGTCTTGATCAGAATAAACTTAAATGCTGGCTGTTTCTGCTAGTATGAGTCACCCTTCAGATGCTACACTGACTGTGTCAGCTGAATTTTAAATACTGAAATGCTACAAAAGCAAAAATTGGGACTGCATATTGCCTGCAGGCAAGTAAGTGTTTAAAGAGCAGAACTTGATTGTAGCATTTCCCATTTTGATCTCTGACAGAAACTTTGGTTCACCCCCTGAAATCAGCAAGTGATATGCCTCTCAGTCTTCTTTAATTGCTTAACCACCGGGTGTTTTCGAAAATATCATGGGTTGTGATACAGTTTTACAAAGAATAATCTTAATTTTGTTACTTTTTTTTCCCTTTCATGGTGTTTGTATTGATGTACGGAAATGCCAATATGGTTTCTGCAAGCCACAAATTGTAAGGCACTGCTCTGGATAACTGAAATTAAGTTTGAATAGCATGAGAAGAAACTTAAGCTTAAAGGAACAAATGTCATTGATCCTATTAAGAAAGCTTTATTATCTTGTGCCTTGCTTTCATGGGAGAAGTCTGGAAAAATCTTTTAAGATTAGGATTTACGTTTTAGTAGTTTCAGAGCTTTTATTTCTTCACATCTTAATGTTATTAAATTGCAAGTTTCCCTTTAGAGAAGGGAACTGAGAGTAGACTTGTTTCAGTACACTTAAATTCCTAAGACTGTAATAAATTATTATGGCTGCAAATTCCATGTCCACAGCATAGAAGTCAAAGTGTCAGTAATAAGCACATATTTGTTTTACAGTTGTCAGTGTCTGGATCTATGGAACATGGGTAACTGAGAGTTTGGCAGTACAGCACAAGTCCTTAATTTCTCAGAATACTCATAACTGTACTGTTTTCACTGTCTTCAGTCCTTCTAAGAAAGGACCAAAGCTTTCTGCCTGAATGTATTTTTCATCTGTTAGTGGTAGTGAGGTATTAATCTTTAGTGGGAGAAGTATTAATCTGTGTTGCCACTGTTAAGAGATGTACTTTGGAAATATTTTCAAAGTAAAAAATGGTAGTAGACATCCACATGTATATCCTTTAAAATATATTAGAGATGATAAATATTAATTTATAATGTGACTACTAGTGGTCCAGAATGACTAGTTGGTATATATGGGTTCTTTTTTGCTGTTTCTCATATGGGCCTTGCATTTGGAGGTCTCAGGAATAAGTGTGTCGTTGAAGATCATTAATTGCATGTTCTGAGTCCATTAGCATATGTTCTTAAGATCATTTTCTCCTTCCTTGTTTTCTAAAAACTCTGTCCACAGCAGTAATGTGTGCCCTGAAAAAATAAAAATAAAAAACTTTGTTTTTTAAAATGGATTAATTCTGTCTTGTGACAGTTACAGAATTCTGTAGATAAAAATATATTTTGCTTGTGAAAAATAATTCCTTGTAGTATTTTTGCAAGTGAAAAGTAAATGGAGTTTATCCTCCTGTGAACAGCTATGTACAGGGGTATTTGCAGTGCAACCTCAGTTATGAAGACATGAATTTTGTATACTGAGTGTCAAGAATATAAGAAAAGAATCTCTAGTCAAAGATCAGGCTGAAAATAGTGTTTTGAATGGTAGCCCTTTAAATGAGATGCTACTCTTAATGTATTTCTCTACCCAATGTATATATACTTCTAACCTAAATAGCAGATATAAAGATACCTTTTCCCCCAATGTTGGGATTAAATGTAAAAAGTAGTTAAACCCGCACATTACACTTGAGAATCTAGAAAACAAAGCTGGTGGGAGATGTTTGCGTTGGAAGTGATAGTGAAGACGTTACCTTGCTAAACCTAGTCTTTGTAACTTGCCTCTTACAGAAATATGGTGTTGCAGAAGGAAGGCCTTTGACTGACCTCAAGGCTATGGCAAAGGCTGCTGGAGAACAATGTCCTGCATTCACACCTTCTGGAGGAGAAACGCTAGATGAAGTATGGTATTTATGTATTTGTGGCCTGGTTTCTAGGCTATTTCATTAGTGCAGATACAGCTATTGCTTACTTAGGAACATCTTACTGAAAGTTTAGTCTAACCAAAGGACTTTTTCCAACCATTTTTCCAAGCTAAAAACACCACTTGACCTAATGGTTGTCCATTAGGGAGTCTCTTTAGAAGTAAAATATTCATTCTGAGATTGACTCTTCATTAAGCTCTCATATGCAGAAGGATGGTGGCAGTTGCTCTCAACCTTGGCTTTGAAGGGCAGAGCAGCTTTCACAGCGTTCACTAACTTACCTGTGCTTTCAGAGTCTTGTCTGTGATAAATGTTTATATTTTATCTGAAGTAGTTGTATCTGTGTTTCCTGAAAGCTAAAATCTCTTGCATTCTTCACAATTTACTCTTCTGACCTTTATTTTCTTTTTAGGTAAGAGAACGTGCAAAGGATTTTTTTGAATTTCTATGTCAGCTAGCAGTTGAAGTGGAACAGAAAGAGCGAGAGATGCATGGTGCAGCAAGCAGAAGCTCAGGAACATCTGAAGAACAGTCAGTTTTCCCTTGGACAAATCACTGCAGTCAGCCAGGACTTAGCTCTGATAACGGTGGAGCTTCTAAAATATTAGATGCCAATATCTTAGTGGTGAGTCATGGAGCCTACATGAGGAACTGGATTGGTTATTTTGTTTCAGATCTCAAGTGTACTTTACCAGCAAACTTAACAAAGTCTCAGTTGTCTTCTGTCAGTCCCAATACAGGAGTTAGTCACTTCATTATAAATCTTCAGAATGGAAGTAGGTTAGAACCTGAAATCAGGTGTGTGTGTCTTAATCAAGACTCTCACTTGGTGGATGTGGGAGCTGAATGTGTAGCTCAGAAAGTGTTTTAAGAGTTTTTATAGGGGGGAGTGGTTTTCAGTCACCATTATACGAAGCTTGGGAAAGGTATTTATATTGACTGGAGTTATTGGCACTAAACTGCAAGATTGAAGACACGCAACTGCCTACCATCTTAAAATAACATTCAGTTTGCATGCTCCTAGTACATCTATAAGTTGGTGCTGGAGAAACAACACATGTTCTTTATGGACAGTAACATCCAGTCACTTGCATGCCTACTCCTACAGTGAATATTTTTAAAAACTGTTTTTTGTTAGTCTGTAAATACTTTAGTTATCTTCAGGTAAAGCAGTTGGGGCAGGGGAGAGTAACGGTACCTAAAAAAAATGAACTATACTGTATTCTTGTTTTATTACAAAATGCTATATTGTAGTATTAACACTTGTTATTTTGAAGTAATTTTTTTGAATGCAATAGTATAACTTAAAAAGGGGTATTGCCTAGTGGAAAAGGTTGGTACAGAGTCAGATGACGTGCTCCTGGTTCTGATACTAAATAACTGTGAGACTCTGGGCAAACCTCTTCTCCATTTTCCCAACAGGGATGATGATATACCTACCTCGCAGGAGTGTTTTGTAAGAAAATGTTAGTGTGGTTGAGACCTCTGTTGCAGAGCACTGTACACAAACATAAAGTACTTATTTTTAACTGTAAGCAGAATGAGGAACCTCATGCGCACATAGTTGAAATGATGGCCTCTATTCCAAAAAACAACCTTATTAATATGGTAAACTGTACCTGACTGGAATCCTGTTGTCCGTTGCAGTCATACACTTAATGGATGAATATTTTTGCCTAGAATTAGGCAAGTTTGATTGCTTGATTGTTGATGACTGATTGCATATAGCTGATGTTAGTGCTGCATACCTTCCCCACTGGGGTGTTTGTAGCGTTACTGTGGAAGCTTATCTGATTTGTGTTATTTATAATCTACACATACCTTTTCTTCATTTGCGTATTTAAGCCTGTAAAAATGAATTAAAGGCTCCTGAACAGAACTCCATTTTTTTGTATTTACTTTGAAATAAAAGTTCTTGTTAATAATACTCTGTGAAGCCTTGCTCAGATAATATAGCTTCTGTTTTTTTCTGAAAAACTCCAGGCTACTTTTTTAATAATGAAATAAAGCACTTGTTTACTCATGAAGAGCTGATGGATTAGTGCTAACCTAACTCTTCACAAGAAAAAAACACTGTTAAAATGGTAGGGATACACTTTAAACTACTTGCAACTGTATGAAATTAACTGTTTGACTGAAGTTTTAATTTTGTGTATTTTTTTTAATGTGCTGTCGTGTACTTTAACCAATTTGGCTCCTTTGTCTTGAAGCAGACACTTGAATTTTAAGGAGCAAAGAGAGGTTGCCATTGTATACTTAGTATGTATACTAAAATGCTGTCGTGCTGAAAACCAACAACAGAACTGTTTAATCTGACTCTCATGACTACTTTGCTTCTTACATTCCTGTGACTGTGGTTCAATAGGTAAGTGGTCTTGATTCCTATGTGAACACTGAATAGGGGTCTGCTTCTGTTCTATGTTGTTTGTCCAATGCTAATACTACTAAAATGTGGAGGATAAAGTGTGAAGTGTTCTGCCTTGTGATAATCAGAGTTAGTGTTGTATGGCAGAGTTCTCCAAAAACCTCGAAACGAACCTAGGGCTTTTACTTACAGTAGGATTTGTTTATCTAGTAAATGATGATGAAACCAGCTAGCTGCTGCTGTGTCTGACAGCTAAACCACAGAGAGGAAAAGCAGTGTGCCTGATATGTGAAAATGGGTACTAGCAACACTTGTCAGCCAGGATTAGCCTTTTGTCCTGTAAGGCATTACATAATAAGAAGAACCGGACTCTTAAAGTTGGGTTGGTAAACTTAAATCAGAGGTGCATATTGAACTTCTGCATTGGTAAACCTTGTTGCTGATTGATCAACTGCTTTCTTTTATTTATAGGTAGAGAGGAAAACCTCTTCCTTATGGCTCTTATTTTCCAATTTGAGGCAGTTCATAAGTGTACAAGTATATCTGGGCACAGTTTTATGAGTAAGGTTGTTCCAGCAAAAAAGAAACCTTCATAATATATGATCCTGGAAAACTTAAGGTTTCTCAATAACACAAAAAAAAGCTTTAGTCAAAATGACTTTTATATAAGCAGTCTTTGTTCAAAACAAAGGTGTTCTTAAGTGTTTGGTTTCAGTGTTATTCAGAAGTAAAATTTTTTTGAATTCAGATTGTCACAGTAAAATGTTTAGAAAATAAATATTTTTTTTTCCCAGAAAGCCAGCCAACTGGAAAAACACTTGGTTACCTAGCCATTATTGAGATTATACATGAATACCACCTGAATGGTAAACTTGTATTTGTGAAATAAAGGGCCTGTTTCCAAAAAAAAAAAAAAATACAGATATGCCAGTGGTAGCTTGAGGAACTGCTCAAGACTCTTATTAAGTGTCCAAAGATTTTAAAAGAAATAGTTCCTGATTTCTTGTACACTGCATATTTCATTTAGTATGTCATATGGAAAAATGGGAATGTGGGCTTTTGCACAAATGCTTTTTGTGAAACGCATCTTTTTAGATGGCTCCTGAATACTAGATCATCACAACTGAAGAAGGTGGGCAAGTTTTAATTATGTTTACTAACAGAGTTTATGAAAGAGAGTAGAAGGAGAGTTCATTCTTAATTTGCTTGTCTCTGATAGTTCATGTTTATTTCAGAGAAGCTAGTTACATAGTGAGAGGCTATCCTATTGGTGCTTTAAATAGCTTGAACTTTTCTGTAATTGCCATGTCCTGAATTTTGTCAGCCATTTCGATTAATATTTCTTTGAACCAAAGTAACGAAGTTAAAAACGCACATCCTTCCACATCTAGGAAGTGACTGGGGACCCAATACACTTTCCTCCTAAAGTCAGTATGTTTTTTTGGGTGTTTTAAAATATGCTGGTGAGATGTGCTTTCCTTAGCCTAGAAAGGCTTCTTTTACTTTCTTGCTACCCCCAAGCTTAATTACATTATGCCTTTGCTGATGAGGTAATATCAGAAAATCTACTTACTGGTCAAATTCTTTGCTGCTACTTGTGTAATACTTTTCCCTTAGAGATTTTTGTCTCTATCTCTACAATATATTTTACCATCTTTAACGTATTTGCAGGTGTTTGAAATGTAGTCCCGTGCTGTTGTTGGACACAGGATACTGGCCTAGGTTATCCTATAGCCTGTCCAAATTGTGGAACCGTAGAATCAGATAATGGTTTGCCTTGGAAGGGACATTAAAGACCATCCAGTTCCAACCCCTGTGCTATGGGCAGGGACACCTCCCACTAGACCAGGTTGCCCAAAGCCCCATCCAGCCTGGTCTTGAACACCTCCAGGGATGGGGCATCCACAGCTTCTCTGGGCAACATGTTTCGGTGCCTCACCACCCTCTGAGTGAAGAGTTTCCTCCTAACATCTAATCTAAACATACCACCTCTTAGTTTAAAGCCATTATTCCTTGTCTTGTCACTACACCCCCTGACAAAGAGTACCTCCTCAGCTTTCCTGTTGGTCCCCTTTAGGTGTTGTAAGGCCGCTATAAGGTCTCCATGGAGCCTTCTCTTCTTCAGGCTGAACAACCCCAACTCCCTCAGCCTGTCTTCCTAGGAGAGGTGCTCCAGACCCTTGATCATCTTCATGGCCCTACTCTGGACTAGTTCCAACAGCTCTTTCTGGTGCTGGAGGCCCCAGAGCTGACTGCAGTGCTCCAGGTGGGGTCTCACAGGAGCAGAGTAGAGGGGGAGAATCACCTCCCTCAACCTGCTGGCCATGCTTCTTTTGATGCAGCCCAGGATACAGTTGGCTTTCTGGGCTGCAAGGGCATGTTGCTGGCTCATGTTGAGCTTCTCATCAACCAGCACCCTCAGGTCCTTCTCATCAGGGCAGCTTTCAGTCCTTTCTCTTTCTCTGTCCAGTCTGTATCTGTGTATATAATACAGCAATACTTTTTTTTCGCTGTTGTTACATTGAATGCATGCATTAAAAAGTAAATCAGTAATTTTGATAGCTTCTGAAGTAAATTCTAAACCTTTTATCTTTACATCTGTGTATAGTATTGGTCTTTTTAAGTCTTGAAATTGATGCTAAGGTTAAATCTTGTTTTTGTAAGAAAATCATTCTTGTACATTTGTACAGTAACTGTACAGTTTATTGGGGTAATGGGAAAGGAGAGTTGACGTTATAGATGGCTCCATTAGGAATACTAGCAGAACATAAATATTTGAGGGATTACTCAGTAGTGGAAAATGATGTTTTGTCTTTGTGAAATGCCAGTCTCTAATTAGCAGTGGGAGACAAGGCCTTAACTACAGGTTGGATTTTCAGTACTAGCTGCCAAGATGTAAGAGGGGCTGTGAAAACAGATTGAGCTATTAAAGAGGTTACTAGGATGATGAGAATTTCAAGTGATAAGGAAAAGTCACATTTTTAATACTTTTGTAGGAAAACAGAACTGAAATAAATGTCAGAAATATCTCAGCTTGCCCGTTTAATGGCCTTTAGTGAGCTCTGAGAGAACTGATGCTTATTTTATATTTATCTCTTAAACTGGTGAAGATTAAAATGAAAGCTGTCTTGGCAGCCTTTTCCAGTTGAACAACGGGAGAAGGAAAGGGTGACTACGGCAGTTGCCAAGATCAAGAAACTCAGTCCCCTCTTTAAGCTAATGTTTTATTTTGCTGTTTATTTGTTCAATGGTACTCTACTCCCAAGAAAGTGATGCTTCAAAATGTAGGGAGTCCCTTGTTCATGCTTAAGCATTGCTTTATGAGGCCAAGCTTGATGTGGAAAAGGTGACAGGAGAGACAAAGGTGAGTTCAGAGTTCCCTTATGAGTTCAAAGTTCCACTTATTCTTTAGTTTGGGCTCCAGCAACACCGTCTCCTAGCAGTTATGCTAAATGTCTAGCAGTCATCAGGCATGCACTTTGGCAGAGTGTGCTGATAGTATCACGGTTTCCTTCCTCTAAAGTAAAGACCTTTTTTCAAGATACTTGCTTTATTCCCACAGTTCTCTGTTGGTGTTGTTTTCCAGACATAGCGATGTCCTTGCAATAGTTTGGTTCTCTCTCTCTCTTTTTTTATTACAGAATTTAGATCAGATGCATTCTTTATCCAGGCTTTTGGTATTTCATGGGACTGCCTCAGATGCACAGCCCACATGCCTGGGCTTGAAATATGTCAAATTTTCCCTCGATGTGTCCCTCCTGTGAGCGCTTTGGCCATAAGCCTGAGGTTTTTGGATATATAGTAATCCCAGCAAATAACAGCTGCATGAGCACAAATCAACTGTGCAGTATGTGAACTGTTTCCCTGACATCTGTGGATATGACAAACCTGTGTGGATGATCTGTATGTGCGTGGTAAATCTAGCACTGTTCAGGCAGGTCTCATGCACTGAGATAGCTCTAATGTCACTTGTAAACATCTCTGGGATTCCCTAGCATGTAGAAGGCCATGTTTGAGTCTTAATATGTCCTACCTGAACACCAGAAGCTTGTAGTGGGACCCGTGAGAGCACAATCAGAGGTTAATAGCACAGGCCTTGAGAATACAGGCAGAGGGTGATACCAGGAGCCCCAAGGATAAAGAACATGAGTTGGGAATAGGTAATTACTTTCACTGAAGTAGCATGTTGAAGTCCAAGCAGAACCCATTTGGGAGCATGATGGGACATGCTAATCTTTTACAGCGGCACCAAGTTGGTTTATCAAGCCATAGCTAAACAGAAGTGTGATGTGGTAGACTTAGCACAGTTAAGTCATGTATGTAGCCTTGGAGACCTAACTGAATTCACTTAAATTAAAAGATGAGGTAAGGAAGATTTTATTTCAGAAAGGGAAACGTTGCAAAATTAGTGAGGTCAGCTTAATAGTTAAGAGCCTTAAATGGACATAATATGGAAGAAAGGGGAGAAAGTTCTGTTTAAATAAACTGAATGTAAAAATTACCTAGAACTTCTGTCCCAATTGTCAACAATTATGAGGAAGGTCTTTAGTCCCAATTAGATGAATAATCATTTCAGAAAGAGTTACTAATAGTGGGAAGAGACCCTATAAAGTGTAGGAAGAAAGCTGTATCATGCAGAAAGAGGTATCTTAGATATGAAATTATGAGAATTGGCATAATGCAACAAGTAGCAAAAAGAGCTTGAAATATGCATATATCTAAATATAGATCAAGGGAAGGAGTTTCAGAACTGTTGCAGCGTGTGGAATAGAGATTAGGTAGTTTTGAATTATATCTCCAAAATGCATTGGTTCATTTACAGTAGTGTTGAACACTAGTGTAAAAAAAAGATGGATAATGGGATTGAGGATAGGGAAAATACCACGTTTAAAGCCAAAAACTAAAGAATTTAGCATGCTTCTGTCAGGGGAAATGACTAATCTTTATTCCAGAATTCTGAAAGCACATTTAAAATTACATGTCTGAAAGCAAGAATTTTAAATAGATCTGTCAAGCTGGGTGTGGAACTGTATGACTAGAGAATAGGAAATAAAATATTTTTTATTAGAGAACAGAGGACAAAGTAATCCTACAGAACAGTTAGTTTGACCTTAACATCCAAAGCTTTAGAACAAATTCTGAAGAAGAATGTAATTACAAGCAGAGTGGTAAATGAAACCTGGGATATAATTAAATATGGTTTTGCCATAGGTAGGTCACATTAAACTGATAGTTCTTTGAAATAACTGATGTCTAGGCAAGGGAATAGTGATGGAATATGATCCAGGTGAATTTTAATTGAACACTTGATACAATGCAATGGTGTGAACCCTCAGCTCAACTGGAAAAAAATATATATATATTACTAGGGAAAGAAAGTGAAATAGGTATGCAAGCAATTTCCAGGCATATGATTAAGTAGTAACATTTGAGGTCAAGCACTGAGAGCCCCTCATGGGGCTTTTTTAAATGACTTTGAGTAAAAATATAGCAATGTGGAAATGTGGGGAGGCATTATTAATAAGTAAGTGGATCAGAATATCACGTAGGGGAAGAAATGATGAAATTGAGGAGTGGGGTTAAAGAAATGTCATAAAACCAGCTACAACAGACTGCAAGTTCATGCACTTTGAAACCAATGACAAGAATGTCCACTACGAGCTGGAAGTTGCTGAGAACAACAGAGGAGAATAATTTGTGTAATATAAATCTGACTTACTATGGGTAGTTGGTGGTGTTGCATTTAGAAAGATAAGCCTTATCCTGAAAGACGACTCCTTACCTTGACCAGAGACATTAATGCCATTGTATGAGCACTGATGAGATTGCACCTGCAACATTGATTTTTGTCACCTTTGAGGAGGAGGTGAGAAAGGTAACTCTACCTTGAAAATTCAAGCCAATGACCCAAGTTAAATCAAAACCCTTTTTTAATTAGATAAACACCAACAACTTTTCGTAAAAGTTTGCCTCTTATCAATAGGTCCGGGAGTTGGTGTTTAATGCATGGTTAGTTTTGGGAGCAGTGGGTAGACAATATTTTGCTCAGTCAGATAATGACAGGACTAGGGGAATGGTTTTGAATTAAAAGAGGAAAGATTTAGATGCGATGTTGGGAGGAAATCCCTAAATCCCTCACTCAGAGGGCGGTGAGGCACTGAAACAGGTTGCCCATAGAGGTTTTGGATACCCCATCCCTGGAGGTGTTCAAGACCAGGATGAGCCCCTGGGCAACCTGATCTAGTGGGTGGCATCCCTGCCTATGGCTATGGGGTGGGGGTGGAACTAGATAATTTTTAAGGGCCCTTCCAACCCAAGCCATTCTATGATTTCACATAAGAAAGCTCCTCTTTCTAAACTGGACCTTCCTAGGCAAGTTGCTTACCCTGAAAGCTAAGACAAGAATGAAATTCACTGATATGCAGATGAATATTACAAGTCTTGCATCTTGTTTACATGCTCAGAATAGGGTTGGAGGAGAGGCTTACTCTGCAGAAGGATTTCCAACAGTAAAGCATCAAAAACCATAGAAATTGAGGTTACCTTTAGTTATATTGCTGATCTTACTACTTCTTGTGTCTTAAAATCAGTTCTGAAAATATTTGTGCTGTGTCTAGGATTGTTCCTTTGCCTCAGCAAGTGGTCTCCTGGCTTATGCACCAGAGGTTGTTCAAATAAAGTGAAGAATTGTTGGGGATGAAGTTTTGCCCAGAGTTCTGGAACAGGTTTGTGCTTAGTCTGCTGTTTGCAGTGTGGAGCTTTCCCTTGCTTCAGCAAAATCACATTTTCCTCAATTAAGTTAATAATAAAATTCTCAGATTTCTGTAAGTTATTACCCAGATCAAGCATTTATCAATGCAAAGTAGAATGGGATGTGGTAGGTTAGTGAAGACTTGGAGAATTAAAAGAATAAAGGAAATACAAAAGGTCTAGTTGGGCTGTGAATCTAAATCTAATGCTTTAGGATCTAAAACAATGACAGGAGACTGAACCAGGTGTGAATTTTAATGCTTCGTCTTCCTCTGCTGGAAGGACAGCAACTCCAAGTAAAAAACTTCAGGGTTCTCGTATTTGATTGAGTAGCCTCATTACCTTCATTGGTATTGAATGAGGCCTGTGACTAGCAGGCTTTTTTATTTATGCTGCTCTTGTTTTTGATTAATAAAAATAAAACTTCATTCATCCCTGTGAAAATCACGTCTGCTTATGTGATAAGGCTGCAGAAATGTTTTTTGTCTTGCAACTTCAGCATAAATCCTCCCAAAAGCCTCTTCCTCCTAACTGTGGACTTTCTCAGAGGGTCTGTGGTGTTCTGAAAAGCACAGAATCAGGCAAGTAATCAAAAAAGGGAGTGAATCCCTGTTAGATCAAGGTAAGGGTGAAGACAAGGGTAGGGAAGACAACAGAATGGTGGGTGATGAAGAGAACTTAACCACAGCCTGCATAGCAGGCAGGAGAGCAGAAATAGTGGCTGCAGGAGCTTATGTTTCATGCTCCGCAGGTGTGACTCATGCTAGGAGGTACTTAGTGCTTCTTTATTAGTCCAGAACAGAGCCATGAAGACAATTAAGGGAGTGGAGCATCTCCCTTACGAGGAAAGGCTGAGGGAGCTGGGTCTCTAGCTTGGAGAAGAGGAGACTGAGGGGTGACCTCATTAATGTTTATAGATGTGTAAAGGGTGAGTGTCAGGAGGATGGAGCCAGGCTTTTCTCAGTGACACCCAGTGATAGCACAAGGGGCAGTGGGTGCAATCTGGAACATAGGAGGTTCTGCTTAATTATGAGACAAAACTCAATGCTGAGGGTGGCAGAACACTGGAACAGGCTGCCCAGGGTGGTTGTGGAGTTTCCTTCTCTGGAGATTCTCTGGAGACTTTCAAAACCTGCCTGGATGTGTTCCTGTGTGACATGATTTAGGTGTTCCTGCTCTGGCAGGGGGGTTGGACTAGATGATCTTTCAAGGTCCCTTCCAATCCCTAACAGTCTGTGATTCTGTGATTATACCTAAAGCAGTAACACCCTTTGATCTTGTGCTGGCAAGTCCACCAGCAGCCTAGCCCATACCAAAAGGAAACTGAGGGGCTTATCAATGTTTTGCAAAAACTTTTTGTTCTGGGCTTTATGCAACACTACTGTCTGTTATTATTATTAAACAAAGAATGAAGGAAAAATGTTGAAAGTCTTACAAGCCTGTTGCTGTATTCATGTTGAAAGTCTGGGAAGAGGAAAGGATTACAGGATTATTACTGAAGAGTAGTTTGTAAAATTACACAATTTGCATTCAGCAGTAGAGAGAATAGCTGGGGGCTGTGGAAGCGCCTAGCTTAATCCCCTCTGCTCCGCGCCCTTGCATCTGCGTCTGCTCTAGAGAAGAGAGCACTGGCCAAAGGCACTACGAGGACCTCTAGAGAGAAGGTAGAAGGTTACATCAAGCTACTGTAATTCCAAAACCCCACCCAGGCAAATGAAGTAGGCCACTTTATTTTTTTCTCTATAAAAGGGTACTTTAATGCAATACCAAATGTGAGATTCTGCCTGCTTTATTCTGGCATATCCATCTACTGGAAGCAGAGCCTGTACTGCAGACATTAATTTCATAACCCAATGTTGAGGTCACAACATGGACATTTGTGCATTTGTATTTCACTTTAAGTGGGTCCAGATTCATCCCAAACACTGTGGAACAGCTCAGAACATCAAATTTACTTTTTTTTTTTTTTTTTAAACCATCAGGTAATTACTTTTCCCTCTGGTGTATCAACTTAATTTTCCTCTGTGTTCAATAGCTTAGAAGAATTTTGCATCACACAGCACATCTGCAACTATCCTGTGATTTTCATCTAAATATTGGTCATTTATACTAAAAGGAGTCAAACCACAGAGAACAGTATGGACCTCAGCATGACTCTTATTTCGTGCATTCTTCTCAGCTGTGGTGATCTTGGATTGCAACAGATATTCCTGTCCATGTGCTCCTTATACCATAGTCCCTGACTACTGCACCCTTCTTGAATCTCTACAGCCTGCTGGTACTGATGCTGTGCGTTCCCTTCCTCAGATTTCCATGCTATTTCTCTCATTTCTGCTTTCCTGTCACACACTTACTTCATTCCTTCCTCCTCCTCTGCAAACTATTGTGCTCCAAAGGCAAATCCAGCTTGAAATTGTCGTGCTGTGACAAACTGCCAAGCTCTACGTAATACCGTGTGATCAGATGGACACCTGCCATTTGTCAGCCACTCCTCATTCTTCTCCTTTTTCTCCTTGTCTTTCACCATCATGTCAGCTCTGTAAGGAAGCAAGGGGTAACCTCACACCAGGGTGATCACGCCCTGTGGTCGATATGGGGTCAGGCTCCTTGATATCCTACTAAGCTGACAGCGTTTTTGCTGCAGGTGATAGTCTACACAGCAGTGGTATGTGGGGTCTTGTCCTACCAATATGCCCCGAAAGCACCCAGAGTACTGTAAAACCTGTGAAAATACTATCAAATATTTCAAGCCTGTAACAAAACTGTTTTAACTGATTCATACATGAGGAATAAAAACAGATGTAAACCACAGCCATAGGACATAGTCCTGAAGGAGCTGTTGACAAGAAACAGTATAAGCAACTGATGTCATCTATCCAGACTTGTGCAAATCATTTGACACAGTCCTGCATGGCACCCTTGTCTCCAATGTGGAGAGAAATGGATTTGACGGATGGACCACTCAGTAGAAAAGGAATGTGCTGAATAGCTGCACGCAAGGAGTTGCAGTCAACGGCTTTATGTCCAGGTAGAGATGAGTGATGAGTGGAAACCCCTCAGGGGTTTCTGTTGGTATTGGTATTAATTAACATCTTTGTTGGCAACTAGGACAGTAGGATTGACTGCACCTTCAGCAACCATGCAGACCATAGAATCATAGAACAGTTTGGGTTGGAAAGGACTGTAAAGATCATCCAGTTCCACCCCCCTCCCACTAGAATAGGTTGCTCAAAGCCCCATCCAGCTTGGCCTTGAACACCTCCAGGGATGGGGCATTCACAACCTCTCTGGGCAACCTGTTCCAGTGCCTCACCACTCTCTGAGTAAAGAATTTCCTCCTAATGTCAAATTTGAATCTTCCCTCTTTTAGTTTAAAACCACTCCCCCTTGTCCTGTCATTGTCTGCCTAAGCAAAATGTTGCTCTCCATTTTTTTTTATAACCCTCCTTTGAAAGGCAGCAATGAGGTCTGCCCAGAGCCTTCTCTTCTCCAGGCAGAACATCCCTAGCTCTCTCAGCCTTTCTTCACAGGAGAGGTACTCCAGCCCTCTGATCATCTTTGTGGCCCTCCTCTGGACACATTCTAACAGCTCTACAACCTTCTTGTGCTGGGGGCTCCAGAACTGGACGCAACACTCCAAGTGGGGCCTCATGAGGGCAGAGCAGAGGGGCACAATCCCCTCCCTCGACCTGCTGGCCACTCCTCTGTTGATGCAGCACAGGATGCAGTTGGCTTTCTGGGCTGCAAGCACACACTGGCTCATGTCGAGCTTTTCATCCACCAGAACCCCCAAGTCCTTCTCTGCAGGGCTGCTCTCAAGGAGTTCTTCACCCAGTTTGTACTCATGTTGGGATTGCCCCTACCCATTGCAGCACCTTGCACTTAGACTTGTTGAACCTCATTAAGTTCACGTGGGTGCACTTCTCAAGCTTGTCCAGGTCCCTTTGGATGGCATCCCTTCCTTCTGTTGCATTATCTGCACTACTCAGCTTGGTGTCATCTGCAAACCTGCTGAAGGTGCACTCAATCCCATTGTCTGTTGTTGATAAAGATTTCAAGAGTACCAGTCCCAAGACAGACCCCTGAGGGACACCACTTGTCACTGGCCTCCTCCTGGACATAAAGCCATTGACCACCACTCTCTGGGTGCAGCCTTCAAGCCTATCCTTATCCACTGAATGGTCCAACCATCAAATACATACCACTCCAATCTGGAGATCAGGATGTCATGTGAGACTGTGTCAAAGGCCTTACAGAAGTCCAGGTAGATGATATAAGTTAGTCTTCCCTTCTTATCTGATGTAGTCACTCCATCATAGAAGGCCACCAGAGTAGTCAGGCCCGTTGGGTTTGCTCAGCCTGAAGAAGGCTCCAGAGACACCTTATAGTGGTCTTCTGGCACCTAAATGGGGCCTATATGAGAGATGGAGAGGGACTCTTTATCAAGAAGTGTAGCAATAGACAAGGGGTAGTAGTTTTAAAGTAAAAGAGGGCAGAGTTAGATCGGATATCTGGAAGAAATTCTTAACCATGAGGGTGTTGAGGCACTGGCACAGGTTGCCCAGAGAAGCTGTGGATGCCCCATCCCTGGAGGTGTTCAAAGCCAGGCTGGATGGGGCTTTGAATAACCTGGTCTAGTGGGAGGTGTCCCTGCCCATAGCAGGGGGGTTGGAACTGGATGATCTTTAAGGTCCCTTCCAACCAACAGCATTCTATGTTATTCTAGTATTCTGTGATCTTATATGACTGTAAGAAAAACATAAGGGAAAAAAAAATGTTCTGCCTAAGATACGAAGATCTGAAAAACTACATTTCTTATCCACTGGCACACTCCTGCCTAGAACATTTTAGTGCTCTCCAGAGTGGGCTGCCAGGATCCAGCCTAGATTCTGGGGGGCTCTGTATCAGCAGCAATGGTGTTCACAGGAGGTTTGGATCTTCCTGTAGGACAACCCCACAGTGAGAGGCAGGGAGGGTAAGCAGCAGGGCTCCCTCCTTCCCCATGTTCTCACTGCCTTTATCATCTCTTTGCATCACCCCAGAGCCTAGGGGTCCTGTTCTGTGAACACTGTATGTTATGTTTGATTTGAAGCTACTTGGGACAACATGATAATCCATGGGAAGCATGTGGCACATTGACTCATATGACCTGACATGAGGCATGTTCTCTGTGCACATCTGTGTGACAGGTGGGAAAGTCAGGAGAAATACAGTTTAGATTAAAGCCACATTGGGTTAAATTTCCTTTCATCCTTACATAAGTAAATAGATGCTCCATTCCATTCACTGTTGTATAGAAGAAGATAAATCCACAGCTGAATTTATGTGGGAGCTTTTGTTCTATGTGGGCTTGTGAGTAATCAATAATGAACAGTGAGAAAAATGCTGTAAGACTAATTAGGTGATTATTGTGCCACGTTATCCTTCTCTGACACATCAAGGCTGAATTCTGCTGAGATCCGGAAATAACCCAGGGGGAACAAAAGACTGGGAACTGGCAGATGCCATAAACTACACAATATACCAGTGAGATGGTAAGCCTGAGGTGGGATGGGTTTCCTTCTCTGTGTCTGGTTTTAGAAAGAAAGTATGCATGGTGCTGCAAAAGGAAGGAAGGAACCGTGATGGGGGAGACGGTGTGAAAGAAGATTCTTTGAGAGCTGAAACAGTCACTGGTGAGTGCCTGTGGACATAGAATCACAGAATCCCTAATCCTCTGCCACACTATTCCTGATATAAGCCAGGATGCCATTGGCCTTCTTGGCCACCTGAGCACTGCTGGCTCGTGTTCAGCTGGCTATCAACCAATACCCCCAGGTCTTTTTCTGCCTGGCAACTTTCCAGCCACTCTTCCCCAAGCCTATACCACTGCATTGGGTTGTTATGACACAAGTGCAGGACCTGGCACTTAGCCTTGTTGAACACCATACAGTTGGACACAGCTCATTGATCCAGCCTATCCAGAGCCCTCTGCAAAGTCTTTCTACCCTCAAGAAGATTGTCAGTCCCACCTCACTTGTTATCGTCTGCAAACTTACTGAAGGAACACTCAATCCCTCATCAAGATTGTTGATAAAAATCTTAAAGAAAACTGTCCCTAGGACTGAGCCCTGGGGAACACCACTTGTCCCCCAGCTGGATATAACTCTATTCACAATGACCCTTTGGGCCCAGCCATCCTGCCATTTTTTTACCCAGCAAACAGTACATCCATCAGCAGCCAGTGAGCAGCCAGTTCCTCCATGAGAATGCTATGGGAAATAGTATCAGATGCTTTGCTAAAGTCTGAGTAAACACCAACCACACCTTTTCCCTTGTCCTGTAAGCATGTCATCTTATCATAGAAGAAGATCAGGTTCGTCAGATTTCCTCTTGGATTATAAAGGCTTCATTCTTCTCCCTGTCTCTTCCAGCTGAGTGGGCTGGGTACCACAAGAACAATTAGTCCTACTAATAAAGACTGATGCAAAGAAGGCATTAAGCACTACAGCCTTTTCCTCATCTCTCATCAATATATTTCTCCCCACAAACAATAAAGGATCTTTGTAGTCCTCCCATGTTGTCTGCAACCTTCTTCCAACTTTATTTTTCTTTCTGAGTTCCAAAAGAACTGCAAGGATGCTCTTCTTCCTCACCAGCTTGTCTTTTGGCACACAGGGACAGCCTGCTCCTATGCCTCCAAGATGTCATTCTTGAAGAATGTCCAGCCTTCCTGGATTCCTTTGCCCTTTAGAACTGCCTCCAAAGTGACTCTGTCAACAAGGTCCCTAAATAGGCCAAAAGCAGTCCTCCAAAAATCCAGAGTTCTGCTGACCACCTTCCTTGCTTTCCCAAGGATTGTGAATTTTTCATCTCCAGATCACTGTGCCCAAGATCACTTCCAGCCAACACACCCCCACAAGACCTTCCCTGTTAACAAACAACAGGTCAAGTGGAGCACCTTCCCTGGTTGATTCCCTCATCACCTGTGTGAAGAAGTTATCCTCCATACAATCCAGAAATCTCCTAGTCCATTTCTTCTTCACGGTATGGTTGCTCTGCAGCATGCTTCTTTTTATTTCGCTGTGCACACCTTACTGTGAATGAGCTCGAAGGGTCCCAAGTCAGTACTGAGATTTCAAATGTATGGGAAACTAAATGATACGAGCTGATTTTTTTATTAAGTTTCTATAAAGTTTCTCATGTGCTTCAATCCTTATTGAATATTTCTGCTGTGCTTCTTCCTCCTTTAAGTATACAGGCTTAAACTTATAGCAATGGGAGGAGAAAGGGGTCTTGGAGGAGAGAGGAGAGACCCCCACCTACCTGAGATCTCTCTCCCACTGAAGACCACTCTCTTCTTAGCCACAAAGTGCAACAGTACTGTGGTACATAGTAATGTGATGCTTCTCTTGGTATTGGCACCATGGAAGACGCAAAGGGTGCTGCTAATGACTATCACTAACACTGAATGTACAGTACAGAGAGCCACAGAGTGTCTGTGGCGAGGGAGCACTACAAGGAGATAATTTATCAGACCCATGGGCCCTTTGCCATTTTGAGGGTGTCTGTTAGGTCTTTGTGGGCCTGGATACCATTGCAGAAAGGGAGTATCTGCAATTTTTTCAATCTGTGACCTGTTTGCTGCAAAACAGCCTGATCATGGCCGTAGGAATGGAGAAAGAATACTTTGTATGAGCAGCAATAAGATAGAAGTAACAGTAATTTACCTAATGCCTTTTATTCTAAGATCGAGTCAGGATCACAAGCATTTCCCAGTAGGACTGAATTGCTAGACCAGCAGTTTTCCATTACTTTTGTGTTGCAGAAGCAGTTTCCCAGTAGAGGTGACAATCTCTTCACAGTCAGTTTAGACCCACTAAGGCTTTGTTTTTCTCATCATCTTTCACACAACTTTCACAGGTGTGGTGCATGAAACACCCAGGAACCTGTAATCTATGAAGCTGAGAATCACAGAGGACAGTAGGACTCACATTATCAGACACAGGCAGTACCATTTGTCCATTCAAGTTTTTTTCTGAATTGGGGACTTGAACAAACAATGCAAAATCCACCACTCTGAGAGAAGGAAAAGTTTATTGGTATTTTATAAAAGGAAATGGTCACTATAATACATTGTTATAAATATTTATAAATATTCTATGGGAATTCAGACCCACTCAAATAAATAAATAAATATTGAAATATTAAAATATAAAGTAATGCTTTCTTACTAGCTGGTGATGGCCAGCATCTCCTTTGAATAACTAATTCTTTTGACACATTTGCTACATTTCTTTGTAGTTACAAATATGTTTTTGATGCAAAAATTACTGTGCATTCACTCTTAGCATAGGGACTAAATCTCCTGGCTACTCGTGGAGTGAGCAACCCTTCTTTCTTTGTTACGATGCATGAATATAGAGATGGCATAAAGATATAACCCCACAGGATTTTGTCATTAAAGCTTGATATGGATTGAGACAGAATTTTTCATGATTAAAACTTGTAGATCTGTCGACTCGCAGTCCTGGAGAGCTCTCTGTAGCTTAAAACAATTTATGCAAAATTAAACTTTTGCTTGTGTAATTGCAGTCCAGAGTTCTCAAGGAGAAAAGCCAAGAAGAATGGTAAAGAAATCAAGTAAAAATATTAAACTAAAACACAAATAAAACAATACCTGTTCACCACATAAACAACAAGGTAGAAAGTCTTGTGGTATTTTGAACAAGCAAGAAAATACACAACTTATCCCCCTGCTCTTCAGTTCTCCCAGTCCATTAGAATCACTTATTTTCCTTAGAAACTAATTATAAATACGATGAGTTTAGAGGATGAAAAATAATAAATTGTGAGACACAGTTCTTGGTCTAATCCTAATCATTTGGATTGTCCTGTGCTCCTAGGTACTTGTATGAATTGAGAATCATGCCAAGTGGCAAAACTATTGTAGCAGCAGAATCAGGCCTTATGATTTTTCTAACATAACTACCTGGAGGTTGTAAATAAATAAATATTTTGTATGTATATCACTATATATGCATATATAAATAGGTTTTAAATGCTGTCAGTAGGACAGACCCTGTGCTAAATCCAGAATTTCCATGGAAAAAAAAAGAACTTAGTGGGTCTTACTTTGATCTTGTTACAGTGATGCAGTTCCAGTCACTTCAGTGAATTACTTCACCAGACAGTAGGAAGAACAGGACCAGAATCTAGCCTGACATCTTTTGTGTTATTGCCAAGAAAACTGGCCAAATGTACCATTTTCAGAATGGTATCAGACCGTTAAATATACTAAGTAAACAAAACAGAAGGTTCTGCAACTTGACAGAAAGCACATGCACAACAAAATGTAAAACCCTCCTCATATATCCACCACACTGGATTTTTGTCCAGCTGTTGATTTCTGATGCTATTGATTTCTGCTGGAGTACATCAAGAAAAGCTTTTTCAGAATTACTCAGATTTAGAATTCCAGGAAGATGGGATTAAAAGTAAAAGGAATAAAGGAGAAAAATAACTAAATATGTATACAATTTTCAGAGTCCTGAATATAGCTCCACTAAAACCAGTGAAGCTATACTGAATTCTACCAGTTAACAGTTTGACACCTAAATTACAACGAAAAGCTCTGCTCTGCAAATATCTCATCTTAACTAAAGATTTGTAAATGTCAAATGTATATATTGAGGTCATATTTTGACAAATAAACTTACCCATAACATATTCCAATCTAGATGTCTAAGTTTTGTCAACATTTAGAGATTTGATCATATTTAGGTAACTTCACTCTTACAGACATAAATCATCTGATACCTGCTCAGAATTAGAGAAAAACATTGATGCCAAACTTAGATTCTACTTTTCTAAATACACACCTCATTTTCACTTATTAGATGAGAGTCTTCATTAACTGTTAATAGTTTAATGTCTAAGAGGCATAATTTGCAGGGACTTTTTTCCCCAAAATTCAGCACTGTGCAGAGTTAAACACTGTGCAAAACAAAACAAAACAAAAAAACAGCCTGTCACTGTGAAAAAAAAACAACCCACAACCTATTTGACACACTATTGGTAATTAATATTTCTGTTACTTATCTCTCTGTTGGAAATATGCAAAATTAATGAATGTTTCTGCATTATATTTCTATAACACGTCATTACAGTTAAGTGAATAGAGAGGTGTGATAGAAAAGGACTTAAGAAATGGCGAAATCAGCTCTTCTTTTTCTAAACCTCAGCTTGGAATCAATATGTGTCAGAAATGACTCTTTCTACACAAAATTATTTGATCCTTGTTCTCCTGTCAGTTACTCCAGTTTTCCATGTGTGCTGTTTTTTTTTGTTGTTTGTTTGTTTGTTTTTTTAACACCAGAGTGGTCACTTTTTAGGCATGAAAAGAGATGAAGTTCCAATCTTAACAGCTAAAAATATATATCATAAGTTTTATATAATAATATAACACACCATTGGTTAGTTAGTCTGCTGTGCTTGCAAGTGAGCTGGTAAGAGGATTCTCTGCCTCTGCTGGAATCTCAGTTGCTCCAGGGCCCAAGTCTCTTCCAAGCTACATCAGTAATACAACATCAGTTTCCCATTCATTCCAGTGAATTTTGTTTCTCACTGATGCATACTAAAGGTAATTCAGACCCTAAAATATTTGGTTTCTATTCTTCTTTTTGAAAATATATCTTTTTTCCAGTAAAGCAGAGTGCAACTCTTTTTTCTTTTTTTTTTTTTCCTTTTTCTTTTTTTCAGTGAACTGTCATCTGTAAGGACAAAATTTGAAATAAAAGATTTTTTCCCAGTATCTTTCAGTTTTCTAACAGCTATCTTAAGAGTTAGAAATTGAGTGTGCTAGGCACCTCCTTTTGTCTATTATATTCACTCACGCACGTCATCAATTTGCAGGTGGCCCCAGTTATCTTGTAATATAAAAGCGAGGACTTGCGTACCTCCTGGCATCCATCATGGCATGTGGGTCATCTGGGTTGACCACATCATTCTGATTGATTCTCATGGGTTCCCTGGGCACGTGGGAAAAGTCTGTTTGTAGCTGCAGCTGAGATCCTAATGCAGAGACCTTTCTCTGTGGGACCAGGATCTGGTGAGGATCCATTGGATCAATATCTGCACTTCTAGTGTTTCTGTGGGGCTCAGGTGTGTTGAATCGAAACAAAGGGATTTCATTTCTCCTGGACAAAAACTGGGAGTACGGTGGTAGATTCATACCAGGGAAGAAAGCTTGTTTAACTCTGCCTAAGCTAACCAGAAAGTTGTGCTTGGGAGATTGGTACACATCATATCCATTTTCCAGTGTCCTATGGTTGAACACACAGTCCTCTTGACTGAAGTAGTGCTTAAAAAAAAAAAAAAAAGAAAAAAAAAAAGAATGACAACTGTGATCGAAGGCATTTGGTAAAGACAAGTGCCAATTAAAGATGGAAAGAGAAATGAGATCTTTCAGCAGGGTGTTTTCTTATCTGCCAGCTCTGTAAATCAGGCTCAGTTAAACGTGAATCTATTATGGATGCCTACATTTTCAACTTAGGTATTACTCAGATAACATTTCTTTCAGAGGGCTGCATTGTTTCAGCTACTCCCGACCTGTGGATCTACACTACAGCAAGATTGTAAGATCTCATTGGATCTCATTCTGCTCTCATTTATCCTGACAGGAATTCAAATTATTTTTGTCAGCCCTACAATTCAATACAATCAAAAAAGAAATTTTAATTTAAATGGCAGGTTGTCAGCTTTCTTTAGTCTGCATCCTCCTGCTGTAGTTATACAGATTTGCCCTAGCTGAGTCTTAGTAAAGGTGGCTCACCGATCCAAAGATGTTTCCTTTCATGTCCATGCATAGGTAGCGTCCACTCTTCACACCTGTGATTATTACACAGCCAGCACCCTCAGACTTGATCATTAAGGCACCTGTTTAAGAAAACAAAGATGTTAAATCCAGGACCCAGTTTGACACAGCACCCTTGCCTTACAGGTCCACAGAAATGGTGTCTGGAAGTGTCCTCTGAGGAGTCTGAACCCACTTCCCATGCGAATTGAGACTATTGTGCACCCTAGATATATCTGTGGCTTTGTCTGAGCCTTGGACAGCTCCCAGAGTGGAGATGCTACCACCTCTCTGGTTGCCCTGTTCCAGTGCTGCAGTAGAATCTCAAAGACATTTTTCTTCTAACATCCTAATTGAAGTCCCAAACCCCAGTCTGGGGCCTTTGCCCTTTCTTCTGTCACTGGCCATGACAGGGAGGAGTGTTGCAATACCAATTAAAGGGGGAAAAGTAACTTCACTTGATCCTCTCATCACAGTAGATGGTTTGTCATCTTCTCAAAAGGAGTGTGTTGTATTTGATTTGGTGCCTACTGCAACCCTTAGGTCCTACCCAGGAGAGCTGTATACACCCAGCCTCCGCCCAGTCTGTGCAGCACTTTGGACTTCTTATTTACCTGGCGTCTGAGTGGCACTGTGGTGACCTGACAGAGATTCAGTCACCTTCCCTTTCAGGACTTCTTTATCTGTCTGATTTCCACCTTCCTATTCTACCATTCCAAATATAGGTGGTTTTGTTTCATGGCAGAAATTGGCAAAACATCATATTTTGCTCGCTGTTATTGTCGACAATCTCTCCCTGGTTCTTGACCAACATACTTAAAAGTCAGTTTTATAAAACCTATAAATATGCAGGAAGAAGAGCAGCAAGACAGCACAGGCATTCTTACAAGTGTTTCATCAGTAATTCCTTACAAGAAAAAATAGTGAAACTTGGTCCTTTTTTCTCCTTAATAAATTACAACTTTTCAAAATACCTTTTTTTTTCCTTATATAATTCTACACAAATATCACAAGATATGTTTACATTTTTCATTGTGTTGGTGAAGAACATGCTATGTGGTAATGATATAAATGACTTTATGGTGCATAGCTAATTGTGATTTGAATGATGCTAGAAGAGAAGTAATTTTGGAATCCTATGAAATAACCCTGTGCCTTAAAAAAAAAAATAAATGTAATAAACAAATAAACAACAAAAGCAACAACATTTTTTAAGCTAGTTATGCTGTTTGGGCAGGCATTCAGCAAAGGATAGCTGAATTTTCCATGACAATAAACTGTGATAGAAGATTTTAGTTACAAAAGGGGATGTTTACTTCTCATGAACTCCAAAGGCATAACACTTCATTTATGACGGTCTGGCCTTCTGCAATTTCCCCCCATTTAATCAAATGTTTCATGCTTATTTACCCATGTTCTATGCACAGTTGTGTATGTGCCACGCACCTTCTTTGGACATAAGAATTTGAAGGTTGCCTTACAAACCAATTTCAAATAAAGAGAGCTACTGTTATATTTGAAAGGACATGACCTGGTTTTAGTATTTAGCAGCTCTCTACCCCAGAATAAAGATTCTACGGACACAATCAGTTCCCCAACCGGTACTGCAATGACTTTCTTCAGTAAAATGCTGTCACTGCAATGTGAAGTAGCTCTTTGGGACATATCACCAAATTCTAATAGGAACTTCCATAAGAAACTGTGGGTAAAATCATGCAGTGAAGGATAATTCAGGTCGTTTTTGCTTGAAGAGGATTACAACAACCATAGAAACGTAGTGCTCTGAGACAACAAAAGAAATTTCCCACCTGCTATATTTCTTTGAAGCAGTTGTATTTGTTATACAAAAGGAGCATTATAATTGTGTGTGTTTTCCATCCCATAGCTACACTCCTCTGTCCCAATACCTAACAAGAGGATGGAATTTTCTACAGGTAGCGACAAAGCAAAAGTCTTGTCCTCCCTCCCCTGTTCCCATGAAGACTGAGGGTCCATAGTAAGCTACTTACTGTATATGGTTTGATGAGGAACACCATCAATGTAGCCATCAGCATTGATTTGGAGATGGAAGCTGTTCCTCTCTGAAGATGTATACAGGTGCATCAGGCGATCTCCATTCCCCCAGCTGGGATTCAGCAGTGGAGAGGAGTTGGGAAAGGCGACTGTAGCCTTCAGGCTACAGAGTACAAGCAGCATGTGCTCCAGGCGGCTGTAGGGACTAGTCTGTGGCATGGCTCTCTGCTCGTAGTGGCTGGTTGGTATCTGAAACTTGATACTCCTCTGTGCTTCTTGCTTTCCCTTGTTTGCATGTGCCTGGAGTGAGAATTCTCGGATAGGTTCCCTTCTTCTTTGCAGGGGCTTATAAAGGGCAGCAAAATGACATCACACAGGAAAAACTTCTCCACATCCTTGATTTTTGTCAAAGCAACATTTTAAGTGTCCCAAAACCTCAAGGGAAGGAAAGCACGTAGGATCTCTGGGTAAGGTGCGGGGAGGAAAAATGTAAGGTTTCTAAAGACAGCTCACAAAAGCTAATCATATGTTCAAATGTTATCTACAACCCTGTGACATCTGAGAGCTTCCCACGCCCCTACTGTTAAATCCAGGAGGAGCACTTCACTGTACTTTCTGTGAAGAGAAGGGAATGGCCCTTTAAACTTGAGTTATCTTTTTTTTTTTTTTTTCTCAGAGATGTTTATTTAGATTCCCATCTCCCTCTCAGTTTCCAAATGACATTTTGATTTGGTGAAAATACCGAATGCTACTAAAAATTTCCACAGCTGTATCAAAAGCTGATATTAGGTTGGTCTGGACTTGATTCCCCTTTCATTGTAGTATAAGTTTAACAATGAGCTTTTGGACTGATATTTGTGTTTCCCCATTTAAGCAAGTGAAACTTGAAGTAAGTGGAGCCCATTTCAAATAAACTCTCCCTTTTATTTCTCCTATTTGAGTCACCTAATTAATTTGAAGTTGGCCAAACATTAGCTGCAAAACTAATTAAAAATTAGCTGCAAAACACTTAGAATCTTCAAGAACCTGCATTGCAAATCTAGCTGGCAGTCTTTTATAGAGCCATATTGGTTCGTATGGCCAGAAGATCTCAGATCTGAATCAAAACTAAAATCATTCATATTGTCACATTTTTATTACTTCAGGTACGGCAAGAAAGCTTGGAAGAACTACTTAGAGACATGACCAAACTGAAAAGTAATAAATGTAAAGCAATGTTAAAAAACACTCCAAGATATTAAACTTGCTTTTCAGTTGTCCTGCCAGCGTACTGTGGTTTTACAAAAAAATTTTCTGATTAAAAAATATATGGTTCTGTTTATTGTAAAAAAATGCTGTACTAATGGGAAACTGGATATACAGGTAAAACAATGATGATAGGAATAACAGGTCACGAAACTAGGCAGTGTTTAGATTTCTTTTTAAAATGAATATAGAACTGAAAAGAGTACTAAACAATAAATTGGTCACTTTTTTAAAGGAAACCCAAGGATTTTAAGTGTAGCAGTCTTAAGTTCACTAATTCCAAGCACAGATATCAGTGAGTTACTCTTTAGTTAGACACAGTGTGCAAAAATTTTAGTTCCATGAAGAACCTGTGGAACAGTGCCATCATCACAGAATACGTTATAGCTTGACACAACTGTAAAGGTTGATGTGATTTTTTTTTTTTTAATCAGCAAAATACTTCTGCCAAATACTTCTGTCACACCTGTGTAAATCTAGAAGCTTGCGTCATTGTATATACACCTGTGTAAATGACAGCATTTTTTAGCCAAAGTGTATAAGGGTCAAAGTGTATAAGGGTCTTAAGCTGAGTAGATTGACAAAACTGTCTTCACTGAGAGGCAATCTAGGCTACAAATCTTTCACTGGTTATAACATCTGAAATGCTTTGCCATTTAATTGAAAAAATAGCTTAGAAGGAAAGGAGGTGTTTTGTATGTTTTTTTTTTTTCCCCCTTTTTTTTTAAGTGATGCATCTGTTTAGTGTTGAAATTATCTGCTGAAGCTTTTCAGTCCAGCATTCAAACAAAAGTATTTTTTGTTTGTTCATTTGCCTTTTCCTCCCTTTCATTAGACTACCATGGAAATGTGGATATGGATACTTCAGAAGTAGTTGCAAGATTTTCCACAAGAGGCACATATAGGATCCTGTGTCCTCTTGGAAATTTTTGTGATTTTTTTGTTAATGCACTTTTTCTGGTTTGATATTTCATATTCATCGTGAAGTCTTCCTGTGTTTACCATTATGCACTCATCTGATCTCTCTCTGGTGTCTTAGCTACAGAGAAACGGTTCTCAGGAGTTTAAAAAATGTATTCAAGCCCTGTGGTAACACACAGCAGTTGTGAGAACCTGATTCTTTTTTTCAATGTCTCAAAGAAGCGAAGAGTTCTTTCATATGCTTAAATTGTTAGGCATTTTCAAAAGCTTCTTATAGAGTCAGCAAAACCCCTGAATTGGCTGAGTTGTGTATTAGCTGCTGGGCTAAAGTGAATATATTAAACTCTCTACTTTCGAGGGTGATAATGTAGGTTTTGCCTTTTCATTGACATTTCTGTTTTAAACCTATCAATGTACACTGTCAGAGATTTGTGCTTTTTTATTCCTGGTTGATTCGTTTATTTTTTCTTTTGGTATGCTGCTTAACTTCTCCTACCCATTCACCTGTTTGCTTGATTTTTCAGCTGCATCTGTTAGAAGTACTAACCACCTTATTTCTCTTTTATCATTATGCTGTTATATCAGTAGTAACAATATTTGTGCAACTTCCACCACATATATTGATATTGCTTTTTTAGCTCTCTGTATTGTTCTGAGATGTTTGACCAACCAAGACAGCTTTTGTCAGTGCCTACAGAATTAGCTTCAGTCTTAGATTTTTCTAGTTCTAGAGGAGAGAAAAAATGGAACTGAATTTGAAGACCAAAAACACTTCAGCAAACTTAGGACTGCTGTTCTTCTTGAGCTGCTTCTTTAATCCAACTGAATAATTCAGCTAGTGTTAAGTTTTGTTCAGCCGTGTCAATAGGCTAGTCCCTGCTCTGAGGAGCCTACACTTTTATGCAGATGGGAAGGAAAGTGGGTGCTCTGAAAACAACATCGTGAGCACATGTGGAGCTTAGGGTGTGCTGGTGGGAAAGAACAGGGCTGGCATATGCCTTAGAACAAAACGCAGTCGTTTCTACCATGAGGATGGCCACATCGTGCTTTCTACTCCTCACTGCAGGGATGCTACACAGCCAGTGTCAGGTGGCACGGGGATTTCCTTGGAAGCATCCTGCAAGGGCAGTCAGGAGACGCTGACATCCCAAGTTACCAGCTATCATGGATGCTGGGGACCACTAAGATAAAGTGAGGAAATTCTCACTTCGGAGCAAGATTAAAGAGAAGGGATGAAAACAGCAGGGCTCGGCTTGCAGGTGTTTGAGAAAATTGTTGATGCTCAGCACCTTACTGGGTCCCTTTCTCCTCCTTCCCTCTGCCATGCCTTCACCCCAGGCCTGCTCCTACTGCCTCCTTCCTGCAGAGGCAGCACGGGTTTGACTGTGCTAGGTGCCTCAGCTGTAACGCCTGAGTGCCTCACCGGTACAAAGTGTGCTCTAAGCGCGACACCAGCACATGCAGCAAACAGTAGACAGAAAACACTGGATATCTGTAAATGAACAAGATAACTTTCCGTCCTGAGTAAAGTAAATGTGTGGTGGAAAGTTCTGTAATTTAAGTAAATTATACACAAGACTGTAGGCAAAGGGAAGTCTGTTAGGTTCATGGGAGCATCCTAAACTCTGACTTCCCCTAGGTAAACGATGTCGTGTTTCAGCCTTAGGTATTTTTTTTTTAATCAAAATTTATGTGTTCAACTCTATAAAACCCTGATCTCAGCAGCTGTGTGTCATCTCTTCTATAGCTGCTACCAAAGTAACCCCTTTCCTTTATTGTTTACCGCTTCAGTCAACTGCAGAGGACTTTCAGGGGAAAGGCAAGCTTTTTATTACAAATTTAAGTTACTACAAATTATTTGCTCTCAGTTACCTTTTCCAGACACCTTGGAAGTGCTTTATGCACCATCAAAAATTTTCACATTAAAAAGAAGCTTTTTAAAAAAATCAACATAATGTGGTTGCCTTCCGGGACTCTCCTATAAGTAAAGAGGCATGTTCCCTCACAGTGCTAGACTACCTTGATCACGTAGGAGCACCTGTAGCACTGTTGCTTAATAAAGCATATTGACCCTTATTTAAACAGGTGTGTGGCTTGTCCCTTTGCAGAACTCTGGCTGTCTAGGGACAGAGGGATGTTGACCATCCCTATTCACAGTCAGCCTGTGCCCCTAGCTAGGAGCCACGTGGTAAGTGTGTGAGGCTGGGCAGGAATTGCCCTCGCAGTTCCCAGGTATCTCAGATGGCCTCAGAAAGCCTCTTGCTCTCTGCTGTTTCAAAGATTGCAAGGGAGTTTGAGTTGACAGATTTGAAACTACCTCTGCTTTTAACACTTTTATTTACATTGCATCACTTCAAAAAGGTGAGAAAAACTGGGGCCTCTTTTCCCTCCCTCCTCTTCCTAAAATCACTGTAATAACTGGCTCTGGGACAATCACATCTTCAGCATTGAAAGTACAAGGGTGGAGTGCCTCTGTAGTAGTTATTCTAGGAATAATGACGCACCAAGTCGACAGTATGTACAGTGGATGCTCTGTGAGTATGTGTATGCATGAGCCTTCGCCACAGACTTTACCCAGCATTGTTAAACACATCCTGAGGGACCTTATTTGGACATCCCATTCTTGTCACACTGCCCACGACTAAAGCAAACATCCTGGCCATCTTCACCTACGTGAAACAAATGAAGTAAGCACAGCCCACTGGGTCTGGGACCACAGCGTGTACTAGCAGTTTCTGCCATGTACTTCCAAATATATTGTCTTGGCTCTTCTATTTTTTCCCCTCAACCTTTTCTCTACATAGCAGACGTTTTCGAAATCCGTTTCCAGTTGCGGAAGTGCTAAGTCACGTGCGTCTGAAGCTCTGGAGCAGCTTCTTTGATGCCTGTGTCCACATGATGCAGGGTATATGGTCTTCATGAGGAGTGCCTGTTTTTTCCTCTAGCCTCTTTTCTTTCCAGTTAGACGGAAGGCTGGCATAAGCTTTCAGCTCTCATTCACAGTTCCCAAAGGGAGGTAGATTTTTACCAGTGGCTTTAGAGATTATGGGTTTTCAAAATGTAATGCTACAAAGATGGTCAGAAGCAGAAAGCCCCAGTACTTCACTATATTCTGAGGAGGAGGTCAATAAGAAATCAGACTTCCCAGTCTGTAAACATCCCAGATGGGCATTTGTGATGCTGTTTGTGCTGTTTTACTCTAACTGACTGAAATGAAGGGCCTCATTCCTCCCCCAGCTGAAATCATTGGCAGAGCTCCCAGTCAAAGCAGAACGAGTCCCTAAAAGGTTGTGTTTTCTGAACAGAGAGTGTTTCTGTCATTTTAAAGGGTCTGAATTTTCTTAGGTATTGCGGAATAGAGAGTGGTCCCAGTCTGAAATGACAGCTGCTGATACTCTCCATTTCCAACGAGATGCTTCCAGTTCCTGAAATGGAGTCTCTCAGGCTGTGGTATCTGTTCCTTTGGGGGTGGGAAGACCCTTCCGTATGCAGGGACCTGCTTCTGAACCTCAGGTCAGCACCTGGGCACAACCAACCCAGCTAATATTCCAGGTGGTAGGTAGATGAGAGGATGGACTTGGCCTAGGGTGAGAGACATCAGAAAAGTTGGTAGGGATTTGAGGGTGAGCCCCAGAACGGGAATATGTGGGAGGCAAGTGTTCAAAGTGAGCAGTACAAGTGTGAGGGGGTACACCGAGAAGGAGAAGGCAGAGAGCACAAAGACAGACCTCTTTTCATATTTGGCTGCAGGACCTGCTGCTCTTTCTCCATGAGCAAACTCTGAGGTGATCTGCTTGAAGGACACAGGTGGCCGAACTAGGTCTAGGTGTCCTTTCCCAGTGTCTTGTGGTAGTAACTTCTGATAACCTGTGGCTTGAAATACATATATATATATATATAATATATATATTTACTAAAGATATGTATTTTGATTCCTCAGTGTGCACCCTGTAATTTCATATAAAGTACCATAGCAGTGAAAGTCTTTCAAGTTAATGTTGTTCTGACACACATACTTGTAGTAGCTCTTGGGTGTTTTTTCTCCTCAAAACTAGACAGCTAAGTCATTTTGAGCTCTCACATGGAGATCTCTGCATGCTTCCACTGAGTGTCCTTGGATGGTTGCTCTTACTCGCTTCCTAGTCTGAATACTTATCTTCAGTTCAGACCACCCTCTATAAAACAAAATGCTCATGACCAGCAGTAAGAAACTGAAACATCTGTCCGTCCATCCCTTGTTTCACTTCACGTTCATTTCTTCCCAGGATACATCTTCGTTATTTCCTATATTCTCTACTACTCCAACTTAACTAAATACATGTTCTGGAGTAGCTGAGTACTCCAGGCAGTAATGCTCAGCCAAGAAAGCCTGAGCAGTCCAGGAATCCCAAGCAAAGCTGGAGCAGAGCTTTGTACATGTGAGACAAGACAGCAGAGTGCCATGGGCTGTGGGACCTGCACAGGTGGTCAAAAGAGCTCACCCGTGGGTGCAAACTGGGCTGGCTGTCGCTGGCAAGGAGGCAGTGAGGAGCTGAGGTGTGAGACGTGGCTGGAGGAGTAATAAAGCTGTCTTTGAGATACGCAGTTTTTAAGCTTAATTATAATTCCCCCATCCCCCACCTTCCCCCCCCCCCAGCACCCCCCCCCCCCCCCCCCCCCCCCCCCCAGATAATACAATAGCCTCCCTTTCATCTACTGGGGAGCAAAAACATACACAGCTGCCTCCAAAGGGCTCCTTTTGGATACACAATAGTTTAAAGGCTAGCGCTGAGCTCTTTGTGAAATGTTTTGCCCCCAAAGGCTGTTGGCTTTCACTTCCATTCTTCTTAGTACTGGAAACAAAATCAGTATAAATATAAATGCGCCCATGGAGAATCCTCCTTTTCCTGTGCCATTTTCCATACTTGATATAAAAGCATTTGGGTGCTCAGGGCTGAAGGGCTTTGTTGCTTGATGCAGTTATCACATTTAGTGTTTGATTACGGATGCTAAATTGAATTCAGATCCTCATAGCCAAATGCTACTGAAATAGTGTTGTTATTAAACTGGTCAAGGATTATTATTATTTTTTTTCCCCCTGCATATCAGCACACATGAAGTAGATAACTCAGTTTTCTGGATACTTGCTTTGAGGTGTGAACTCGTCTCTGTTGTAAAAACCTATTGGGGTTGCTGTCACTTAAGTTGGAGTCCAATGTTATAAAATGCAGTTTGCTAGCACAGCAAACTTTTTGTTGTCTTTGAAGAGCATTTGGATTCTCAGCTGCAATACAAGTTTACACTTGAGAAATGCATACTCTTGCACATGGGGCTAGGAAGGATGGAGATGGCAGCCTTATAAGCAGAAGCAAAAGTTTTAAAAGTGTTTGTGTTTTTTTTTTTAATGATAATTTCTTATTTTGTTTCTAAACCTGTTTCGGGGAGGAAAAAAATCAGCACACTATTCACAAGCCTTAAGGTTTCAGCTTTACAGCAACGATATTTGATCTAGACATAGCTGAAGGTAGTGTCTGGACTGCCCAAACTCACCATGTTATCTCTACAGATTTGCACCTGAGTTTTAGTGATTATGAAGGTTCTGATTTATATTTTTTTCCGGAAGAACAGCTAACATTTTAAAAATGGACCTAAAAATGGACCCAGCATCAGTTTGGTTTCAGATGTCAAGAAGCAAACAAGATCCTCTCAAAATTTAGAAGAAAAACTGATATTACAAAAGATTTTGACAAACAAATTTGAAATGCAACTATAAAGCATTTTTGAGTAGTGGTTGCAAACCGAACTAAGTAGCATTAGGTACTGAAAAGAGGAGGAATCAAAACTAAATAAACCAGGAACAGAACACACAATGTAATTTTTAATTTGGTCTAGAAAAAAAAAAAAAAGTAAATTAATGGATCCCGATGATCTCCATGAATAATGCTTTTTTTTTTTTTTTTTTTTTTTCAAATGGTCTTCTCTAACAGTCCTTTGTAATGGACAATTTCTGTACAAAAACTGCACATTAAAATCCATTAAGTTTCAGTCTATTATGGTAAAATATACTACAGAAGTTGCAAAAATGGAAATTTCACTTGGAGAGAAATTCAAAATTCTTCCCATAAGAGTGATGCAGCACTGGAGCAGATGCCCAGAGAGGCTGTAGCCCACAACCCTGGAGATATTCAAAAGTTGTCTGGGCAAGGTCCTAAGTGACCTGATTCAGCTTGGCAACTCACCATACTGTGATCTTGGGCTGGACTAGAAAGCTCCAGTGTCCCCTTCCCACCTAAATCTTTTTGTGATTCTGTGACATTGGGTATGCTAATGTATGCCATGACATTTAATGACAGCTTCAAATAATAGGATAATTTTCCTTTGTTATAAAGAAGACGAGAGTAGACAATAAATTGTGTTCTAACCTAGTTCTAAACTTACATCAGTCTCTTTGGTTCAGGGGTTTCATTCCATTGATTCTGCATTCTGGAAGAAGAGATGGAAAGGCTTAAGTCAAATAAATGACTGGAAAATGCAAAGAGGGAGGGGGGAGACCCTGAAACTGTCAAAAGACAAAATACGTAGACAACCTCATTGTCAGCCAAGGGCCTTTCTGCTGTGTGACAGTGATGACATGGCATGCGACTGATTTGGTTAGAATTGCTTCAACACAGTTCCATGTGTTGTTCTTTAGCTCTGAGACATATTTTTAGTGGGATCTCTTTGAAACTAAATGCTGGTTTAAGAAACATTTTTATTTTTTATTTTTTGTATAAGTTTTAAGAGTTATTTCTGAATCTGAAAACCTGAGCAGTAATTGATGAAAGTCATGACTGAGCAAATCATTGCTCTTGTACCCAGTATTTCTAATGCAGGGAAAATAGAAAGGCTTCACAAGCTACTGCAAGACTAATATACAGCTTTAGACTCCTTTATAGAAACATGAAGATCCAACTTCATGAACAGCAGGAAAAGATGTATAATAGTGACTTCATCTTTCTACTGGGAAAGTGCACATCAGTAGCACATAGGCAAGGACTAATTAGGTTGGATGGAAATCTGTCAAAGATGTGTCTTGAATGCTGTCCTGATTTGGGCTTTAAATCACAGAATGACTTTACAGGTAGATTTACACCTCTCTACAACCACAATATTTCTTCATGTTGCCTTCTCATCATGCTGCTGGCGAGGAGGAACTTGGTGCCCTGGATGCAGAGGTTCATCAGCTGCTGGGACACTGATCCTGCACCTGCCCCCTGCTGATCTTTAGCCATTTTCACAGCTGGCATGGTCTAGTGTCATGCCAGGGCTGGTTGGGAAATGCATTCTGTTTCAAAGAATAACAGCAAGCTGGTTTTTATCATCTTTATTGAAGTTTTGGCCTCTCACCAAACTGCTCAGTTTTCCAAAAACAAAGAATTGCTGGCTGATATGTTTTTTAAACTTAGAAATGTAACGTGGTTTTTTTTTTTTAATTAATTTTATTTTTTAATATTCTTTTTTTGCTTTTGTTATCTTTTCCTTTGCCCCAGTGAACCTTTTTACATGTCAGAGGCTGAGTAGCCCACTTGCCTAGCCCAAACATGACTGTGTGTCTGACACAGTGGTCCCTTCAAGACCCTTTGCTCCATGGTTCATTCACCTCTCTGACTTCACTTCTGGGGAAAGTGATGAAAATGAACTTAAAGGATGGAAACTTTAAAAAGGATGGAAATTAACTCAAGTTAGCACTTTGATGTCAGCTGATGACCAGCTCAACAAAAAATTGAAGTTGCGCAGAATACAAATATACATAAGAAATTTCAAACAAAAGAAATTTCACAGTAACCCAAGGGGCTTTTAGACCTGCATGTTGACTGTTATAGGGTTGTGAAAAATAAATTCTATTCAATATTACCCGTTTTCTTTTGAAATCTGCAAGTTTTTCATTAAAATCCACAATACATGTCCCATACATGTCATTTTCTTCGCAATGTGTTGTGTTTTGGTGAGTTGCCATGGACAGTCTGCAGCTTCTCTCTCTGAATTCTCTGATTCTGAAATTTGCCCTATAGTACAGTTTGTCTTTTACTGGCACATCCAGTATTGCTGACCTGCCTATCTAGGTAATGTGTCTCATCTAGAGAAGTATATTCAGTCTTCTTGTGTGCTTGCTTCTAGGGCCTCAGGAATACTAAAGATCCAGATATGCAGTCTCAACAAGAAAATCAGTTCATGCATTCATCCCCTAATGTACTGTGCTGCATAGAAGCTAAAGATAGGCTGACAGATTGCTTTGTTTTGGGAAAAAATCTTTGGTTTACTTAAAGTTTCCTAACATTGCTGTTCATTTAGCACCAGGATTTAGCACTTTTGCATAGGGTTAGCTACATGTTTATATTAAAGTGCAGAAGTACTTAACATTTCACAATAAGGGTCTCTGGATCAAGCCAGGCAAGATCATGAGGTTAGAGTCAAAGAATCTGCTTGTGCTACTTGTTATTCCCATCAGCTCAGCCTGAGATCTGAAGGCCTGGCTGCATGGAAACATTGCCAAGAGCCAAGGTAGGGTAAGGATCTGTCAAGTGCCCTGCTTGTATTTTGACCCTGGGGTAAATGTAAGCTAACTTGTTCCTCACTGGATAACTGAGATACTTAAAATGCTTTTGAAAAAAGATGATGATCTCACTGAATGACACCTATGCTAGCTATCATAACTACCTTCTATATATTTTAGCAGCACATCTCTTGTCCATTGAATAAACTGGAGGATTTTTATTGGCCTGGTGAGCTCTGGATCATGTCACAGATGGAGTAACCCCAGAAAAAAACAGGCTCTGATCACCTGGAATGACTCAGAATATATCAGTTCTCCTAAGGAATATTTAAGAGAAAGTTAAGTGCTTTTATCCAGGCAGCCCTGCAAAAATATAACTGCAAACAACTTTGTTGTTTTATACATTATCCCTAATGATTTCTCATCTGACGTAAGTTGGTATGGTTGTATTGTCCTTGGAGGAGCTATTCTAGTACTATGATTTCTGGCCCATGAAATCACAAGCACACAGTAAAATTCAGGACTGTAAACAGTTGAGTTAGGGGACAGAAATTTAGACCCAATCAAGGCATTTTACTCCACACCTTGTAACAAAAAATAACGAATTATATGCATGCATGCAATAAAGGATTGAATAATATGTTCTTCTCATGATCCAAGGGCACAGCTTGTTCAGCTCATCTGGACTTATTCGCCCCTTGGATTTTGGCCAAACTCTTTTCAGCAGACTATGTCTTCCAAAACAAACATGCTTTTGGGTTGAGCTGGATGCAGAGGTTGGCTGCAGAGAAAAAAAGAACTCTCTGCTTGTGGCTGCATACTTAGTTGTTTGTTTTTAGGATTTTTTTCCAGTGACAGCTCTTTCATCAGCCAGGATTGGTCACTGCAATTAAATGTACATCCAGTTTACATTATGTGTAATAAACCTAGAGATTCCCACACTGCTTGTCTTATCCTCACTCTCTTCCTCAGTTACCCAACAACTAGAAGAGATTCTTATTTCTTCTTTCAGTCTTGCATTCTGGCAAGGAAACCAAATATCCTCTTTGCTTCTGCTGAGTCATTTGTGACTCCAAACCTGAGGCACAAGAGTTTGCACTTGGGTCATTTTCCCAAAGAACAAAGTCCTCCTAAGTTAAATACCTGGGACGTAATTCTGTCCTTCTTTGGTTAAACTGATGCAGAACATTCAGCAAATGACACAAGTAAAACTAGGGGTGGGGGTGGGTAGAGAATAAAAAAAAAAAAAAAGAAAAAAAGGAAATGCAAAAGAGATTTGAGGCTGGTTTTTTGTTTGTTTGTTTGTTTGTTCGTTTGTTTTCCTTTTTTGAGCATAGCTTGTTACATGGCCATTACTGACCAGCATTCTTGAGTCACTGAAAGATCACGGCCTGCAAATTTCTGTCAAAGATCCTCTGCTTTCCTTAGCAACGGTGGGAGCAGAGCAGATCGTTGCTAACCCTCATGGGGACTGGATTGTTTCACAACAGTTTAATTTCTGTTTGCAAATTGCCTTATGAAATCCAGACACTAACCTCACCCCATTGTCATGCTCCTGCACTGAACTGTCTTAAATGAATGTCTGGTGATTCCCTTGAGAGGCTGGAGGGGGAATCCCCAGTTTATAGACTCTCTGCCTTTACCAGCCCATACCCTCTGAGACTCCTTAGTTTAAGCAAGACTATCAACCCAACCATTAAAAAAACAATGGCATATTGGGTTGCATTAGAAAAAGCATAACCAACAGATTGAAGGAAGTGTTTATTTCCCTTTTGTGAGGCCACGTCTAAAACGGTGTCTGGTTTGGGGCTCCATGTTGCAAGAGAAATGTTAACAGATGGGAGCACATACAGTGAAGATCCACTAAAATTTATGTGGACTGGAGAATGATACACAAGGACAGGCTGTTAGAGCTGGATTTGTTTGGCCTGGAGAAGGAAAGGGCTGAAATCTAGTTGGAGTTTCAGTACTTGAGGGGCAATATACAGAAGACGGAAATGATATTGTTAGTATGTGAAAAATAGATGGCTGAGGTAGTTGTCATACACCATTTAGATCTCGCAAAGGCTACTCCAGAATACTATAAACCTTTCCCTGTTGCCTCTTCAACTACAAATCTCCATGACGGACCTTCTCCCAGAGTTGTCTTTCTCCTCCATTTTTGGAACCAGAAATGCAATTTGTACAGAGTTGTGAAAATTCATGGTAATCTCTCTAATACTGCTAATTTCTGCAGAAACATTGTTTTTTAGAATGATGGTGATGCATCTCAATCCAGCTTTTACATTTGTGTCTCATATGTCTGTGCATGTGTGTGGCACGGAGTATCTGGAAAATGCTTTTTCTGTTGTGTGGAACACTGGATACTTTGCCAAATGCATCATCAGAAGATACTAAGAAGGAAATTTCTTTTCTCTGAAGCATCTGGCATAGAATCCTGCTAGGACACAACCACCAGTTTAAAAGAACGAAGCACATCTCTTTTCTGTGGATCACTCACTAGAAGTCACTGTGGTAAACAAGTGTCAGGGACCACTGTGGGCTGGGTCTGCTCTCTAGGGGAAGAGGAGATGAGAGCTGAGAGGAAAAAATAAAATAAAATAAAATAAAATAAAATAAAATAAAATAAAATAAAATAAAATAAAATAAAATATAATATAATATAATATAATATAAAAATATAATATAATAAATATAAATAAAAATAAAATAATATAATATAATATAATATAATATAATATAATATAATATAATATAATATAATATAATATAATATAATAAATCACAGGCATAGCAAGTCAAGGCCTCACCAGCCAGCAGCTGTCCCACAGTACCCAAGCTGGGGCATAGAGCAGACACAGAGATGGTGGCCAGGCGCAGACAAAAGCCCAGATCACAAGACACCATGGTGACAAGAAAGGTCTGGGACCTAGACCTGATCTTCCCATCAGAATCAGGTCCAGTGAAATCCAGGCAGGCCCATGTGGCGACAGTGCTGTGCTAAGGCCAGGCTGGGAAGTCAGCCCATGACTGGGGTAAAGATCAGTGGGTGCCATGGCTGAGCTGAAGATGAGCACTCTGCTGGGGCAGTTCAGACATGCAGTGTGTGATGCGTTTCTCTCATCCTAAGCTCTGCTGTTGTGACTAGGTAGGAGATGAAGACTGATCCTGCCAGCCTCACCGGGCAGCAAGACCATTGAGTGGGCAGTCCTAACCTAGTTCTGACAAGATATGCCCAGAATCATAGAATCATTCAGGTTGGAAAACACCTCTAAGATCATGTAGTGCAACTTTTAATCTAGTAGTGAAAAGTCCACCACTAAATCATGTTACTAAGTTCTACATCTACATGTTTTTTGAAGACGTCCAGGGATGGTGACTCAACCTTTTCCCTGGGCAGCCTGTTCCAATGCTGCACAACCCTTTCAGTGAAGACATTTCTCCTAATATTCAACCTAAACCTCCCCTGGCACAACGGGAAACCATTTTGTCTTGTCCTATCACTTGTTGCTTGGGAGAAGAGCCTGATCCTCACCTTGCTGCACTCTTCTTTAAGGTAATTGTAAAGTGCAGTAAGTCTCCCCAGAGCCTCTGTCATCTATTCTAGATCATTGCTAAAGATATTGAAGAGAACTGGCCCTAGTACTGAGCCCTGGGGGACACCACTAGTGACTGGCCTCCAGCTGGATTTAACTCCATTCACCACAAGTCTTTGGGCCTGGCTACCCAGCCAGTTTTTAACCCAACAAAGCATACACCCACCCAAGCCTTGACCTGCCAGCTTCTTTAGGAGAATGCTATGGGAAATGATGACAAAATCCTTACCAAAGTCTAGGTAGACTACAGCAAGTCTTTCCCTTGTCCTGACACCCTGTGTGTGTTCTGTTGGCAGGCACATTTGCAAGGCTGAGTTTAGCTGACCCACAGCAGACTCAAGGAATCCTGTTGCCTGTGCAGGACTTTCTTGATCTGTGAGAAACTGGGTCTAGCTCTCACCTTTGCTTTGGTTTCTCATTGTGGTTCCTAGAAGACAGGCTCTTCAGAACAGCTGGAGACTCTGAGACTCCCTTGACTTGAGTCTCCGGACTTGTACACCAAGATTAACTGAGAAGGAAAAGAGGACCAGGAAGCAACTAGGCAGGTCCCATGGGATTTCAGGATTGCATTCCAACCTCTTATCCTGCTCCTAGGATCAGTGCTGGGATCCTGTGCAGAAACTCACAGAGGCTGTACTTTGGGCTTAGATTAAGTACACCAGGCAAGCCTGGACCTGCTTCCTACCTTGATTATAGCAGCATAGGTAAGCTCAGGTAAGAGAGTTCATCCTGGCCCTTTCCTCTCAGACTGTCACAGACTCACAGAATCACACAACGGCTGAGGTTGGCAGGGACCCCTGGAGTTCATCTGGCCCAACCCCTGCTCAGGCAGGGTCACCTAGAGCAGGGTGCCCAGGACCATGTCCTGGTAGCTTTTGAAAATCTCCAAGCAGAGAAATTCCACAACCTCTCTGAGCAAGTTGCAACAGTCTGTCACTTCCTGTCGGATTCACTTTTAAAACAACAACAACAGCCAAACCAAAACAAAAAGGGTAAGCACTAAAATATCTCACGTATCTATGGTTTAAATTTGGTGGGTTTTTTTTTGTTTTTGTTTTTTTTTTTTTTTTGTAAAACAGAGAAAATATGAAACTATTAAATGAAACTTTGTTTTCTGCCATAAACTTTCTTGATCTGAAAAAAAAAAATGTCTGAAAACTTTTGAAAATCAAAATGTTTTCAGGTATCATCTTTCCAATGTACCCATTCATGTGTTCTAAAGAAAGTAAATATCTTATCAGAAAGTTTAAATTGAAAGTATATTTTTATTCCTTGAGCAAAAGATCTAGTTACACATTTTTATGGAACTCTACAGTATGAAACTACAGTACGAAACTCTACTGGACTCTATAGTGTGAAACTACAGTACCTGTCACTATTCTAGAAAAAAAATTGGTCTGGCTCAGTAGTTGGTAGAAAGTGGCTAACTTTTCTATGACATTATAAATTTTACTGGCGAGATAAATCTCTGCTTGGTATATTTCTTAACAGCATACTTCAAAATAATTGTTTCTAAGTGTATGAGTGACCCCTCCTGTTTTTTGTTTTTTTTTTTTTTTTTTTTTCTCGAGTTGTCGTTTCTGCAGGTGGCACACTGCCCCCTGGCATTCGGAGCATCAACATCTTCCCTGGGGCTCCTTGTGATGCAAAGAGCGTCTCTGGTAGCAGATGGACACTGTATCTATCATGAACACTTATGGCCCCACAGCACTATGTTAAATAATGTGCTCAGTGAGATAATGGAAGGAAATGTTTTCTCAATATGCTTTCAAATTTCTGCCTTCAATATAATTTGGAAAAGGATGATGTATTGTGCTTTCCTCCTGAAGGTGCTCCATGCTGCTAAACGGTATTTCTTGTCACAGGTATCTTCTGGGACAGCAGGGGTGTACAATCAACCTTGTCATTTTATGTCTTTTAAACTGTACCTTCTGGCATTGCTTTTGATGTGTAGGATCAGGCTTCACATTTGCAAAAACCTTGGTAAATCATCATGTTAGAAAAAATTGAGAAAAAGTAGTTTTCATGATCAATTTACACGTCTTGTGTTATGAAAAGTCATTCATCAGTAAGATACCTGAATCCCAAATACTGTGTTCTGTTGCATCCCAGTTAAAATTTTGACTTTCCTGTACATGGATGCAACAGATGCTGATACGCTGAAGGCCAGTCCAGGAGGTCCTAGCTTCCTTTTCTCCTGTGTCCAGGCTCATGGTACAGAACCTATGTCAGGTCTCTGACATCTCACTGCTAAATAACAGAATAGCCACCAGAGGGCAATAATAATAACCGCCAATAAAAAGAATGTAGTAATCAGCCTCAGGAGGTCAGACTTTCTGCCTGTCTCCATAGGTGTTACATGGCACGCATATATTGCAATAGCACTGCTGCTGCTATTTTCTCTGAAAGTGAGTTGGAGGTGTGCTGAAGCCAGGCAGTTGATGTACCCGTGTCCTCCTCTAAATCTTGTGTACCTACAACTGAGGCAACCTTGCATCCCTGAGTTGTCAGAAAGCTCTGAATTTTTTTATCTTCAGGGGACTGAAGCCTTCAGACAATTTCTGCAGCAATTTGTGTTGGTAAGAGTGAGTTCCAGTAGGAAAGCTATTTTCTGCTTGATGTACAGGCCAGATGTGGCTTGTGTCAAGACCTGATAGGGAGATGCTGCCAGCCCTGAGAGTGGCTTCCAGCAAAGCATGAGCAGCACTGATGACCCCTTTGAGACATTTCTCTGTGATTGAACTCTGTAGATGTGCTATCCAGAAGCTAATGAATAATGAGGCTATCACAGAGGCTGTTGGAGGTGGTGGATAGAGGGGATTCTCCCTGATGAAACCTCCCCTAGCTTTGAAGTTGGTCTTGCTTTGAGCTAGAGGTTGAGTGGAGTCCTCCAGCAGTTCCTTCCAGTTTAAATATCTCCGATTCAATGACCAGGATGTTTCCAGGGCAACACCTATATAAACCTGAGCTTTCATAGAGTAGGAAATATTTCCTGCTCTTTCATATATATTTATATATGTTTACTTTTAGATATCGCTACCATGGCTGAGCAAATTTAGCTGGCTTCAGGAAGGTGCAGTGCTCTCTGTTCTCACCCGCGCTGCTCACAGTGTGAACTTCTGTCAGTCAGGAACTACTGACAACACAGGGTCATGAAGCTAATGAAAACAGCACCTGCTGCCTCATATAGAGGGTGGGACATCAGAGAAGACAAAGTCCAAGTAAATGGGCAGATTATGAGCCTCTGCCAGTGGCTTCAGGCCAGGGGACGCTGAAGGCAGCGTGACTTGGGGGAGAGGGAGAGCGAAGAGACATACTGGGAGACTCTGCTCTGCTCTGCCTGCACGAAGAGACATTTCAGATAAGCAGTCATATTTTCAGTGACAGGTCAAAGAAAAAGAATTGGAGGGAAGAAGAGGCTAGTGGGCCAGAATTAGTGCAAGGAGCTCAGAGAGGAACACTTTATAAGCCATTTGATTAATTTTTCTGTTTCAATTACATTAGTCCTTGTCTGTTAAAACTTCTCCTTCCCTGACAAACATTCAGTGTCATAGGTGTACCCATTGGAACAGATACAGAAATACATTTCAAATGATCTGGAGAAGGAAGAAAATGATGTAAGTGGAGTAGAGCAGCTTTTTTTTTTTTTTTTTTTTCCCCTACTCTTCGTAGGGATTTGGGGCTTAGTCATCTTTTATTTTTTTTTTTTTTTTTCCAGAAAAATTCCCTGCAGATTTTTGGGCACCTGAGATGACAGGACACGAGGATAAGGGACCACCAGACCCATCTTTGCCTCCCTGGGCACCAAGGCACTCATCTAGGTGTTTCTAACCAGCTTCACAATTCAAAAGGCAAACTGTGATACAGGAGCTGAAACTAGCCTATTTATGAGGTGCTGTGAGGTGCTGTCTCATGAGCTGGCCATATGTAGCTTTTCCCTAGCCTCTGCAGATGAACTCCTTACCAGGTCTTTGAATTTTCTTTTTGCTGGGACTAGGTTGGTTTGTCCTGTTGTTTTCAGTTACTTCATGTCAGCTTTGTAGATTTTTCTGTTCCAACTTCTGCCTACAGCAACTGGCATTCAGAGCTGTTAACAAGGCACTACAGTAGCAGACAGAAGCGTTGCTTAATCCACCTGCGAAACGTAGTCCTCCCACAGGTGAAATTCAGCACATGCACTAAGCAACAATATGCAAGAAATTTATGAATATTTGTATGCAAAGGGATCTATTGCATGGGAGTGTATGCAGCCAAAATACAAATGCAGGAATGCCGTTTAGTGAGAGTGCTGGTGCTGATGTTCTCAGGCTCCTGAGGAAGGTCGATCAGCAAGCAGAACCTTGAAGACTTGGCCACTCTATGATACCTTCAGTGGTCTTCTATGATGGAGTGACTGCATCAGATAAAAGGGAAGACCAACTGATGTCATCTACCTGGATTTCTGTAAGGCCTTTGACATAATCTCACATGACATGCTCATCTCCAAATTGGAGAGAGATGGATTTGATGGGTGGACCATTCAGTGGATAAGGATGGGCTTGAAGGCTGCACCCAGAGAGTGGTGGTCAATGGCTCTATGTCCAGGTGGAGTCTGGTGACAAGCAGTATTCCTCAGGAGTCTGCCCTGGGACTGGTGCTCTTTAATATCTTTATCAGTGTCCTGGTTCCAGTTAGGACAGAGTTAATTTTCCCTGGTGGTCTAGTGGCTAGGATTCGGCGCTTTCACCGCCGCGGCCCGGGTATTGTGCATCACTTGTTTTCTTACACATTATTATTATTAATACTATTATCGTTATCACTATTATTATTATTATTGTTATTATTACATTCCTGTCTTAATAAACTGTCTTTATCTCAACTCACGAGCTTCACTTTCCCGTTTCTCTCCCCCATCCCAGAGAGGGAGGGGGGAGGGTGAGCGAACGGCTGTGTGGTGTTTAGCTGCCAGCCGGGTTAAACCACAACAAACAGTGACATGGACGATGGGATTGAGTGCACCCTCAGCAAGTCTGCAGATGACACCAAGCTGAGTGGTGCAGACAATGCAACAGAAGGAAGGGATGCCATCCAAAGGGACCTGGACAAGCTTGAGAAGTGCACCCACGTGAACCTTCAACAAGTCCAAGTGCAAGGTGCTGCACATGGGTTGGGGCAATCCCAACATGAGTACAAACTGGGTGAAGAACTCCTTGAGAGCAGCCCTGCAGAGAAGGACTTGGGGGTTCTGGTGGACAAAAAAGGCTCAACATGAGCCAGCAGTGTGTGCTTGCAGCCCAGAAGGCCAACTGCATCCTGTGCTGCATCAACAGAGGAGTGGCCAGCAGGTCGAGGGAGGGCATTGTCCCCCTCTGCTCTGCCCTCGTGAGGCCCCACTTGGAGTGTTGCGTCCAGGGTTGGGGGCCCCAGCACAAGAAGAATGTGGAGCTGTTAGAGTGGGTCCAGAGGAGGGCCACAAAGATGATCAGAGGGCTGGGGTACCTCTGCTGTGAAGAAAGGTTGAGAGAGCTGGAGCTTTTCTGCCTGGAGAAGAGAAAGCTCCAGGATGACCACATTGCAGCATTTCAGTACTCAAAGGGGGCTTATAAAGAAGGTGGAGAGCAAATTTTTTGATTGAGCATTGACAGGACAAGGGGGAGTGGTTTTAAACTAAAAGAGGGAACATTTATATTTGATGTTCAGAGGAAATTCTTCACTCAGAGAGTGGCGAGGCACTGGAACAGGTTGCCCAGAGAGGTTGTGGATGCCCAGTCCCTGGAAGTGTTCAAGGCCAGGCTGGATGGGGCTTCGAGCAACCTGGTCTAGTGGGAGGTGTCCCTGCCCACGGCAGGGGGGTTGGAACTGGATGATCTTTAAGGTCCCTTCCAACCCAAACCATTCTGTGATTCTATGATTCTATACCATGCTGGCTAAGGATTAAACAGTGCATTTGAACTAAAAAGCAGGCAGCAGATTCCCAGCTATTGATCTCTAATATCTTAGTGCCAGTTCCCAGACTGGGAAATGTATGCCTCTTCATTTAACTGAATGAAAAGCTGATTAAATGACAACATGGTAGGGTAGGGAGGGAGAGTAATCTTAGCAAATAATTGAAACTTACCAAATCACTGAAACATGTGCCCAGATTTGAGGGATAGTGAGGCCAAAAACCTTCAGAGGTGGCTGCAGGAAGTTGCCCTCCCAAATTAATTCCAAGCAAGAAGTAAAAAATAAAATAAAATAAAAAAAAATAATAATAATAATAATAAAAGATTCTTCCTTATTTAATGAAGTAAAGGATATACTGAAGAGCTTTAACAACAAGAGAGTAGCACTAGACCCTCCCCAGGAAAAAAAGCATGGGAATTTAGGCAGGTGAATATGATAGCTCATCTTTAGTCAGATTAGAGTTTTATTTTCCTTCTCTTCTGTGAAACTTCTCCTCAACAAGAATGATTTCCTTATGCCTTCCAAGGGAAGAAGTCTGAAGAATACAAAATTTTAACACAATTTTAAGTGTACAAATATGTTCTCTGGTTCTAGAGGTGAATTAAAACTGTGTGTTTTGTTTCTCTGTTTGAATATGGCAGCTCTGAAGTAAGGGAGAAAAAAAAGAAACACACACACAAAAAAAAAAAACAAACAAAAATAAAAATGACAACAACAACAAAACCCACAAATGTTAGATGGATTTGGAGTCAAAACACTTCCAAAAATGTATAAAACTTTATTTTATGAATACATTAAACTATTGTGCGCAGCACATACATATAAAAATAGAAGCAATTTCACAAACAATTGATTGGAAAAGTTTTGTGTTTCTTGCAAATTTACAGTCTCAATTATGAGCCCATATTGAGTCAGAATATGAGGTATATTTTTGTGACAAAAAATAATGCGAGAACTTTGGCACCATTTTACTGTGCAAATAAAATTTTGGAATTGCAATATTTAGTGAGGTATACATAAATTACTCTGCTTTTCCACTGTGTATGAATGTCCATATCTCTGCCTGTTTAGGGAAAAATGGATTATTTAAGAGCATGATGCAGTGGCAGTAAAGGCTATTTTCTAACAGAGGTGGATTAGGTCTTAAATTATCATGGGCTTTGCCTGTAGTGGAAGAAACTTTGAAAATAGGTTTCAAGTCCCTGGGAGAATATCATGTGCAAAATCTAAGCCACAAAGGCCCACGTGGTGAATTCATAACAATACTTTCAAAGTTTGCAGCTCATTTCATGGCTTTGTGCTAATGCACTCTGAGATGACATATGCTTTGAAAGGGACCACCAAAAAAACCTGTCGGAAATTGGTTTCTTAGCTCTGACTTGGGAAATTGTTTTACTTTCATGAGTTTGTCTTTACGTAGTCACATATCCATGGAACTGTTCTTTTGAAGATAGCCTTGCTTGAGTTTGCCAGATCATGCCCATATTCTCTCTATAACTTCCATATGATGCAAATTCAGCTTATGATTTTTTTTTTCTTCTGTACCAGCTCAATAAACTTATTCTGAAGTGTCTAAAGTGAGTGGTGGTCTTTCTAAGCCCTCCTTCCATGAAAATGACAACAGAGGAAGGAGGCGGAATTTAGCTAATTGAGCAAGAGGAAGAACAGAGTCCTGCTATTTTTGAGGCTGTGTAAATTCTTGAATTCTACCACAGTGAATTCTGCTATTGTGGGCTGCCCCTAGACTGCTTGCACATGCACTGCAATGTGTCAGCAGACATCTTAACTCCTCTAGTGAACGTAGCCAGGCATTCACTGAAGAAGAACCTCTGTCAAAGTCACATCCAACTAGCCTAAAACTGCACAATGCTGCAGTACCACACTAGTTGTGCTGGAGGGGCTTCCTGCCAGTTACCACACCTGACAATGTCATCGTTCATTCTTGTATTAATCATGGCTACTGACACTGCAGAACTTTTTATGGTTTCAGTGTTGACTTCAGTGTTGATCTGGCGTTATGATCTGGATACGTAATATGGACAAAGCAGTGGTGTAGAGTAACTCAGCAGAGTGAATGGTGAGAATTTCCAAATGCCGACCAAAACTGCATCCACGGGGGTCTGCAGTTCTTAAGAACAAGTTCAGCTCAGCTTGCCGCATCTAAACAGACTTCTTGTGACCTGGTCTATGTTTTTTTTGTTGTTGACCAGTATGCATAAAATGGAGTCAGTGAGTCTGATTCTCATCTTTTTATGCCAGCTATCCTATTACTTATCAGTACTGCCAACAACAAATTAATTCAAACTGTGTTGGTTTAAGAGGGAACAGACTTCGTCCTAACCTAATGACACTGGTGTAAGCTGTAATCAGAAACAAATGTGTCAGCATTCAAACTATGATTTCTTCTATGTCCATGCACTCTTCCACCCTTCTTCAAATTTCATTTCAGAAGACAATTAGGAATATAACACAAGAATACAGATTGTCAGCTAATGTATTTCAATACAGCTGTGGTCTGCCTATCAACACTATTAGGGACTCTATGTCAGTGTAACTGTCTGATATCAACCAAACTTTTCTTTGGGGCAATCTCCCCACTCAAAACATCCTACTTTTTCTCTTAAAATGATTTTTTTCCCAAAGCAAACTGCTGCACACATTGTAGATGAACAACAGGTGCCAACTTGGCTTCTTTCTACATACTGCAAGACCAGAAAATTAAGTGTAACTCCTACCCTTTGCCATATCCAAAATGTCCCCTTAATGTAATGTAAGCAGTGTTCCATTCTTTTTACTCTTCCTTTACACTGTGATCACCACTTACATTTAAGAAAAATAAATTCAAGTATAAATTACACAAAAGTAGTGGAAAATTGTATTATGTCCACAAAACAGTTGTCTTGACAATAAGTCAGAAAGTATGGCTGCAGATGCACCCTTGTAGGCACGCTCTTTGGGCCAAATCTTCTGCAGCTATAAACCGATAGTCCAGTTTGGCTGCTTTACTCCATCTGAGGATCTGGCCCTGAACAGTGTTTTTCTTACATGTCAGAAGGCTCAAATTCATTATGAATAGACACCCCCTGCAAATAGAATGGCATGTCAAGGCTGGACATAGTCACATTTTGGCTGCACATGGGATATTATCTTGCACTCAGATGTTCACTTCTGCAGCAGCACGGTCCATCTATGCTGAAAATGCTCATGCTCTGACATTGCATTGAATCTAGTTTCAAATTTAGGAGCACGCCATCAATGCAGGAATCCCAAGGCTTCTGGTAACTGACATTTATAGTGACTATTGACTTTGGACATCTTAAAATACTCTTTCAAAGACACAGAGAATCGTGGTATGGAAAAAGGTTGTCAAAATAGTAAGGCAAGGTTATGCACCATTTGTATGGCTTCTAGGAGAGATTTGGAGAATATTTCATATAGCTTGCCATGATGTCTTTGAATGTGATGCTTTGCAATTGACAGAAATTCTAATTATAGTTTAAATTCCTCTGCACCAACATTGGAATGTGTGCTTACAAAAATTCTTTCTTCCTCTGTACTTGGTACCTCAGTGAGGTATCATAGAAAAGAACCAAATATACTTAAAGCAGTAAATAGAATTGAATTCAAAACAGAGACATTTTCTACAATAACCCTTTGATGGAAGCTTTCATGAATTCCATACATCTTATATTATACAATTAAATAATGCATCCTGCAGACTGGTTTCAGTTCTTAAGAGATAAATATGGTACAGCTAAAAGTGAAAACATTGCTGTTAAATATTTATGATTGTATATGTGTATGCATATCAGAGCACCTGGGCATCTAGAGACTGGGATGACTGATGTGTTAAAAGTATGTAATTACTTAGATACACAAACACACATACCATGTCTATATATATATTTATATTAAAGATATACACTTCTATATTGGAGGTAGGTCTAAACTTAAGTAGCTCACAAAATGCCACATGGGTGGCATTCAACATCCTAATCTCCTGATGCATTTTGTATTTGGGACTCATCTCTGATATAGCCCATGGCCCTTCCCAAGGGAAATTGATTGTAGGTCTTAATTTTGCCAACAAGCCCATGTGAGGAGGTCCTGCAGAATTCCTTCAGAGAAAGAGGGACTCTGGGGGTAGGCAATTTGCTTGTGTGGAAACAGTTGTGGAATGGGCACCATCATGGTCAAAATAGTCTGAGGACTTCACAAGACAGGACACAAGTGTACTTGTAGAAGGGGAGGTGCAGGCAGATATTCAGATGGAGTAAACTGCTCGAAGTTCTGGTGAAGCAAATTCATCTGATGGTTTGGCCCATGATATGTAAACAACTCACCATGTAGGGTTTTTATCTGAGGTAATTAATATTAACTAGTAAATAATCAATGGTTGATTAGATAATTATCACAGCCATTCTATATCTTCCTAATATTTTTTCTCTTTGCACTCCAACTTGCATTTTTCTCTGTTCAGCACCAAAGGAGGCACACAGCCATGTAAAATTTGTACAGAGTAGAAGAGAAGCAGCATAATATTACATATGCCATATGATGAACCTAGTACAAATAATTTTCCCAAATATACACATATAGATTTTTTTTCAATGAACAGTATAAATACTTTACCTGGGAGATTATTCCCATGTGCAAAATGAAAGAGTTTTTCCTGGGATTAAGTCTTCTGCTTTGTTCATGTTCATATTCTTGGTAAAAAGTGGGTCACTGTCATAGCTGGAGAAACTTTATTTCCTCTCTTCACTCTCCCATGTTTGCTGAGTGCTATATAAGCACCGTGGTAAGCATTTGATTCATATGCATTGTAGTTATTGGGCAGCAAGGTTTCTTTGAATTTGCATTCATCTTGGAAAACAGCCTATAGAATAGGAAGGAGGGGGGGGGGGGGTGTGGGGAAAGGAGGGAGGGGGGTGGTGCAAGGAAGAGCAAAGCAGTTGTAATAAGTATTTTGGGAAGACCCAAGTCACTTTTCTTACTAGCATTTTTACCGAAGAAGAGCATGTTACAGTGTGCAACAGGTGGTGCCGTAGTGTCTGCATCCAACAATAAATCTCCCTCCGCAGTGCTAGTTTGGTGTCAGATGAACTCAGATACCACCTGCCCAGATAATGAACTGTGGACTTCCTGTGACAGATCAAGTTAATTCATCATAAATCATGGATGTCTCCATTTTCTTTGTAAGCAATAATTTGTCATCATCATGCCCTTTTGCCCAATTGATGTAGCTTTATTTCATACCTCCCCTCTGCAAGAGGTCCTGTCATTTATGAAAGAATTATATGCTGCCTGTCAAAACATTCAGTTCTCTCACAAACAGCAGTGTTCAGGGAGAACTGGTTGTTTGAATAAGGCATTTGAAAAAAGCCTTTGATTAGCACCAAACCTTCTTTTTTGTTACATCATTAGTGATGCTATATTTTGTTACATCTTTAGTGATGTTATATTTATCTGTTAGTGAGATATGATGTTCCAGCTTCTAAGCCAGGTAAACAGTTTAAGTTATCTTCATATGGTGTCACTTCAATCCAAGGAAATAGAGTTATCTGGGAGAGAAAGTGACAGGATAAGCAGGATACAAATGCAGAGCACCAAGGAAATTAAAAAAGAAAGCTGAATAATTCTCTGACATCAAATGTCTGGTATATGAGACACCACCAGTGCAGTTCTATTTGGGCATCTTTGTAATAAAACAATTCAAAGTTTATAAGAGTTTAACTCAGGGCATTGCATTGTGCAAGGGGGAATGCACGTCTATTTCAGCATTTAAAAATGTCTTTGAAAATAAGCAAGATTGAACAGAAACTGTAAAATATAATCCAAAGGAGCTCTGGATTTCTTTAGAAAGACCTAGCTAAGCAAAGCATTTGGGCTTCTGGCAATTCTAGGTGCTTGAAATCAGACATGAGTGAACTAATATTCCAAGAGTGGAACCTTAAGATGCCCCACTACCATTATCTGTGTGAGCAGGAAACAGCCAGATTAGTAATGGCTACGTGTCCTTCACAACATTTGGTATTTTATTAAGCAGTGAAATGCTTTGTTGAAATTACAGCTGTTTCAAAGGAACTGACTTTATTGTTTCTTGACAAAAAAAAAAAAAAAAAAAAAAAAGATTAGTTCTGTCAGTATCATTCATTATTGTGAGATGGGCTGGTTTGCTTATTGCCCAGAGCCAGACTCTCAAACGAGCTTCCTAACAGGTGCCTTTTCTACTCAGCGTTGAGACTGAGGACGCCTTGCTCAGGTCTCAGAGATTAAATTGCATTTAAAAAGCATTGCTAGCACTTTCTAGATGAGGATGATGGTGATGATGTTTCAGTATGACTTGCATACCATTGTTAATAGCTATTACTGTTTCTTCGCTCTTTGGGACTGATCCCACAAAACTGATCCTTAAAATAGCCCCAGTCACATATGTGGGCTCTGTAGGGTAGAGTTCCTATTTATTCTCCATGCTGTGTTTGTTTGTAGTAGGGAGAGGCATGTTGTCATGATTTTACTAACAGCAGCTAGCACTGATATAGCTCTAATTCTCTCTCTCTTACACGCTCATGTATGCGCATACAGGAGCACATTGTTACACACACACACTTTAGGTTCTAGCAGTTTTTCCAAAGCACACCCTTTCATTTTAAGTGTAATGAAGTGTTGGTATCAGCAGGATTCACTCTTACTACAACGTTTGCAGTGCTGAGCCCTTAGAAGAAGCTATCTAATTAATCTGTACTATTTGCAAAATGCATTCATTTTCCTAGGGTGCTTTCTGTACAGTGCTATTGGAAAGCTTTAAAATAACAGTCCACCAACAGACACAACACTTGTTGCACTGAATAACACTGATGACTCCAGGCCGGGTACATTCCCTGTAATTGAAAGGCTGTGTTCTCTGCTTGAAAGTAGAGATTTTCAAGAGGAAAAAATAAAAAACTAACAAACAAACAAACAAAACACCAAAACTCAGAACCTTTGCAGTTTTTGTTTAAGTCTTGAATTATTTATTTTAATTATTAAAATTATTTGCACTTGTACTCACCGTTCCATATAGCTTCCCCTTGTTGTTCATTGCAATGAAGAGAGTACTTTTCACACCGAACAGGCTAACAACACCTCTCTCTACAGTGGATATTTCAAAGAGACCTAAAAAATAAGAAGTTAATAGAAACATTATCACAGAATTTGTAGCTAATCAAAGGCAATTCAGATATGACTATTTTAAAACCCTAATGAACATAATTTTTATTAGAACTATGTCCCTAGTTGGGCATAATAAAAGTACACAGAAAAGATGATGTTTTTTCTATATGCCAAAGGATCTTATAATAATTCTTCCAGAATCATATTCATACCCTACAGAATACTTTTGCTCTTATATCTATCAAACTCTCTTGGACTTTTTAATATGTAACTTATTTTTATGTTACTGTTACTGTCTTCTATGAAAAAATCAAGTCCAAAGGACTAAAGCTTTTCCTTTAGTCTTATAGTTACAGAACAGCAGCCATAAGAACAAGCACACCAGGAACAGCAAGTCCCTTCCATTACTGAGTGTCCCAAATGTAGAATTCCAAAATCATTCTTTGGCTCTGTGAGCTTGGTGACAACCTCCCAGATTCAAAAGGCAAATGAGAAGGTGAGGAGTGAGCAAATGCAGCAGAGAGAAAGTTTTCAACCTGTTTTGTCTTTTCTCATCTGTGCAGTAAAGCAAAGTAAAAATAAATTGTATATAAATTTGTCTAAGCATTTGTGACATGTTTCAGCCTGGAGGTTTCTAATGTTTATTGATCCCAGAGACTTTTAAAAGGCAACAGATGTAGCACAGATTAGCAATAACAAGTAATAACATTTGCATTCTATGAAGGGTAATTACTAGAGTTCACAGCAATTAAGTGACATCTATTTCATTTCTGGATGCAACTCACTGTATTGGTTTTCATTGTGAACTCCGCTTATCCTTCCGTCTGGGAGGATTTGAAGGTGAAACCCGATGCCCACGTTGCAATAAAGCCTCCGCTGCCTCTTGATTCCTAGCAAATAGTCACTCTCCCAGTTCACATCTGACTTCTCCCCTGACATCCCAGCAATGGACCTGGACAACAGAGATTGCCATCCTCTTTCCAGCAATGTGCCATTAGTTCTGCTTACAACTGGATATGTTGAAGCAATCCCAGCTAAAAAAAACAGGAGAATGAAAGCAGACAACGTCCGATGAATGCTGGCTTTGGAGAACATAGTGATGAGAAGTCTTTGTGCAGTGGTCATCCGGTTCACCTCCTGGGCACGTGGTCAGAATTAATGGCCCTAAAAATACCGCCCTTCTTGTTTTTCTCCCTTCAGCATGGTGGCAGAAGCTTATTTTTGGAAAGCAAATAGAGATTGCTGACATGAAACTAAAGCCTGAGAGCAGTTGGGTTGGAAGCAGAGAGAGGCCAGCAGGACTCAAACTGGTGGGGACCATGTTTTGGAGGTCCTGCTCTCCGGTGGGCAGCCTCGGTTGTATTTGATTGACCCATCTTTATAGTGCAGAGGCTGTCCCTCCCCACTTCATCACTCTGACATCAACAGCTTGCCAGAGGTAAGCTTGCCATGGCTGTAACACTAACCTGCCGTCCTCCCAGGCTGGCTGGGGTTTGATGAGTGCTGTCATCCAAGACCAGAGGTAGGAGTGAGGTTTCATTGGCTGCGCAAAGCAAAGGAATCAAATTGGTTGGGCAGTCAGAGGCCTCGCAGGCAGCTTCCTTATTTAGAGAAGAAGGTGTAAAAACAGTCATGGACCTCATCAGAGAGCAATGAAGACTTTGCAGTCACTTCCTTAGCTGCATGATCGCTGGGTGTACATCAGGGTAGCTCAGCATTTGGGGAGAATTGGCTTGAAGTGGCCGTTTCTCTTTTAGTGCATGCCCAGCAAATCCAGGGCACCCTTTACGACAGCGGCCCATGCACTAACAGCTTTTCTGTGCCTCTAAAAGGAGTGCTCCTGCTCTGTTAACACAGAGGTAAGCCATGTGGAAAGTGGGGTTTGTTTCTACTGTTTTTACTCAAACATGCTTCTGCTGTTTGCAGTTGCAATTCTGCTAAGCCAGGCATGCAGGCACAAGCTTGCAGTTGCTGGTAGCAAGGGGACATTACTAATGTTCTTAAGTGTTTGTGGTTTTCACTGAGGTGACTTCCAAATGATCCCATTTATTTGTGAAGGACATGGGCCTTAATACAGTGAACAAATCTTGGATCTGTGCTGCTCTAGAATACATTTGCAGGTGTGCAATTGTATTTGCAAGACAGGGGCTTAGCAATGCATTAAAGAGAGAGGGAAATGGCCACTCCTTCCTACCTTTTCACTGTCTCTTTTCCTCAAGCCCAAGTGCTCCTTTACCTTTATTATTTACTTTTGTAAATGACAAGCATCTTCATTTTCCTCTTCTTCCTCAGACTGCCTTACTTATTTCCCCTCATATAATACACTAATACAGTAGGCGGTAGAAAATGGCTGAGATATCAGCAAATATTTTTGCCAATATGTCTGGCAGCTTTTCACAGCACAGAACTTGTGTTGTCCATGTCATTTGAGATGTCTGCATGCTACTAAGGAGAATACCTGGAAGTGCAGTGGAACCAAGCACATCAGGCATGACATACAGTTTCACATTCACTGGGCTGTAATATGAGGCCATGGACGCAGCAGACACACGAGCGATGGGGAGGAGATGGTAAACTTGAAGCAGGTGAGCAGATAGATTCGGTGACGTGTGAAATACTGATTACTCTCTTGAGAGGTGCTCAGCTATAAAAAGACTGGGAACCACTGGACTAGCCCCCCGGCTTGTGCCAGGTGGCATTTCAGAAGCTCTATGTCTTGGTCAAAGCAGCATTCAGGTTATCTTCTGCCTTTTGCTCATGATGGAAAAAAAAAATCATATCACTTTCTCTGCTGCTGTCTACTTTATCTCATGATTTTTCCGGGGTGTGAACTGCATATATAATTTTTAGCAATTACCTGCATTTTTCACCCTCTTGGCACAGCTGCAGTGTCTCTATGGGAGGCCAGTGCTGACAGGAAAAAAGGCTCATGGTTATAGGGATGTTACAGGGATGAAGCATCGACTTCCTAGATTGTTTTATAGTACAGTCTGAAGTCCTGCTCATTCCCAATGCATGTGACTCCAAGAAAAAAGCTTAATATCTCGGAGCCATCCCTGTCTGTAAAATATGCATTGTAATATTCACTTCTAAAGTGTTGTTTTCTTCTCCCTAAGGAATGCTTGAAGTGTAATTCTGCAGCTTTCTTGTGATCAGTGTCCTAAGAGGAAAAGCAGAATACAGCTGTCAATCATCAAGCAAAACAGCAGTTGGTGGTTTCACGGGTTGAGGGAGGAGGGTGCAGAGCTGGCTTTCCATCACCAGCTTTCAATCACCTTTGTCTTATTTGTCAGTTTTCTCACAACAGGACCAAGGCATAGGCTAAAACAGCTTCTCTAACTTTTGCTGGCATATCTGCCACTGCTACTTTTGCTTGATCTGGTAACTAAAACAATAGCTAAAAATTGTCACTTCACTGGGATGTTTGACAGTCCTCAGAGAGAGATTCTTGGTACCCAGCCTAAGACCGAGTGGTGAATGGTGTGCAGCTGAGAGATGAGGGGTATACTATAGTCTTGTACTACTCGGCAGTTCTGCATCAGAGCTGAAATGAGTCTTCAACCACCTCACAGTCTGATCATAGCCAGAAGGTTGCTGAGTTTTGGTGTATTAGGAAAGATGTCTGAAGACGAACTTTTGTGTAAGTTCTAGAGTTTCTGATTCAATTAGATAATCCTTGTCTCCTTTACAATGTATTTTGTTGTGGTTAAACTTGTCTTCTTGGCCTGTGAATTAACTGTCTCCAGAAAATTGACTGAAATCTTTTTGATTTTTCAGATAGCACATTGTTCTGGCATCATGTGTCCAGCAGAATTTGGAAGGTGTCAAGGGAGATAACTGTAAAAAGCTGTAAAATAGAAATTTACAGTAAAATTAATCCCATGAACTCCATAATGGTAAAAATTTACCTCAGCAATCAACCTCTTCTTACTCAAAGTCCTAAGACCCAGGATGACGGGGGTTGCCACCTAATTAAAGTAACAGGCTTTCATTGTCAGTATTTCAGTGCGATATTAAAATAAGGCCCCTTTGGAACACAGCAATACAGATCCACTTTCAGATAGTCTAGGAAAAGCCAGGCAGCTGAGCAGTAACGTGATACAGATTCAGAGCACGTCTTTCAAAAATGCACGATGACCTAGGCTCCAGGGTTCCATTTTCAAATCTCTAAAAAGTCTCTCCCTATTTTAAGGCACGGAAAGAGCTGTCCCTCATTCGAAAGCAGAAAGTCAAACTAAAATTTTTCACCTTGCCTGTGCTGAAGATCCAGGCTGGTTGTGGAACAGAGGAGGAAGGAGATTGCTGGGTCACAGATCTGACTGCTATGGCAGGGCATTGCAGGCTCTGGATAACTCGCACAGGACTTTTATACCCAGTATGAACATAGAGCCCCATCAGACCATCTTTAGGCACAGGGGGGGTTGCTGAAGTGAGTTGGCCAGCACATAGAGAATTGTAACAAAAATACTATTATGAATGAAAGACATAAATCACAGAATGTGTGTATGAAAGCAAAACCAAAAGAAAATATAGCAAGGGTTATGAAAATGACTTGTATTAATACCCAAGGACCCAGCTAACAGAAATAAAACTGGTAAACACTGGGTGTGTTGTTGACATTAAGATCAGACAGCCCACATTGGATAGGGCTACAGCACAAATCAGTAGAAACCCAGAATCAGTAGAAAACCAGAAGGCTGATGGCAGAACAATGACAAAGAGGGTTATAGCACTCTGCATTTGTTATTCTTCTTCCTGTTATCCCACAGGGAAGGCAGATGTGTAGCCATTTATACCCAGAGTGAATAAGCAAGAAAATAGACAGCAACCTTGTGTAAGACACTTAGAGGCTGAAGCAAACAAGCTTCTGAAACGAAAGTGTCACCTTGTTACAGCTGCTGACTTCTAAAGCATGTAAAAGGCATATTCAAAAACCAGCTTATCGACACCAGTCAAAGTGAAACCAAGACACAGACTGAGGATGTAACAGCTGGCTTCCCTCATCTTCCATGTCACAAGCAGCGGTCCTGGCCAGGACACTCAGGCACATATGTCTTGGTGCATGTGAACATGTGAGTAGGAGAAAACAACTTAGAGATTTGTTTATAATAAGTATCACCTTCCCATTCCACCACAAGGCCTCTCGCTGAGGTTTTACATGCTAGTTTCCTACAGGTAGGTACAAATGACAGAACACCTTCCTGGCTTTTTTTTTTTTTTTGACAAAGTAGAGGAAAGATCCACTCCCAAAGGAAGCCATAGAAGAGTCAGGAATATATAAGTATTCTAACTTACTTGGAAAAATTTTGGTTTACAGATCATTCAAGCTAAATTCATAAGCTAAATGAATAAGCTAAATTCATATTCATAATCTAAAGAAGGCATGTCAAACATAGATATGCCAAACAGATTAATCTTTTTCCCCCAAGGCATTAGCACAGAAATTAGTTCGTAGGGACACAGAGTTCATAGGGACACAGAGTAACTTTGCTGCGTTTGCACACAGACAGGATTATGGGCAAATCTTGCTCTTTATGACATGAACACAAATTCCTTCTTGCAACAGAGTTGTTCTTGGGGTACCATGACGTAACAGAGCAGAGCTTGCATCTTACCTTTATAGTTTTCCGCACAAGAGCTGTCCTAGGCTTATCCTGGTTTAAAGCTTGGCATAGAAACCCAGAGCCTGGAAGACCTCTGGGAAAAGAAACTGTGTTTCAACTTCTCGTCTGTTCTAGGGACTGTGAGGACAAGGTAGCCCACATAGGCTGCAGAAGTGGTTGGTGTTGAGTAGGAAATGGAGTGCCCAAAGCAGCTGGTGATTGCACTGGCTCCCCTGTAGAGCTCTTGCTGGTGCAGCCTGGAGGACACCTGAAGATTTGGGACTGCTCTCTGAAAGCACGGGAAAAGATTTCTGTGGTGCAGAGTTGTCAGTAAGAGATGTATTCCAGTGCAGCTGGCCCGGTCCTTCTCTACATTTCTGGGCACAATAAAATCCCACCAACAACAGTTTTGAGGTGGCTAAATCTGCCTCTCCATATTTTACAGAGATTGAAATGACTTTCAGAAGACAGAGCATTGAATCCATGGTGAACCTTTTGCTTCCCAAGCCAGTGCTCTGCACACCAACTCACTGCCTCTCTCATCACCTCCTCAGCTGTTCCCACTCCGCAAGGACAGGCAGTCCGAGGGCAAAACACTGAGCTTAAAAAAGTGACAGCCACCAGCCCCCACAGAGATCTCTTCAGTGATATTTATTAGAAGAGTAGAATGATGTGGGACATGTTTAATTTGGTTTTAGTTTATTACACACAGGGTTTTATCATTACAGCAGGAGCAAGGACAATGCAGGGATAGGGACACTAAATGGCCCATTCAGGCAGCATCATCAATAGGAAAGCAAAACTAACAATTTTTTGTTGGTGGTAGTGGTGAGGTTTTGTACAAGAGGCCAACTGACAAAGTCTTTGGGTTATTCCTGATTGTGGAAGCCATTCAGATGATTTGCAGTAATCCAGTTTTGAAGATTGAAGGCAATTTCTGCCACTTGCCAGGTAAATGTGTCTACCTTGTTTTGTGTTCCATTAGTTCAGGTGAGGGCTTTCTCTTGCATGTCAATTCTGTATCTCTTGGTCTTGATCCCTCATGTTTCAGAGAAGAAATATGAATCATGGGGCCTTTGTGGGGCCACCTGAACTCTTTCCTGGTTTCTTGCAAGGTAGGCAACACTGAAGGTCTAAAGCTTGGAACCCAGCTTTGATAATAGTTATAATTTATTGCTGAATTTCACCAGGAAAGGAACCGATCTTTGACTTCTCCTCCCAGCCTCTTCCTTTTTTCCATTCTCACTGCTGTATTGGTGGGGGAAGAGAAGGTACTCACCACACCTGAGGATTTCAAAATCCTGTAAGAAATACAGGTGTGTAACCCTTGTCATGTTGCTCATTCACAGGGGAAGGCTGAATTAGTTAGAGTCAGTCCTGGAAGGGGTCAAAACCCAGGGTGTCCCACTGCAAGAGGAGAGCAGAAGAGAAACCAGTTCTGGCAAGAGTCCCTGGGCAATTTTGTGTGAGCAACTGCTCTGTGTTCATACATGGGTGTGAAGGTGCCTACACTACAGTGAGTCCATGTTCTCCAAGGGTCTAAGCTTGCAGTACAGTCAGGGAGGGATCTAGTTAACACAGTCGAGAAGTGCAGAAACTGACTCAACTCACGAGCCAGGAGGTGTCTTCCCCAGGGTGAGCTGAAGCCTTCTCAGGACCCCACTACCTTCACTGACAAGGTCTTCGTGTAACAGGAGCTGAGGCTCACACACATTGACTCCTACATGGAAGTTTTTTAATCTGGAGATGAATCCCCTCCCTGGTGCCCAGCAACTGGCCCAGGAACAGAGCAGCAGACAGACTGCAAGTAAATGTGTGTGAGCTGGTCACAACCAGGTTATGTTGTGTTTGATCCAGCAGCATTTGCAGCGATGGTGTCTGCTTGGAAATCTTTTGCACTTTTCTCCCAACAGCACAGACATGTTTCTTCACTGAGCTCTGAAAAGCTATCTCAAGCCTATTATCTGAAGTCCTACAAAGTCTTCACACATACTTGTGTCAGGAGGGTGTCTCAGCCACAGGCTGCATTGTACGGGATGCTCTAGGTATATTCAAAGACCGCATGACTTTGTTTTGTGCTACAGCATTTGCACATTCCCAGCTACATAAGAGTGGGTGTAGAGTTGCTGCACAGCGTGTCCCTTTAACATCCCACTTTCTTTCAGATCTATACTTGGGTGAAATTTTTAAAGGACATCAAAACTCCAGACTGATCTAAGTGACTCAGGCAGGGTTTCAGAAACCCCTGGCTTCTGGTGTCAGCTGCATGTGCTTTCCGCATGATTAGGCCTCCTAGGGCTACCTAGCTATAAGGAGGTCAGGGACACAAGTCTCACCAGCCTCACCAAATGCTGGCTCATGTTCAGAATATGTTGTGGAATAAGAGCAAGAAAAACAGATTCTCCAAACTCTTTATGCTTCTGAAATTAAATCACAGCAGCCATGGGATGCCAGTTCCCTTTTACTGCCCCTCTTATGCCCTTGGCAGATTTTTCAGGCTAAGCCTTACCCCACCCATGGAAGAAACTCCTTGTTTCTTTCTTGGGTGTTTCTTTTATTTGGTCTCAATGTTGTTCCGCAGTGTTCCTATCATGTTATTGCACGTACAAAAATAGCAACAACTTAATACTTCACATAGGGAGGAAATCTGGTGTGCCAACGATATTACTGAAGATCTCAACAAGTCTTCTCCTGCCCTTTCTCACTAAACTAAACTAACCCCCTGAGTGAGTCACAGAGTCATTGAAACATGTATATTAGAAGGGACCTAAGGAGTTCAAGTTCAGCCTCCTGCTCCAAGTAGTGCTAACTCCAATGCAAGAGCAGCCTGACCAGTCAAATACTTAACATTATCAGGCAGCAGCAAGAAAGGAAGAGAAGCCAGCAGCTGAGGAAGACCACAGCGTGGGCTTGGGCTGTGCCTTCAGTGTTGTGCCAAGGGCAAATAATTTTTCCTTATAACATGCTGTCCTCAAAAATGTCCAAAAGATAGTAGATAGTATGCTCTGCCTTCAAGCTCTAGGAATATAAATCAGACAGCTGTTGCTTGAACTTTTTGATTGCTTGAAAACGTCATTTGTGCTGAAAGATGGAGCTAGTATTTTCCTTTCATGTTGTTCTTTATGTGAAGCTCTTAGAAACAAGAAAATGAAGGTAAGAGAGCAAGGGATTTGTCCTTCCTTTTATTTCTTTGTTATTTAATATAAATTAATCAGTTCCTGGGACTGATTGAAAGGGACCTGCACTTAAACAGGATCTATAGGAGTAACTGAAGATTTTTCATTCACTCTTTAAAAATGTGCATCTAAAACTATATCTTGTTCTCATCATCAGGGGTCTAGTAAAGCTCCAGGCTGCATTCTCAGACAGCTATCTAGATGGGTAGCTAAAACTCAGCCACCAGAAAATCATCCAAAAAGAAAGTTCATCAGCCAAACTGGGACATTTCAGAAGTGATCTATGCTCTATCTGGTCAGATTTGCTGGCTAAAACAAGCCAAATCAATTTTCACGCACAATTGCAATAATTCAGTTTTTGTTCCTATAGCTCCTTTTCTGAACAGGAGAAAGTGAACATGATATCCTTCAGCTTCTCAACAGCAGGACAAATGATACAGAAAAGAGGGTTCAAACTATGTCAGAGTCTGCTGAGAAGCTCAAAATTTGTATAGAACTTGCAAGGGATCAGGAACGCACAATGAGAGAGTTGGTACGAGCCCTCACTGAGTTCAACTACCCAGATCAATACGATTGTAACATAGATGCTTTCATTGCCAAGGGTGAAGAAAGAAAAAGATTTATTTCATTGATGGGTGAAGAAAGAAAAAGACGGATCATCCTGTGGTTGTTGTAGAGAGAAGAGTGTTTTTGTTTGGCACAGCATGGGAAGTGCTCTGTGATAAGTAGGCCACAGTTTCTGTGAGATTTTGATTTTAGCTTCTTCCCAAGGCTCAAGCCAGGTTGTTTGTTATAAAATTGCTAGCTATTCATTTAGGCCTATGACTAAATTCTAGCTTGAACAATAAATTAGTCTGGTAAAGGTAAAGCTTTATTCTAGACAGAAGCATGAGTGCTTGCACACAAAAAGCAAGGAGCAGGGAAAGTAAGCAAGGTCTCACTACTCATCCATTTGGTTAGCATACGGCAGAATATTTGCTTAGCTCATCTGAACTATTGTCCAGCAGAGCTCTTTATCCAGTGAACAGCTAAATGAAATGATGTTACTGAACTTTAAACAGGATTTACAAAAGGAGGAGTGGAAGACACTGAATTAGAATACAAGAATGGATTAAAAAATGAGCTACTCTAACACAGACTTTTTGTAGATTTTGCATCATTAACAAAGAGTCAGATATACAGAACTTGCTATTATAGTCTTTGTAGGAATGGGATAATCAGTTTTTGCTCTGAATAAATCCTTACCCAATTATTACAGAGAATACCCAAGTTGGAAGGAACCCACAAGGATCATCAAGTCCAACATTTTTTTCAGAAGATTGATCTCTGAGAACAGGATCCATACAGCTCTCGGTGAAGGAAAAAAAAGAGAGAGAGAGGGAGTATTAAAATTGTTGACTAGTAAGGAACAGGTAAAAGTTATTATAATTTTGGAGATACCATGATGTAATCTCCAGGGACTCCCTTTCTACTCTTTAAGTCCCTATAAATGATAAGATTTAGTTCTACAAGGACACTTTGGTAGGAAAGATGGGAAGGTGGAAATAATTCTCTCCAGGAAGTGGAGAAGAAAGGAAAAGAGCAAAATCACATCATTTTGAGACAGAAAGGTGATGAAGTGGTATTTAAAGATACCAATGTATCTGGAAGGAATTTTGCATGTATATGTGGAAATTTGTCTTAGAAATTGTGGGAAGCATATCAGATCTGCAGGGGCATACAGGAAAAAAATATAAGATTGGAGTGTGGAGCAAGCACTAATAAAACATATGCAGAACAGGTAGCTAGTAAGTATTCTGGCTTACATCACTAAAAGCCAAAGATATGTAGCAGGTGGCTGGGATCAACCAGTAGAAAACTCTGAGCAAGTTTCAATTCTTAAGTCTGTGGTCTTTGTTTCCTGTGGACCCTTGGACTGTTCACACACTCAAAATTAGGCACATGCTACTGCAGATGGCTGAACTGGCCTGATTTACAGTAGTAAACGTAGGTACATGTAGAAGCAGTTTGAAGATCAGAGCATTAATGAGCAGAGGGTGCAAAATAAGCGGAGTCAGTGAACCTTTCTTTGATATCAGTATTAGGTAAGAGGTGATGGATATGGAGTGGCCTGTACCTCCATGGTATAAGAGGTTATAAAAGAAACATGGAAAAAAAAATATGGAATTCAAAAAAGTAGAATTGGACCAGAATTTGAGCTCTGGTTATTCTCTGACCTATACCTCTCCTGTGGAGAGCTACTAGATTTGGACTGCATTGGTTTCTTCTTTGCTTGAAACAAACATTTATTACACACATGCAGCATTCAAATTTTATGAATTCTCCATAGGATGACAGAATGACTTCATGGATAATATCCAGGACCCTATTCAAAAAGCATCTTTCTGAGACAAATGGACACATTTTTACTTTGCTAGAAGGCTAAAGCTCAAAAAAATACAGACAGCTGAGCAGTTACCTTGATCCTTGGTATGTTGCCAACAGTACCCTCAGCCTCTCCTTGAACATCAAGTGCTTCAGCCCCCTGTGCATCCTAGTGGCTCCCCATTGTACTCTCTCTAATCTGTTGACCTCTCTCTTGTGCTCAGATGCCCCAAACTGGATTTAGCACACCAGATGTGGCTTCACCAGGGCCAGTTACACGGAAATAATTGTTTCCCTTGAACTCTAGGCTACATTCTTGCTAATGCAGTGGGATATAGCTGTCCTTCCTCACCACAACTGCTGCCTCAGGTTCATCTTGCTCTCTTCCAGGACCCCCAGCCCCTTCTAAAAGTGAAGCTGCACCCCCATCAGCCAGTGCCCAGCCAGTGTTGTGAGAAATTATGTCTTGCCAGGGGGCAGGTCTTTTCATTTGTTAATGTTGGACTGCATGAGAGCCCTGTCAACACACTCCTCCACCTTTTCAGGGTCCTATCCTCTTTGTATCAACTTTTCCCGTGCTTTGTTGTCGACGGCAAACATCTGAGTCAGTGAAAGGAAACTAACCTGGTGCTAGTGTTGGATTCTTCTACTGATGTGTCATGTTGTTTATTCTCTCCAAATTAATGCATTGTGATTGAACACTATGTAGTACCCACAGTAAAGAGAAAAAAAAAAAAGAAAAAAAATTTTTTTTTTTTTTTTGCATAAAAGGCAGGCAGCCAGTAAGGCTCTTTTATTTTTTCTCTGACTTTTAACATGTTCTTTTTAATGTGAATTATTCTAGATGTATTGCTACTAAACCATGACTGTACTATACATTTAGACTGACTGAAGCACGACCCAAAGACAAACTGAGATTAGTAAACCCAGAGTTTTAATCTGATTGATTATCATGATCATCATGTAATATTCTTAATGTCTGCAAGTCCCATTTTTCAGAAAGGAAACCATTTCTTTTTATCAGAATATCCTCTGCTCCCAGTGCATTGAGGGTCCTAAATACAAGTACCATTTTTCACAGTGGAGCCTCAGAGTTTTTGAAGAGCTGTCTGTGAGTAATGGGAACATTGGTGCCCTCTCTCCAAACAACATGCAGGTTTGCAAGGTTATTTGGCTCAAGACTGCCTCCTTGCTTACCTTGAAATGATCATTTCTGATACCTACTCTGATAAGAGTAGCAAACCTGAACATAAAATAAATGCTTTTTATTTCAGGCTGCAGCCACCTTGTTATATCTTCCTCAGGAGCCACAATGCAAGGTATTTGTTGTGATGGTTTTTAACACATGGAAGATCAAGATCAGATTCCTAAAATATTCTGAAAAACAGTTATAGCTTTAACACTGACTGTGGTTAAATATAAAACCCAAGCAATTTGTTCTATTAAAAAGCCAGAGTCTTATTTTTATCAAGCGATGTTATGAGGGCATGTTCTAAATCAGCCAGAAGCTCTTGCAGTTATAAGAGCTTCACTTCTGAAATTTTTAACAGCCCAGTTAAGTTGGTGTAGGTTCTTAGTGCATTTTGTCAGCACAGGATTCTTCCTCTGACACTGACCAGATCAGAGTAGCTCCAGAAGATTAAACATTTAAAGACACAGACAAGGGAAATACAAGAACTGAGTTTAATTTTCCCTTGCAAAGATGATTCTCACTTGGACAGGGTCAGGTTATGGTGGGAACACAGGACTAAGAAATAAAAACACACATTTAATGCTTTCATACAACACCTCTCCTCGTGACATCCCTCTCCCTGCTGTCATGCACTTTTCCATATGCATGAGCCCAGTTTAAGATTGCTCTACTAATGATGATATGCAACTATTCCAAGCATCTTTTAACAGAATGTGTATTGCATGCAGGATTAGAGAACAGTTTGTCTGATGCACACTAGACAGGCGGTATGGAGCAGGGTCAAGGCAAGCATGTAGCAGAGCTCTGAAATTTCCTTTTTGATCAAGCAAGTAGTCAGCATATGTTCGCAGCTGGAATGTGTGCTCAACTTACTTTAGCGAAGTTTCAGCACTGACCTTTTGCTGCATTCCTCCAGCAGCAGTAAAATGGTTCTGCTTAAGTAAACTGACATATACCAAGTGCAAGTCCAGCTGTCTCCTCCAGCCCACCATTTCTCCTACTGTTACAAAAAGCCCGAAGGCATGGGAATGCTGTCATATAATGTGTAATAACTAATCATGAAAATAGTGTTGTGTAAAATGATTGTGTTGATGGCACAATGAAAGCCTCTTATACATCTCCTGCTTAATCCTGTTGTTGTGTCCAGCTTGACTGATCCCTAACTCTCTTTGGTTGTGTTTGCCACCTTTGCTCTTGTTCTACTTGTTTTCAAAGTGTCTGGAAGGTCTGGCTTGTGTATGACTCCAAAGTAAAAATTAAGGTAGTTTATGCAGCAAGTAGGTAATCGAGCAGGCTCATATTACTGTGCAAAATGCTTCTTACAGAGAACAATTTCATTCACAGAGCTTCTCATGATAGCAAGCACTGCCACTGGTGTGAGCACTGCACAGGTGACAGCCAGATTTTGTTCTCATGTTGTTTCATTTGCACTGTGTGCAGGTCAAGACTTTCCCAGATGACTTGTTATTCCAATTACCCCTATTTTTGAGATGTATTAAACTTTAGATGCATGGGCTTGGCTTTCAGAAAGTGCTGAATATCTCATTTGAAAGTCAGCCTGCTTAAGCTGCCTTAGTTTGTGTACTCAAAAATGAAGACATTGCCCAGCATTTGGATAGACAGGGAAGAGCTTTCCTTTATGTGCATAGCCTGAGGTTCCTGAAAGTCACATCTGAATGTGTCTTTCCTTATAAAAATGCAGCAAATTTGAAGGTGATAAGGATCCAGCATGTACTGTATACAGCCTGCACTGCCACATTCTTTCTGACTTCTTTCTTTTCTTGATGATTTCTTTCTTTTGGAAGCTGGTGAAAAATGCTGATGAACGCCACTAGCAGTGAGGAAAGGTTCAAAGATCTCTTTTTTCCCCCTTTCTCATAGGAGTTAAGGTGCTGTCTCCATTACCCTCCTCAAATAAATATCTCAGCCTTGATCGAGTTTTCTTCCCACTGCCATGACATCAGCTGAAAGATTATCACCTCCTGCTGCTCCTCGCTGCTGCCTTTCACTCAAACTGTGGTGGGTCAGTTAACACAGGGCAACTGAGGGGCTCTTCTGACCCACTTCTTTCTGCCTACAGAGCTCAAATTGCATTTTGAGGAGTGTCTCACCCAGTGGAGGTAAAGATGGGGGTGGTGACCTTCAGCAGGGCAGGATGGCCAGCTGGTGGAAGTTACCCTCTCAGTGAACAGAGCTGCAGGCAGAGAATGGAGAGGGTCCTGAGCTCCTCCAGTTTTCCAGCCTCCCTAGATCAAGCCTCCTTTCCTCCTGATGCATTCACTCAGGCCCGTGCCCACAAACATGTTCAGTATGGTAGCACTTCACTTTCTGAATCCAGAGCCCTTTCTGGTTCTGCAGCACCAGAGGAGCATTAGTCACCCCGGAATGACAGCAGCCAGCACAGTCACCATAGAAGCACTGTCTACTTCAGTCATAAGGGAACACTAAATGATGCCTTCAAAGTCCAGCATCTTTTTCTGGATTCAAGCCCTTATCTCAGGTCTGAATTCTTAGCCTCAAACAGTTTTTGGAGGTTAAGCACCAAAGAGGAAAGAAGGTCAGCCTGCTGTTTTCTTCCATGTCGGGAATGCCCTACATTTGGACATATTTACCAGTGCAAAAGACTGTATCAATCTCTTTGAAGCAGGAAACTCAGATACCAGGCCCACACTGACATAAAGAAGTTCAAATCCATCTCTCTCCTGAGAATGGCTTGACCACCAAGGGCAAAGACTGTGGTAAGAAGATGTGCTTGGCTAGAATTAGGGATGAAAGAGAAAAAAGCCACCACTCTTACCACATGTCCCAAAAGCCAGGGAATATGTGGATGGCACATGTGTCCTCACCGCATGGCAGTCTGACAAAGAGCCCTGTGTGAAGTTTAGTCCATACACTCCAAAAGACACCGAACATAAGTTGGAAGCACTACTAAATACTGGGTTGTTTTGGACAGAAGCAAAGTTAAAGACTACACTCTTGACTATCACCTCAGCCATGATGATAAATCCCTGCTGACATAAAATCTGATTAAAGAGGTACTTAAATATAACTTAAAGTCTTGGTAAAATTGATATGTCTGCAATTAGACAAATATTTGTTTTCTGAATTAGGGCCTGACACAGTTCTGTAGAGCTGTAAACATAAGTAAATCAGTTCTCCATCTTAAGTTGGTATACGTGGTGGGCCTGACCGATTTTAGCTGTGAGACAGCTAAAGTGTTAAGTTATGTACATATTTAAGCATATGCTATCTGTCAGCCTAAAAGGGCTTTAGGGATTCAGAGGATTTGGGGAGCCAGAGGATTCCAGAGCGCTGGGGGTTGCCAAATCCAGCCTGACAGAGCTGGGGCTGCTTCAGCTCCTTGCCCCCACGTCCAGCGGGGCTGAGTGTGTATTTCCAGTAGGCACACGTGCACACAATTCATACATACATCTCTACATGGCTGATCCTACAGATCAGCACAGACAGAAAACACAGCAGGCAAGGAAACACAGTCAGTTCCAATGGCTTCATCCTGTTACCTTCTCAGACTGACTGGAGAGTGGAAAATATAAGTCATTATCAGGGAGTGTAGTGATAGGACAAGAAGTAATGGTTCTAAACTAAAAGAGGGTAGATTTAGATTAAACATTAGGAAGAAATTCTTCACTCAGAGGGTGGTGAGGCACTGGAACAGGTTGCCTAAAGAAGTTGTGGATGCCCCGTCCCTGGAAGGGTTCAAGGCCAGGTTGAATGGGGTTTTGTGCAACCTGGTCTGGTGGGAGGTGTCCCTGCCTATGGCAGGGGGGTTGGAATTATGTGATCTTTGAGGTCCCTTCCAACCCAAACTATTCTATGATTCTACATGTATGTATGTATACATATGCATATATGTGTACATAATACAATATGTATCCTTCCAGTAGCTGATGTGCTCTTATACACACTGTCTGTACTGTAACTTCCCCACAATCTTGCATCTCCCCAGTGGCTGGCACTTGGACATATAAGCCCCACAGGCCTGCAAACCCACTTCAGCTACTTCCTTGCACACATACACAAACACATGCCGTATGGATGTTATTTCACTGCAAATTATTTCTTACTGCCAGCCAGAACTAAAATATGCTGTTGTTGTCTAAAGCATGATGTACAAAGATAAAGAATCAACATGATGGAAACTTCCTTCAAGCTCTTTCTATAGGAATAGTTGAAATCAGCTCTGCACATCTCAAAGACTTAAAAAAAAAATAAGATGGTCCCTTTAACTGCAATATAGGCATGAGATCATACTATCATAGAAATGTTTGTTGGAAGGGAACTCTGGAAGTCATCTAGTTTAACCTCCCACTTCAAGTGGGAGTGTTGCCAGCTCTAGAAAAGATCAAGTCATGGCTGACCTTCATGCCATATTTCTAGCTGTAGAGAGATACCCATCTAACTTAACGTTTGAAGATTATTATAGGGCTAAGAATAATTCTCTGACTAAGGTGCTCGTTTGAATAAACTGGATGGTATCTGACCTTTTGCAGTGGATTTTTTTCCTTCTATTTTTTTCCTTTTTTAATAACTGCACTTTCAGAGTTTAAATATTCACAGCTTTCCCTTTTTCTACCTTTTTTTTTGACTAGATCTCAAGAAAAGTTGAATAACACCTGAATAGCATTACTGATGTGAATACAACATGTAAAAGTTTGTTCATTTTTTTGCTTTTTCATGAGGTTTACACTACCTACACCAATATACCACAAAAGGGAGCTATGCGAAGTATATACTTGAATGGTGAGGAGTTGTATATATTATTACCAGAAAACCATGTGTCTACATGACCTTTAAGTATATTATGACATTCATCCAGCAAGCTTTTGCTGTATATCTCAGTTTTGCATTGCTGAGTTTCATAACTCATGATTTTCAAATGAAGGAGTTGAAAGGGGATATGTTGGCAAAAGATGCCATGAGGCACTGGTGACACTGAGGTGTCCAGTCTGGATTTTGGGCTGTTAGATCTGGCTACTAGACATCTTCTGTTTAGAAGAGTCACAAATATTTGATGTATTACACATTTTGCACACAAAATTATTAATTATTATTATATTTATTTTAATTTAATATATATTAATTTAATTTAATTATATTAATTAGATTAATTATTACTTAACCACTGTGTGTTTCTAGAGCTATACTGGGAAGTGATATCCTGGCCTTACTGAAGTCAATACCAAAACTTTGTCAAAGTTCATCAAGGCAAGGATTTAACATTACTATTGCATATGAAGCCCTAAATTTGACTTGAGCATGTAACTGAGTCGAGAAGACTGACTGCAAACTCAGCTTGTACAATGCATCCAGCAAAGATACATCATGTGAAGGCTTTGTGCTTTAGCTTTCCAAATTCTGTGGTTTCAGTGTAAACAGCTTTGATAGTGCTCTTTACAGAGGAAAGAAATTTAAACAGATTTTCTAGGAACAGTCGGGTAAGATTGTTCTCTGATTTCATCACCCCACATTAAGTAAAGGCTACTTGAAAGCCTTCCCTTAGCATTTTGAGTCATCCTCTTGAGCATAGTATTTTATTTTTTATATCCACTATTCAGTTGATCAGCAGTCAGCAGAGAATTTTCATGTCTTCACAAGGTTTTCCTATTTTTTATTTGTGTGTGTGTGTGACAGGGAAATTAATCTTAAATTAAATTCCCCTTTTAAATTCCCCTAGATTGTATTTCATATATGTCAGAATTAAGACAGGCTCATGAACTGAACTGTAGTTAATCTGGTAGGTCAGAGATAATAGTCATGACAGAAAAAATGAGCAATTCAGGTTCAAATCTTGCTCTTTCTAGGGGGAGAGAGAATGACTGCTTAAGTACATTGGTTTGACTGGAAGTCTCTTGCAAAGGTCTTGCTTCTGGTATGGGACTGCAATTATATGTAATTAGCTTAATTTGTCCTGTTGGTGCTACTGTTCTTTTCTGAGGCTTTATCAGAGTTTGGACATGTTACTTACCCCACTGCAGGCCACAATGGTCTAAACACCAGTGATAGCTGGTGCTTTTTGCTATACAAGCATAAAGGCCAAGGTTGTGATGAAAGTCTGGCTAGACTGAAATGTACTTATTAATAAAGGTTTGCTATTTCTCTACTGAGAATTGATTTTGCTCCGGAGTCACTGGCTTTTCATTTTCACTAATTCTAATGCCCTTTGAGTGAGTACTTTGGTGTCCCAGAACATGTAATGGACTCTACTGTCACAGAACGCGGTGTCCAGCAGACAGTGAATTAAACATTAGAAACAATCAACTAACCAACCAACCAACCAACCAACCAATCCAGAAACAACCAGCAAGCTACCTTCCTGCTCAGAGTACCTGCGGTGTGGTTGACATGAACCTAGGGCTCATGAGAAGGCTGCGGGAATGAGGAATGGCCTCGAAGTTTCACAGAGAGGAAAGCTGCTCTTATCTCTGTATGACAGCATCTAGTCCATTGGCTATGTGATTTTTAATGCCCAGGTGATTTTAATTAATTTTAACTTTTCTAAAGCCTGATAGTGTTCCCAGGCAGTAAAGTTTTCCTGGTCAGCTACATTTTGTCCTCAAATAATTTATTCTACCATTACCTGGCACACAGTATATAGTTTCAGTGCCAAAAATGAACCTTTAAAGTCTGCTGCCTGTCTTCTGTGTGACTGTCAACCAAATATCATTCAATCACTTGAGTCCTCATTTTTTTTTTAAAAAAAATCAACTTAGAATAATTTGCTTGACCCAATGCCAGGAGTTTTACAAGGACTAGATAATTTGACACATAGGGAGTTTGACTTCCCTGGGCCTACATCCATCACTTAGCTTTGCTTGCACACCATCATCTTTGTTGGGATCCATGATAACTTCCAGCTATCAAGTGACTCACAGGCAGGAAGGACACAGGACTTTGCCTTTCCTGAGGACTCCAGGTAGTGCCTGGAGTTATTGAAGGCAGAACTGAAGAATCAGTAGACTGATCTGCACAGCAAATTCCATCTGCTGAAACACAGCAGAAACTGACACTAGTAAAAGCATGTGCACCAAGGAAAGTTAAATATCCTGCATTTTTAGGCAGCACTTCCCTGAATTATTGTGAAGGTTTAGAAATCAAGTGAATCTTGGGAGAGATGCAGCAATCACCAACAATTTTTATCTTCATATTTTATCTCTTAACGGGAAGGTTCAGTAAGCAGAGCTGAACAGGGCTACCTATCAACACAAGAGTGTTATGTACCATTTTCCATTTAGTAACATCAGCTTGCAAGACTTGCCCATGATTTATGGACTGCTTAAAAGAAAGAACAACTTCCACAGGCAGGGAGAATTGCCCAAAATTGCTAAAAACATATCCAAGATAACAACTGGTTGTCAGACAGCGGTTTCCAAACAACTACTCAACAGAAGCACTCACATCCTCTCGTATAGCTCGTCAAGCTTGAGGGAAAGCTCATGTCATTGGCCCACTGCAATTTCCACCTTATATTGTTGAATGAGGAAAGATTCATTTCTCAAAAAAGGAGGCTTGGCTGGCTTGTGCTGGTAGGGTTTCCGCTGTGGAAATAGGCACGCAGAAGACTGATAATGTGGATGTTGCACACAAAGCGTGGCGGAAGGAAGCAGGCCCCTGTTTGTGGAGTGATGCTATTTCTGCCTGGATTTGAAAGTGTTCATTGGAACAAAGTTGAAACAGTCACTATAAATTACTTGTATGAGTGAGTACAGAGCATTTTGGAGGATTATAATTTATGCCAGGCAGATGCTGTTATGGTTCAGTTTAAGGCATTTAAAATAAAACTTTTGGGAACCAACCAAACCAGCTTCAAGTCTGGTAACTTCCCATTTCAAGACACTAAATTTATATGTACAGGGTCCATTCCTGCACCATGAGCCCTGAACTCCTATTGAAACAACCAGGTTTCAAAGATGCTCTGATGATATTTGATGTAAATGAACCAATGCCCATTAGGAAAGAGCCAACAACGTCATGTAGCATGTGACTTTTCTTGTCCGAACCTGAATTAATCCAACTAAGTGATCTAAGTGATTTGCTCCCCAAGGTTTTGTCTTTCACAGGAAGTATGTCTTGAAAGAGTGGGGAATTTTTCTCCATGGCATGCTTCTTCGTGCACATTTAAAACTGGTTGGCATATTCAGCCAACTGGGACCAAACCATGCCTGCTGGATCCAGATGGTTATGCATGTGTTTCCCAAAGATGGAATGGCAGGAGAAAGAAATCGGTTTCATCTGAGCAGTAAGAAAGGCAGACACGAAGCCCCATTTTGGCCTCTCACAGGCAGCTTAAGAGCACTTTTTAACATAACAGCATAGCTGCAGCCTCGCGTCATTTTGTAAATTATAGTGGATGTCACTCCATTCACTGACAAATTTTTATAAATTATCAGACCGATCTCTAAGTTTTTAGAAATATTACTTCCATAATTCTTATGTATTTTTCTTTGCTCAGTTTTATTGCTGTAGGTTAAGTTAAAACCCTTCTTGGAATACATAGTACAACTCCGCCTCCTCTTTAATCTTTGCACACGTTAAATATTTACAGATGGTTTTCATATTCCCCTTCAGTTGTCATTTAGCCAGTGTTACTCTGTATCTGCTCAAACTTAGCACCCTTGGAAGGGCACACAAGGCCAAATTCTGCTCTCAGTTGCATCTGTGTAATTTTGGAGTAAGTCAGTGAACTTTAGTAGACTGAATTTACACCAGGAAAACACAGAGCAGAGGGCGACTCCTAAATAAAGGTGACTGCTAAATAAAAACTAGGAAGAATATCAAAGTTAACATCATATCCAGGCTCTGGACTGCAGAAGATTGGCAGCTTTTGTATGACAATACCTTTTGCTGTATTTCCAGTGATTGGAATGAAGATTTAGGAGACATGAAATGCAACAGCCTTCTGAAAGATGTCAGTACCAACTGTAGCTCTTCTAAGTGCAGACATAGTGCATTAGTAGTCTGTTTTGAGTTATTTCATGATTTAATGCTGCTAGCTTTCTTTTCTTTTTTTCTGTGTTGCAGATAATATTTGATACTAGTTATATTCATAGCTATATGTGTTACAAATATGACCCAAGATTGTTTTGTTCTGGGACTTACTTTCCCCAGGGGGTATTGATATTTATGCACACTGGAGAAAATTTATCAGACTTCTCTCAAAATTGCATAAGACTGGTCGAATGCACTGTTCCACATCTATTCTGAAAGTCAAGAAACTGATGAGACAAAACCCATGCATCACGTACTTTAGTCATTTTCTGATTAAAAATAAATAAATAAATAAATAAATCCACATGAGGAGAAAGTACCCAGAGGAAGATTTGCTTGCTAATGTGTTTTTTGTTTGTTTGTTTGTTTTTCATCTGTTGGTTATTCTGACAGATGTGGGAATGGAAACAAAGGACTAAGAACCACCTTTATTTTCCCAGAATCTGGACTAATCTCCAGGAACTAATCTTGGAACGAGCTTTGGAGGCTTCTTATGGGTTCCTTTGTAACCTAAAGTCACCAGGGCAGCCTGGACCGTGTGCAAAGAAAGAAGTTAGTACATTCCAAATTGGAAATAAGTTGTAATTTATATGCCTGCTTCAGAAGATGAGACGCTGCCATCCATGCCTAGCTGCTACCCGTCTACAGAAATATTTGGGAATGTAAATTTTAACAGGAACTTCAAAGCACCGCTTATGAGTATTCATAAATCAATCTTAATTTCAAGAATAACAAGCTCATAGTCAATTGGCTATCTCTGAGCTCATTCACATCACCAGCTGGGTTGTCTTCACTACACATGCCCTCTGGGGCCCAATCTGGTTCATGTGCTGAGAATTCGACAGAGATCCTGACAAACAAGGTCACTGTTTAAAGATTCCCACAAAATATAAAAGCCCATCAATCTGAGCACTTGCTTGACCTGTTCAAGACCCAGTTCATTTTTTGTTTATTATTATTTATTTATTATCTGTAGGAATTCAAAGTCACATTTCCTATCGAGCTACAAACTTCACCAATCTAGGGGTATTACCCCATTCTTCTTGTTGGAACTGTTTGTTGCTAAAAATGAGTAAGGTTCTTTTGCCAACAGAACACAGTTTATGACAGATGAACTGAACCCACCTGCCTGACCCTGCTAGCTATAATTACAATGCTTCTTTGCCTTCAGGGTTCAGCTGAGCTTTCAAAAGTATTGGACTATTGTAGAAGGAAAGATCTCTGATACAATTCTTATCCCTCCAGGCAGTACCAACACTTACATTTCTAGCAGTGTAAAAAAAAAAAAAAAAGTATTTTACAGCAGTGTAAAAAAGGTCTGGTCTGACCTACAACTCTAAATCTGTTCCTCAACTGCCTGCATGCTTTGCCTTGATTGTCATCAGTGATCATGGAAGCAAACTGCCCGAGATTGTATAGCTGAAGACAGTGGGTTTGAAAGTCAGCTCGGGATGTCCTTGACAAACTGAGACTTTAAACCTCGGTTCAGATTTTGCTAAAGGTACCTGCAGTTTATATCAACCACCATAAGCACATTCAAAAACCTGTACAATGTCATGTCTTCCACATTTCTCTTCAGAGCAATTTATTTAATACAAGCGCAGCCACATACACAATTTTACACAACATCTTTAAGGTATTCGGCACTGTCATCCTTCCAAGGAATGCTGCTGTGCATATACAAATAGAAAACCTCATGCCTATTGAGTCATTTTCCTCTTAATCTCAAATAGCTTCTCACAGCCCCAGTAGGATTTCTCACGTGGCTTTATTTCATAAATTGCAGTCTGTATACTACTGGTCTGTACAGTTGCCAGGTACAGATCAAATAGAAAGGAGAGTCGAGGTCACCTCAGCTCTGTATTCTGTTTTTCTACAAAGAAAGACAGCTAAAACTTGCTGTTAACACTACTTCCTGGGAACAGATGAAAAGCAGGAATAATAGATGATGTATCAAGAATTCTTTTGACAAAGTCTGGCAAGCCCAATCAGCGCTTACAAGGGCCAAGCTTCAGAACAATTTAAGCGTAACTAATAGTTTAGTACCATTTCTTCCCTTTAGACTTTCCAAAACCTCACCCCTGGAGTTTGTTTGCTCATTTTTGTATCAAAGATGGTTATGAGGGTGAAAAGTTCATATATAATCCACTTTCTGAGGACTGAAAATACACAGCTTCAAAAACTTAAAGGCACTAGGACTTATCACAAAGAGGAAGTAATTTTTTTTTTTGAAACTATTTGCAGTTTTACACAAGTGTTACTAAATTAGATATGTCTTGGGGTTTTGGCATAATAAAAGAATTTGTGTGGAATTTTTATTAAAAGGCTGAAGTACAAGACAGATAACTTGCTCAAGGATTTTTGGTGTTCCACGGGTTACTTCGTGGTAGATTTACTGACGGGGGGGGGGGGGGGGGGGGGGGGCAATTATGTAACACACATCTCTCTTATAAAACAGATCAAGTCTTACAACTTACAAAAAGGAATACTTCTGCTACCACATCTTTCACAAACAGAATCTTGGTTAGAGCACTTGATTTTCTGGGACTGGAGTTTGACTTCATCTTAGGAGTAGCAATGAGCTTTAACAGGATTAATCCAGATCATTCTAGATGAATTTAAATCCTTCTATTCTGGAACACCAAATGAGGTCACATTACTTTCATGATTCTTCTTTAGAAGCTGCTGGCACAGGAAAAGAAAGCATTTGACAGTTCAGCAATAGATAGTTGCTGTGTCACTTAGGTGGACTCTGTACAGCATGAAGGATTCAATAAAAAAAGTTAAGAGTTTATGCCATTTATAAACATCATGAGCTTATTAATATTGTTTTGATTCTCTAAGAATTTTAATTATACTTATAATTCATATTTAAGTTTTATATAAATTATAGTTTGTTATAATTTTTAAATTACAGTTTCCCCAGTACAAAGCTTTACACTCTTCACATTCATCGAACTAAATAAAACAATAATAAAGTCACAATGAAGATAGTAAATCACCTCATTTTTAGCTGGTTTTCAAGCACAGAACTTGGGCAATCTGTAGAAAGATATAGAGTCAAACCCATCTCTGCCAGGATCCCAGTGTATCCTACAGAACAGAACTATGGGCTTCAAAAAGCTCCCTGGGACTTTCACTACCTCAGCAGCTTTCTCGTGAGCCTAACTCTTCTGGGAACACTGAGAATACCAGCTTCAGACAGGACTTTCCCTGTGACTGGTCTCTACGCTGATTGCTTACAGTCTCTTGTGCCCACAGACATGTTCAAAAAGCTTGACTGTCCAAGATGGGATAAAAGCAGTTTCTTCCCTAGTTTCCCATCAGTAGGAGGCAGGAGGTTGTGAGATTTGTTTATTTGAGTGGATTCAAGTTTGGCCTAAGAAATTTCACACAAGCATCTTGATTAGTGATAAAGACCCTTTAGTGATAAAACATTTTGACAATAAGCAGCAAAATATACCAGTGCAACAGATTTCAGAACACTATAATGTTCCTACTAAGTTGTACATGACAGACTTGTCAATGTGAAACCTTCAAAGAAAGCAGAAAGATAACATAGTAAAAAGGTAATAATTAAAAGAACACCTAATCATTTTCACAGATACATTAGCTTGATTCTTTTTTAATACTTCCAGTGATTTACAAAATGCAATAGGTTAAAGGATTCTCTCATGTTTTTCATTTTATAACAGTTAATTGGTAAAATGAGGCATTAATAAATTTTATTTTGCAGTCACTGTGAGCTTGGAAAGATGACAGAATAATTTTGATATAATTTGTCAAAGGAGACATGTAACATCCTTTTTTTTTGACATCCTTTAAATGTCACCAAGCCAATTCAGAAAATGTTTTTAAAACCAAGCAATCTGAAGCCCCTCCCTCCCCCCGATCCTATTTCTACCGTTAAGTCTTATTCCTACCAAACTATGTGAATCATTTCTGTGGATTACATAAGACTAGTTACATTTCGTGTCTTTCAGAAAAAGGTGAGGAATTCAACATAAATGCTGTGCTGAAACAGAGAGAGACAAAAATAAAATGCTAACATCCAAGTGCAGACAGCATATATCTTTTATTAAGATGACATTATTCTTGAAATTGCAACAAATACCAACTCAAGGTCATCAGGCCTTGGAAAAGAGACATTTCCATAAAGAATCTCCATAGCCTCTTCCTCTGTCAACAGGATATGTCTTACTGCTGCACAGAACTCAGTGCTTAGAGGTTAGAGTCAATGTAGAGGATACTCGGAAGATTTGGGGAAGCATGTTACTCAGTTGGTAAAACATTTCCTCAGAAATTGTCTGGGGGGAGGAGGGGAAAAAGAAAAAAATAAAGAGATAGACCAGTAAGCTTTGGCTTTTTGCTATAGTTTGGAAGAACTAAATCTCTTTAAACTTTGTTTTTTAACATTTAAAAGAGTGTTGCAGTTTTTCAGAAGGCCAAGAAGATTGTTTTCAAAATGTATATTATAATTCTATTTAATTCAATCAAAAGAAAAAGATTGACCTAAAAATCATGTCTGTATATTTACGGGATATATCTGTTTCCAGTACATTTCTTGTTCTAATAATTGATTAGTTCTGCCTAGCAGAATCATTACAGTGCTGTTCATTATCTACAGGACTTCTGCTGTCTGAATTCCAGCATCAGATTCAGCTTCAGTTCATTTATTCTTGGCTTCCTCCTTGCTCAGCAGTTTACTACTTTGTCATCAAGTATTTGCTATTTCTTTCATAACACAATTCTGATTTTTTTACAGAGCTTCTAGCACCACTTTTTAGAATAAAAACAAACCAAAAAAATAACAGCACAAAAAACACCTCAGTATTGGTCACGTTTGCAAAATTTCCTGTTTCTGTAAATCAGTTAGAACTCCAAATTAAATCATTTCAGAATCTTTATTACAATTAACTTAAAACATCTAGAGTAATTAATGATTTTGTGGAAGCATGACTGAACTCAGTGCACTGCAATTTTCCAAGATGCTCAACAGTATGACTAACAAAAACCAAACATTATATAATGCAAGGTTAGTCCCAACTCTTCAGAGAAAATAAGAGAAAAAAAAAGTATCTTCTTCTAAGGTTATGTATTAACCATTCATAAAGGTGAACTTCCCAGTTTGCATTTTCAGCATCCTCAGAAGATACTACAGGCCACCCAAAAATATAAAATCCTTTTATTTCTATTTTGTAAGCAAGGGATGAAACCAACAGCAATTAGGTTTAAGCTCAAACTGAAAAACAGGGCACATCAAAGGAATCTAATCTAGATCTGTTGACATTTAACTTTTTGTTCCCAGTCTCCCAGTTTAGATACAAACTTGGTTTAACCTACCTGCGGTACCAAGAATTGTACAGTCCGAGAAATTCCTCCATCCCATGAAGCCATTTCCATCATGAAACCTAAAAACCAGCATTCGTATTATATTCATTACCTATGTAAACTTCCCCCTCAATCACACTATTATCAAGCAATGAGGAAGTTTTCACATACAATTAGGATTTTAACTGCCTTAACTAGGAATATCGTTAGTCACATTTAAATCAGACTTGGCTGATCAACTGACTGAAATCTGATTCAACTGGAAAATCTAATGAGGAATTACTGAGAAAACTGGAATACCCTTAAACAGCAAAATAACCAGGTCTATGGTACAGCAGAGTACTAGCCAGCAGAAGTGAGAGGTTTCTCCAAATATGATTATTAGGAGTTTTTTCAATAGCTTGCTTTCATTGAGAAGCAGCTTTTTTCTTTAGCTCTGATGTGATCACATCCAGATGAATGAGTGCAAGACAATATCCAGTTGCCAAAAGGGTTTTGGCCATCTGGCAGGAACAGAAACTACTTGGACTTACTTACATACAAAATGCTTAATTCTCATTACTCAACTTATCATTTGGCATTTTTATGCTAGCATTTCCTAACTATAACCAATGAACTACAAGGTCCACCAAAACACATTAGTGACAAATAAAGATGCTTGGAAAAATACTTGTATAATGGAAATGGTTACATGGATGATATTTTATTGTGAATCACTAAAGTTCACAACAGCAAGAGGTTCCTTAAGTAGGTGGTAGAAAGAACATAACTACTGGCATTTTAAATACTCTAAATGACTGTTTCGAGCGTTTAAGTGCAGGACACAAGAATGCAGTAAGCAGTAACACAAATGGGAAATATAGGAAATGACAGTCAAATCACGATGACTTTCAAGCAAAAAGGTGAATTAGCATATAAACTAGTCTTGAAAAAGTATAGGGAATTGTCACTGAGGAAATTAAAATACAACAGACACTGGAAAGTATACTGTAGAGAACCACCTGCTCTTGCCCTCCTTCAGAGATTGCTCAGAAGCAGTAAGGGCTTTTTCTTTCACTATGTAACAGTTGTGAAGATATTTTCAAAACATTTTGTTTCCATTCTAAGTGTGAGATTATTTCCTGATGCTTAAAAGAGTCCCACAACAATAGTTAATAATTTTAAAGAGAAAGTATAAGTGTTTTAACAAGTAGTAAGTTACTAAAATGACTTTTTTGGGGGAAAATGTATAGCTTGAGCTAAGACTGGATGTCATCAAAGGCAACACTGGAAATGAGCCAAAGCATTTACTAACATACCTTTAACACACTTGAACACAAGCTCTGCTCTCTTTAAGCACCATGGAATGGTCATTTCCTAAAAATAAATGAATAAATGAAAAGGTCCAATGCCCATGGATCTACCATCAAGAGCAAGAGAAAATTATTAAAAATAATAAGTTATTACCATAAAACCATATTTTCCCTCCAGGTATCCAAGCAGCATTACAGGCCATGATGAGGGATTCAGTTTTCTAAAGTACTCTAGACAGGTCGTGTGTGTATATGTGTATGTATATATATACATAAACACACATGACCCATATATACATATATATATATATATATATATGACCATACAAGCACAGCCACTGCTTATTGGTATGAGAGCCTAGTGTCTGAACAGCCTATATATTTTTAAGCTGAGATCTTGAAAAACAAAAAAACACACACCACCATACTGTTGATAATAATCCTATTAATGTCACTGGAAAATGGGTCTTCTTAATTCCTCTGTGGAACTTCAGAAAAATGTACAATATCCAATTGTAACTATCAGATTTGTGCTTCAGTTAGCCGAAGAGAGGCTCCTGACCACGTCTTAACAGCAGTAGCTGATGATTACCAGCTATTTTTGATGATTCTGGTTTAGGCTTAGTGGCATACCCATATACCTTCAGTAAAATATTATCTCTAATACTGAAATTGGTAGAAATAATTATATCCTAAAGGTGCATTTTTATTAAGAGCTAAAACAAACAAAATCCATCTTCATCTGATGGATGGGTTTCAGATATAATCGGACAGCAAATTCTTACCTGAAGTTAAACATCAAGATGGGATATGAAAACCACCTGTGTAAGCTATCTTACTATATGACAAACAGGCCCTGGTCTAAAGAATTTAAGTAACAGTTCAAATGTATTAGTACATCAAGCATTCTTCAGCTGTAAACTATAAAATGAATTATATTAAGATGAACATTCCTACTTAGAGGCAGAAGGACTGTCACTGTAAACACTTCTCAGGAAGAAAATAATACTTATTGGTTCTGACGTGCTCTCCAACATCAAAAAGTGCACTTTCTAGTATGAACACAGGAATATACACATGGAATCAAATTTATCATTCCATGTACATTTAAAAACGTATGCTTTACATAATTTTCTATTCAGTAAAGCCAGCCTTTATTTTGCAATGTCAAACAGTGTGCAAGCTGTCATTTTCAAAGAGCTTCAGGATTAAAAAAGATTATTTGAAAAGCAAGGTTGTCCAAGAATGCTGACTGACAATGTTGAATCAATATATTGAATGTCTCTGCACTAAACAACTACTAAAAGCTACAGTTTTTTCTTAGGTGGGAGCATCTCCCTATATTCTCCCATACCTGAAATAGTAACAGCCTCATAGTAACATAAAAACAGCCTAAGTTAGAATAACTTTACAGAACATTTTTTTTCATGAGGTGAATTGTTGCATCAATAGATGCTGCTTTTAGACTATACAACATGTGAATCAGAAACAACAATATTGGACAATTTTTTTTTTCTTTTCTAACCTTTCTGGAAGAAATAGCTGGTCTTTCTTATAATTTATCTGCCCACATTTGCATTCTGTCATAAGCAATGTAGGAGTTTATTGCTACTTTTGATCACTGTTTTGGCCTAGGTTAAAAACAAATACCTAAAAAGAAAGGTCCTGTTGCTCTGAGGGCAACTTATGAGTACATTATATAATCAATAAAAGAAACTAGCCTTAAAAGGACTGATTCAAACAGCAGGATATGACTCTACTCCTCAGACTATTTCAGAGAAACATAGATGTCAAATCTTGTGGTCACTCAGGGAAATAACAGGTTGAATCTACAATGTCAGTGCATGCAAGCCACAAGAACAGAGAATGACGCAGTAGTGATTTGATTTTAATTCATCTTTAAAAACTTAAGTTCTCATGATCTTGACATGTTGTCAGGACTTCCCTATATGTAAATTAAGTAACAGCTGTGGAAATGAATAATCAGGTAAGTGCTAATTCAAAACACAGCACAGGAGGCAGGAAAAAAACAAACACCCCATCACATATGGTAAGTTTTCATTAACAGCATTCTAGCAAGTAAAAAAAGTGTCTGGGACTTTTGGTTTCATTCACTACAGAGAGCACACACCATTCCTTTTCAGGATGAAAAGATCTGTTGTTAGATTAACATTCCTTTAGCTGATAAAAATAAAAAAGGCCAACTTCACTGATTAGAAAGATATGCTGCAAATCTTTTCATCACTGAAATTTGTGACAGACTCACTGCATGGAGTTGCTGCTTTTTTAAATCTAGAAGAGCATCCTTAAGTCTCTGCAGAACCGTGTCATAACCAGGTAATAAAAACACTAAGTCCATACACTTCTTATGGGACAAAGATTTCAAACCAAATTTCAATGGTTAATTTCAGTAAGTTAAGAATTAGTAAGGTGTTTATTCAAAGTATACCTATGCAAACACTAAACACTGTATGGAGCATTGCATGTTTCATGGTACGAAACGGTAAGAGAAAAACTGAAGGTTAATACACTCTTTGATAATGTGTCTATATGTATAAATGATGTTCACAAATATTTGCTGCACACCTTATACTCCCTTAATATCAACTTTTTTCAAACATTTTTTTCTTAACTTATCATCACATAGACAGCTGCCTGACAGCCCTCAAGAGGTCTGTTGTCTTCCATGTTGCTATATGGATGGCAGCATACGACACCCCTTATGTTGAAACTACCAAGGAAGTGTGCCAACTCCAGCATTTTTAATGATTCCATGTAGTCATTTCATTCCCCAGTTCAGTTTATATTAGATTCAGTGCAACGATCAGACATTAGGACCTCAGTTGTCCTAAATTTGAACTTGTCTATTTTTGTCTTTCTCAAATATCAAACACAGTTTCCTTCCTTTACTGAACTTAATGATCAGAACAGGAAAAAAAAAAACAAAAAAAAAACTGTTATTGTTGTTGTTGAAGTCACAAGAAAAACTAAGGAAAACAGAAGCCCTTAATTTTTTCTTGGGGGGGAAGGGGGGAAGAAAGAGTAGCTTAATATGAAGGCTAAATAATAACAAAGTGTAAGGGCTTCACTGAGACTGATACACTCATCATTTTTGTGGGGTTATAAACACTACTCTTCCATCCATAAAAGAAAACCTTCGGGAAATACACAAAGCAAACTCATGATGAATGCTTGCCACAGTGAAGCATGCAAACATCTCTGCAGCTGTGCTCCTGGTTAACCACTTTACAAAAATGTTTTTTATGTAGGTGGTAAATGCAGATTCAAAACTGGAGCTGCTGAAGGCACCAAGTTCAGGTTAACCTTCGGAAATCTGTTGTTATTCACTCTTCCCTCAACAACAAGTTATAGACTTGTGTGTTTCAAATGAGATCAGCCAGCTGCAAAACACTGTAATAAGCGATGCTGCTAATGCAATTCACGCAGTTCAGTTTTGGCTCAACCTATGCTTATCATACAGGTCACTTTCAGCTTACTCCACAGATACTTAAAAAGCTTAATATAAAAGATAAATCATTTTACCAGGACTTTTAATAATCCAGCATCAGACAAGTAGATGATTCTTCAGTTTCACACATTTGAGCAACGACACCTTCTTAAAAGCATGGTGAACACCTGGTCTTGTGCTCTATTTGTATTTTAAACATGTTAGCTTTAGCTTTCATTGTATGTACGTACTTCAAAGGGGAAAAAAAAAAAGGTTAATGTAGTCACTTGGCAACTTGATTAAGAGAAGAGCTCTACAAATTTCTGAAACACAGGAATTGGGTCCCATTAATAACTCAGGTTGCTGTCTTGCAAGTTGACTACTTGCATTTGCATCCAAAAAAAGGTATTAATACCAAAGATGCAAAAATATATTTCTGAAATAAAGTCTATTACTAAAAGTTGACATTTTGAGGCACATTCTTTAGAATCTTCATTACTGGATATTTTTAACATTGCTTGAACTTTATAGACCCCAATCTTGCAAGTGGGATCCAATTCTACATGGTGTTCAGATAAAATTATGTTAAAAAAATCAGTTATTCCACCTATTAAAAGCAATCCAAGGATGAGCCTTTTTTTTGCTATGAGTCACGCACTTTCAAAGGAGAGGCAGTCTTGAAATTGGTAAGTGAAAAAACAATTTTTTTTAAAGAAAAACAACAACATAACAGATTGCAAGTAAATGTATGCAAAGACATAATTAATAGCAGCGTTATCTTATTCTCCTAATTTCTTTTAGTTTGTAAATTTGTCACCTAAGGAAGTGTGGCAAGTGGCTGTACTTTCTGTCTGCTGGTTCTCTCCCCACTTCCATTTTCTTCCCTGCCAGTATCTTTTGAAGCTGATCTGACAGAGGAAAGATTGTAAATGGTATTAAATTATAAGTTTACTATACACTGTGAAAAAAATACAGTTGAATAGGAGAAAAGTTCTACACACTAGCGTCCCATTGAAGAAAAAAATACAGAAGTTCCGCACAATAAGCACACTTATGTCACCAAAGTATGTGACATATATCACTCGAGTCTCAGCAGTATGCTGCTTCTTGTCCAGCTGGTACGTGGGGGGCTCAGAGGCAGAAATTAAACATGCAAATACTTAGGGCATGAAGAAGGAGACCATTCAGAGCAAAGGTGAAATTTGGTTACTGCTGTACAGGGCTGAGGTGATAAAGAATGGTGTTTAGGGCTACAGAATTCAAATTTTCTAAGAAACCAGGCTTTGCTAGCACTGCTGCTCATAAAAAGTTAGTTTTAATTTTTTCTAGCTAGAAGCAATTAAAATTTGGATCTGCTATTACTATTATATCAGCATCTTACAAACTATAGTTTCTAAGCAAGAACTGCTGCCACAAAACATCTTTTTAACTTCTAAATAGGTAGTCCTATCACCTCTTTCATTAATATCTCTGTAACCGTGCCCTGAGCTGGATCAAGGAGAGATGGAAATAAAAACGAAGGGGTTCAGCTGACTGAAATGCTTTTAACTGGTTCAGTTCCTTAACTCAGGTCACTATATAGATATCAATGCCAGCACAATGATGTGGCAGGAGCATATGACTGCGATAAATTGCTCCATTTGTCTTAAACAAGAATGAGACATATCCTTTCGAGAAAAAAAAATAAAAATCGCTGCACTTTAGAAGCTAAGAAGAAAACAAAACTTTAAATTTACTTACTTCTGACATATCATGTACCAACAGGAGAGGAATGCTAATGGTAGTAATGTCATGTGTGCAGCAAACTTTGAGAATGTTTCTGAGTCCCATGATCGCAGGATCCCGAGCAGTTATGTTTCCAGATCTTACGTTATCATCCACACAAAGATGAAACGCAACATGAATTTCAGAAAGATTTGAATGGCGTGTTATGTAGAATTCCCCTACAGAATTACATAAACCAAAAAGGCAAGGTATCACAGTAGTGACCTACACCGAAACACAACTGTTATGCAGTGTAAGAATAGGGTCAGTAAGTTAAGACAAAAGGCAATACAAGTAGACAACAGATCAGAACACGTACATAAGGAGATACGTAAAAGTTAGAAACTAACTGATCTAAAATCTCTTGGAGTATGATTGTTTTACATTCACCCTACACTCACTTCCCTGCTTTGATGAGTTTCACAAGCATCAGGGACACCTGGTGTAATAAGATGTAACAGTGCCAGAACAAGCGGATACGATCTATATATAGCATGAAACAAAAAAACAAACACAGAGGAGGTGTAATACTCAAAATATATAATGTAAGCACTGAATTGCAGACAGATGTGGGAGGCGGAAACACCAAAAATGGATGCATTAAAATAAAGGATGCGAAAAGTCTGTGGAAAAGGATAGTGGGTTATACAATAACAGATACATTCTAGAAGACAAAGGTATAAATGACCTTTAGAATTTAAAACAATTCAGAGCAATGGGAAGATGAGTTACAAAGCTGCTTTCAAGAAGATGTCTTGTCAGAGAGATTTTTAGGCTTAGTTTTCATTTATCAAAGATAAAGAAGCAGCAAATGGGCAGTGAAATGCAGGTCTCTCCATCTTATCTTTCTGCTGGAGAGCAAAACATCTATACTGGAGTCAACAGAAAAGCAGGTATACAATACCACTACTGTTCCAGTCAACAGATAAGCATCTTCCTTCAAACCTATTTTCACTGGCAATTCCAGTTAAGATACTGCCTCTGCACTGGAATATCTGAAGAATGGGTACGTACTCCTTCCTGACGATGGCTAAGGTAATCCCCAGCAACGTCCATCTAATAGTAATGATACACGTGCCACTGCAGAAAGATTTTACTGGGATTTATCTATTAAGGATCCAAGTGGATTTATAATCCACTTACATGACCAAGATCTAAGACAACCATGAAAGCAATTTTAAGAAGCTCTCCTATTACCCATGGGTTGTGTGGATTTATCTCCTTCCCCTGTGCCTCCAACTGTGCATTCATCTTCAAACTCCACAGCAGCTTTCCTTACTAAAAATCACAGTATATACTAAGGATTTTCCCTCTTTTAGAGGAATGCGTTCTTACATTCTCAAAGTTAAAATACATTCTAAAATGCTTTACTAGATCAGAACAGTAACATATATAGTTATTTTCACGAAGTTATTTGCTATTATTTATGTTTTATTTTTTTTCCCAGGATCCTCAGAGATCTTTTTATCTCCCCTCAAATTCTGAAGAGAAATTTTAGGCATAGAGAAGTGATTTGCCCCAAAGTCATATGATGCGTTGGCAAAGCTGGGAATAGAAACCAGATGTCCTGACACCCAGTTCTCTGCCTTAGCCACAGGAACATCCTTCTCCTCTGATTGAGGTCAACTTAGGTTTAGTTTATAATTTATGTTCTGAATTTAGAGCTAAAAATGTGCGTCTATAAAACAAAATTTGTTCTAAGAAGAGGGGGCAAACCTCTTCAATGGAACTCACCTGGTAAAATATTTGACTGGTTTCGTTCAATATTCTTGGATTTATCTTCAGTTCCACTTTCTTTATTTCCTGTATATAAACAAATACCACAGATATTAAACATAACATGTATTAATCATACTTTGTCATATAAAATGTACTGAGATGATATCTAGCTTGAATTTCCACCATAAAGTTGGAAAAATTTGGGGGTTGGACAAGAATTACTTCTGTCGACTTCAATAAACGCTGAACTGTTTATCAAATTATAAATGAACTTACCAAATTATAAGCTTTCTTTTTTAATCATCCTATGATACCTCTTTATTCAGACAAATGGAAACACAATGTTCTCAAATGGAATGCTAAAGTTTCTGAATTACCCTCACAGCTACATAGTACCTTGCTATTGCTTTTTTAATAATGCATATATTTAAAACAAGTTTGTTCCTAGTATTGCAAGGAAAATTTTAACAGAAATTTACATAAATCACCAATATAAAAACAGCTTTCAGTATTCTCCTTAAGACTACAGCAATATGCAGATTCCTAAGAAAACTTGTTTCGCTATGTACTCTTATGAATCTATTCATGTTACTGACGTATTTAAACCACACAAGTAGTTCTCTGCAAGAAAAACAAAGCTTCATGATGTACAAGTACTGCCTTGACACCATGTGGTCAGAAAATTTCTATGCCATTTGTAAAAATAACTGCAAAGTAAACCATTCACAAGGATTTGGTCAGTACTAAAGAGTATACACATTTAGTCAATTTATTACTCCATTTTTAGTACTCATTTATATGGACGGGAATAAGCACATCTGCAATTTTTAAAGCTTTGTATTTATATAGAAAAATGAAAGTCAAGTCAGATAAGTCTATGTTGTCTCCAGCAGTTTAAGCTGCAGAGGAAAGTATAATTGCCCTATATATTTCCCATGCTGCTCAAGTGTGATCAGAACTTAAGGACTTTTTTTTTTCCTCTAAAGGTATGTCAATTATAAAATCAAAGACATCATGTGGACATGCTGTCTGTGAACACAAGATTTCATGCAGACCTCTCTGAGTTAACTGACAAACCAGAACATCACATTTTATAGATTTGTAGATATGAAGAAGAGGGAAATCAAGTTGCCCATAACCATAAACATTCTACTGACCACTATGCTATTTCAAGGAAAGTAATTTTGGTTGTCACTGACCATGATGTCTTTTCGACTTACTGCTACGCTGTGCTCTGGCCTTAAGTACAACCTTCTGGACAATTTCAAGTTGTTCTTGAATTCCAGGAAAATGAAAATCCGTGCATTCTTGGCAAACAGTTGCAAAATCTAGGAAAAAAATAAAGATTTAAATCCACGTCATAAGGATGTGCTAGTAACATTACATAATGCTGTTATATAGTTCAAGCAAAGACAGATACAACAGCAAAACAAAAAAACAAAAAAAGCCCTGCTGCATTTCACTTTAAGTCCTAAAAAAAGTATTACAGCAGAAACAAAGTGTTTTTTTTAAATAAATGAATTCTTTGGAAAAAAAACCAGCTTGAAACAGTGTTGTTATTCTTCAGACAAAATCATCCATACAAAAAATAAACCTGAAGATAACAGCAAGAATCACAGAATTCTAGGTGGTGGAAGAGACCTCGAGAGATCATGGGGTCCACCCCATCTTCCAAAGCAGATAAAACATACATGCATTAATGTTACCATCCTTTAAAGTGTTGATGCCTTATTAATAAGGGTCCTTCAATCTGTGATGCTTTATTGAAACATATATAGTAGATATTTCCGATAGCAGCTATGGCACCCCAGTTTGTTTTGCAAAACAAGAGCTATTAAATTCATAAACAGCATATCTGGAAAGTTGGCATTACAGTTCTTTCCTCTTAGTTCTCAATACAGAGATCTGAAAGTTAAAGAAAAGTGCCATCGGCTGAAAAGAGCTGTAAGTTTCTTTTCCTGATAAGTAATGTCAGACTCGGAAAAATTAAATTAATAATTAGGATCATAACATACTGCTCCTGTGATGGGTATTCTAAGCTCAGTATCCTGATGTCCAGCCTTTTCTCATAGCACGTCAATGGCTGTCAAAACAAGCTATTATCAAGAAGATGAACTATACTAACCAATTGTGACTTACTTTTGAGGAACCTACTCAGATTAGATCCCAAAGGACTTAATGTACTTTGATTATCTGAGGATCACCATGCAATCCTGTGAATAGGCTATGACAGGAATAGGCAGGATATAAAGAAAACCTTAATATCTTTTATCTTTTTACATCCTCTCTATCATAAAATCTATTTTCAAAATGCTTTATTAAGTTCTGGTGTCCAAAATCAAGGGAAGAAGCAGCTCATATTCTAAAAGATTGTGTTTTCTGTGTTTATTAAGATAAACTAAGGCCAGGAAACATTTTATTTGAAACAAACAAAGGAAAAGTCTCTTATTAAATCAAAACTAAAGTTAGTTTTAGTTTACCATTTGAGTGTGCTATACCTACTTAAAATCTAAGTCATAGTAGCCCTACAAAGTCCTAATGTAAGAGGCTCATGCTAGGTGATGCATAAATACAAAATACATGAGAAGACTATTCCTCTAGCTTACAAAAAGGAGTCTGAATTAAATCGGGACATTGAAAGATCATAAAAAGTTCAACTTCCTGTTGAAAGCTGTTTTCCAGAGATGGGTCCAAGTCCAATTTCAAAGGTATATTTTACTCGTCATTGTTTAGATATCGTAAGAGATACCATCTACCCAGAAAACATTGCAGTCATGGTTTTCAGTCTTGCAAATACCTCACGTATATCCTGAACTTTGAGGCAAACTGAACCATCTTTGGATAACAGATTCACCAAAGACGCAACATCAAACTGTTTGTAAGACAACTGAGCTAGCAAAATATACTAAACAAGAAGCACATTCACTAGGGTCCTCAAGATGGATCTAAACAAATTAGGTCAAACAAGTAAGTTGCAAGACTTTGTAGGACTGCACCTGCTCTCCATTTAGTGTTTGCTGAGTGATTGGTGTTGCTCAAAACAATGCAAAATACTTGAATAAACAGCATACTCACATGAAGCTCATCTATACCTTTGCTAATCTCACAGACACTAGAGAATGATTCTAGTCTATCACAAAACAAAGGCTATTAGGTTTGTGTTTTTCCATTTTAAGACAGAAGCAGAAAATTTTCTACACTTTTGTAACCCAGAAATTTAGACTACACATGGCATTACCTCCCTATTTAAACAAAAACATAAATGTATTATTTAAATGTCTTCTATTACAACATTTTTTGCAAATGTTATGAACCTTTGAACCCCCTAGCACATTTATTTCTTAACAGGCCTTTTAGTACGGAGAATGGTTTCTGGGTAGTGCTCTTGCAACAAACAGATTTAACAATTTTAAAGCAAATTTTCTTCTCAAAGGTATTTAGTACTGACCTTTGCCAGAAGGTATCACTTTCACCAGACAGTAGATATAAAGAAATGTACCCAAACCTCTGTTGCTGCCTCTAGTAGTTTGGGGTCTTAGCACAACCAGATGTTCATTGGTAGTTTAAAGTAGCATATTTGATTCAATTAGAGGAGCAGAGACATTTTAAAATGCAATATTTTAAAAAAGAATGGAGACGCAGACAGCTGTGGGGAGTGCTCATATTTAAGTTTGCCAAAGCCTGTTTGGAACTAAGAGGAATCAAAATTTACTAAGGATTATATTTTATAGATTGTCATATAGTCCCTTACTTCCCCCTCTACTTTCCCCTTTGCTGAGGCTGCAGTATCAAATTTTGTGTTTAGTGGTATTATCTAAATGTCTGTTTTCTCGTGATCATCTAAGACTCATGCACAAATTTTCACTATGTTAATTTAAATATTTAAGCAGTAATAAAAAAAAAAAGCAATGGAAAATGAGTGCAAAAGTGAAATAATACTGTGAGAATTAAACTTGGAAACCATATACAGAACAAACGCAACTGGAATTTTAATGGGTACACTTCGCTCTCCTTACTACAAGCCTGATTCCACACTATTTTCAGAGCGCACCAAAGCCTACTTTTTCCTCCCCTTTCCAAAAAAATGCATACTAGAATGACGACAACTAATACTGGCTCTAGTCAAAAAGACGTTTCATATGTAAATATTTAGGTATTAAATTTCAAGAGGAAGATGGGAAAGTCTACAAAGTTGTTCACAGAGAGCCTGGGTGGCCAAAATTCGAACAGGAACAAACACACATGTCATTGGTTAGCCTTCAAACACCATCACAGAGACCAGTTAATCAAAAGATGTGCACTTAAAATGGCTATTGATCAAGCTTTCCAAGAGTAGGCGATTAATACTCCTATTATACTCCCATTGTTCCCTGTTAATGGAAGTTATGGTGATGCAGATATTTAAAGTAAATGTATAAATATGGTACATGCTTATCAATTTTAAAACTTCGTTTTGAGTATTTCATTGTATGGCAAATTAACATTAGAGAGTTAGAAGGCCCTACTGATTATCAGCCAGTGTAAGGCAGGCCAATTAACATTAAAGCGTCCACTCTAACAACTTCTTTACTCAAATGCAAAACCTAGTACAGAGATACAAAAGTTAACAGCATATCACAGTTCAAGCTACTTAGCACAGCTCTGTTCCCCATTCTTATCCATCTCTTTTTGCTTTTCCTACCCTTTTGTAATATCACATGCAAAACATTAGGGTCTCTAGTAAGTTTTAATTTTACTGGCAATACTTTTTGTGAGAGAAGACAGCAAGTCTCTAAGAGTGACACTGGCTTTCACTGACATGATATACTCCATCAGGGGACTCACCTCTTTTGATGCCACTGTATGAACTGATACGGTTATCTACCAGTAAAACCAAGCCACAGAGGGAAGTTGAGTAGAGAGACATTGCAGTTTGAAGCCTGTGAAGCTTTACTCCACTTCGATGATTACGCTTATGTTTACAGAAATCCAGCATATCAGCTCTCAATAATCTCAAGTTATGCATGGTCTTCAACTGAGCTCCTGTACCAAATATAAATGATACAAACAGTATCATTAAATACAATGGTATTTAATACAAACAGCAAAAGATGAAACTCACAATTATCATTAAAATGACCAAAAAGTTCCCCTAAGTTTTGTGAAAAAGACATAAGGAAAGTATAATCAATAATACTTGCACAAAGTAAGTTCTTAACCATATATGCAGTTTATATGCATATCAGCAAATTACAAAATAAGGACTACTTGAGTGCAGTCAAAACAGACAGCATAAGAAATCTCTACTACATAAACAATACTAAAAGAAAAAAAAAATCAAGCATCTATTCTTCTGTTAACTTTTCTTGGGAACTGAATACAACACCCACATTTTAATTTATTAATCGCTATGTGTATTGATGTTAACATGTTTTTCTATACTAGTCACCTTGCTAAAGTGGATAAAAATTTGCTTTTAAAATGTTTTCCATCAAGTATTTTCCAGGTAGGTAGACACTGTTTGATACAGTTTATGCTGTACTGTACTTCTCTCCCAAACTGTATATAATAAATACGTTAATAGTTAAATACTGTAAATAAAACATGGTTAGATACATAACTTATTAGCACCTGTTATTATCTTTGGATTTACTGTCAGTTTATTTTACTTACCCAAGTGAATAGTAAAGCTTTCTTCTAAAAGTCTTTGCTCTTCATAAATTCTTCCATTTCCTTCCACAGATTCTCTCAATTGACTGGGCTGAACCTTAATTTCATCACTAAAGTAATGAGAAACCTACTGAAAAGTTTATACTAGCTTTTGCTGACAATGAACAACATACTGCAAACTCTATCCAGAATTTTCTCAGCTAGTCTGTGGAAGCCAAGAAACTAAACCTATTTGAATGAGCTCTACTCATCTGAAGTTTTGCCTTTCTGGTAACACTTCATCTGTATCCCAGCAGGAAGAGTAAACTTCACTATCAGATTTACATCACCAGGCTTCTTTGTAAAGCATTTTGAGATTGAGCAAGAAGAACCACAATACCTAGTTATAATGAAATGAACATATAAATAAAAGGGAAAAAAAATCAGTCTATTTAGAACACACAAAACTTTATTTATGAAGGTCCTGGATATGATATTCTTTCTACCTGCCTCCCCACACACAAAATGGGAGGTTAAAAAAACAAACAGTCAAGTCAAGTTTGCCACACTGTTCAAACTAGCAAGAAATATTGTAGAAGACCGTTTTGTTTTTTCTTCAAAAAGTCACCTGTTTGCTAATAAGTCACACAATAAGTACTGTTTCTGCTTTATGAAAGAACATGAACACCTCTTCAATTTGTTTCTGCATTACTGAAAAGGTTCTCATTGTTTTTAAAGTGTCTAATTTTCAAAGGTGTTTCATAAAAGATTGTTTTATAAACTTGCAAGAAATTTCACTAAATGCAAATGCCTAGTTATGAGATAAAACTGAGATACACTGCTAATATATACACTCAGAAAAGATACATGTTAATATATATAAAGATATATACACGAAGATACAAAAAGATACACACACACACAAGCAATTATCTGCCTATCTTCAAGCTTCTAGTTGCCTTATCATAGACTTTCTGTGTACTACTTTCAAATGCATTAGGACCTATAGTTTTCAGAACTCAGAGAGACCACACTTTCTATAAAAATACTATCACTTCACATCTATTAAGATGAATGGAGATCTGCAATACTGAGCATCCAAAACTATGAAGTCCAAGCATCCACTGTCTTTCTCAGAGGTACTTGTCGCTGGACCTCTAGCTATTTCTTCTGGTTTTCAGTTCTACGTAACTCCACCTTGGCCTCATTTTACAGTAGAAGAGATTCACAGTGATGAGCAGGAATGGCCTCTGTAATTTTACTATCTTTAAAGACTCATGAGAATATACCAACATGAAAACTTTGTGGAAAGATATTTCAGGACTGGGCTTAGAATTTGAGCAGACTGTCACTATTGCAGTGAAGTTTTTACCGGGTCACTGATCTAGAAAGAGGTTAGCTTGCTCAGAAGCTATGCAGTCCTAGGAACATATTCTGGGACTAACCTGAAAACTGCAAAAGACTTCCAAAACACAGAAATTCAGACACAATCGTGAGGAAAGTAGTGAGGAATCTACATGTATATTATCTTCTAACATATTTCCCCTCCTCTCTCTTCCCTCATGTTCCATACACTCTGCTTTCTTATCCCAAAAGTGAACACTTAAGAGGAAGTGATGAAGTATTTCACACTTTATGTTCCATGCCATTTTCATCTTATCACTCACACCCATTTTATGCAAAGGTGTCATTTTCCCCATAAATCCTTTCTGCATCCATCTAAACAATCTAATCAGGCTCTTCTACTAATCAGACATGAAAAAGCATCAGGTTTTACTCTTTTCATTTTCCAAATAGTAACGAAGGTGGTAGACACTAATGATACAGCATAGGGATCTCCTCAAGTTACAAATTTCAATTTCCCTACTATATCCTCAATAAGAAAACAACTCTCACTATAAGTGGTCAGACTGAAAGACTCCAAATATTTAGCTGTACAGTGATGTCTACATAAAACATTAAAAAAGAGGCTTGTAATTCAAAATTTGTGACACTGCTACCACTTACTAAACTTTAATTATTCTGTGTAATATAATTATGTGATAACAGAAAGCATTATGAAAAAGCATTTTAAAAAAAGACAATGTAAATAAGGCAAAACAGGAGGAAGCTCCATACAGCTCAGGCTGTAATTTAGTGTATGAGAACATTTCTTTGTACAGAAAGGTTGTAAAATGTTATGCAAAGAAGAAAGGTCTAAAAATATAGATATTTAATTATGATAGTTTGCCTTTGATTCTCTTGGACTATGTTGTTTAAGTGGCTATTTTGAAAGAAAAGAGTACATAAAACCATGTATTTTGAATTAATAGAGACAGCAGTAAACGTCACCATGGAATTAAATACCTGATTGAGCTGTTGTTGGGATTCTTAAGGTCCTGATGAAGTTTTATCACCCATTCCTGATATTCCTGCTTCTGGATAGCACTGGACTGTTTTAATTCATTGGTCCATTTGTTCTCCAAATCCTAACAAGAAGACAGACATAATTTGAGTGTTTTGGGTTCTCTTCTTAAGACAATTATTTGCATGATGTGTTCTAGTTCAACGAATTTAGATTACCTGCTGAGATTCAAAATGCTGAGCCGCTAATGAATTTACATCTTGGTCCGTTAGAGATTTCCCTAGCTCCTGCATCACCTTATCCATCTCTGCTCCTTGTCTGAAAGGGAAAGCAAATGCAGATTTACAAATAACACTTTCAATAAACTGGCAGAGGATGTGCCGTCAATGTGCGCTTGCAACCCAGAAAGCCAACAGTACCCTGGGCTGCATCAAAAGAAGCATGGCCAGCAGGCTGAGGGAGGTGATTCTCCTCTTCTACTCTGCTGTCATTAGACCCCACCTGGAGTACTGTGCTTAGCTCTGGGACTTCCACCACAAGAAAGATATGGACCTGTTGGAGAGAGTCCAGAGGAGGGCCACAAAGATAATCAGAGGGCTAGAACACCTCCCTTATGAAGACAGACTGAGGGTGTTGGGGTTGTTCAGTCCAGAGAAGAGGAGGCTCCAGTGAGATACTATAGAGGCCTTCCAGTACTTTACAGGGGCCTACAGGAAAGTTGGGGAGGGACTCTTTATCAAGAAGTGCACTGGTAGGACAAGAAATAATGGTTCTAAACTAAAAGAGGGTAGATTTAGATTTATGTTTATTAGGATGAAACTCTTTACTATGAAGGTGGCGAGGCACTGGAACAGGTTGCCCAGAGAGATTGTGGATGCCCCATCCCTGGAAGGGGTCAAGGCCAGGTTGGACTGGGCTTTGAGCAACCTGGTCTACTGGAAGTTGTCCCTGCCCATAGCAGGGAGGTTGGAACTAGATGATCTTTAAGGTCCCTTCCGATCCAAACCATTCCATGGTTCTACAGAAAATTCAGCAAACAGCTGAAAGATATGTCATGCAGTACTTTATCCTTCTGCTTTTTTTTGGAATCAGAATCCATACATTTCAAGTCTTCCTGCAGAAACGTTCACAAGATGATAAGACAGTTTCTCTAGATAATCTAATATCTGGATCACTTCACTATCCTTATTATTAGAAGAGTTTTAACTAATATGTGGTCTGAACTGTCCTTGCTGAAATTCAATTACTGTGTTTTTTGTTTATTTTTCTACCAGGACACAGAAAAATCAACGGCTCTTCTAAACAGAAGCATCCCTTTATGCAGGATGGATTGGGGGAGGGATCCAGAAGACCTTACAAGTGGAGCATTCTGAAGAGTCCGATAGGGAGTATATGACAGTGCAATGGATGAACTGCATTTTACAGCAGCTATTTAGTCAGACACTTAATGCTGCCAATGTTAGAGAGGAGTTCTTTATTTTACTCCTTTGAGTTAACAATTTGATCCAAAAATAATGGAAAAGTCACTGGACAAAGTAAAAAAAAAAACAGTAAGTTTTCAGTCTCAGAACCTGAAGAATATTTTCCTTTTACTGAAAGCAATTACAAACTAGATCTTTCAACTTTTATGGTAAGAACATACATATTTTCAATTTAAAATAGCTATTATTTTTAAAAAGCAAGTCCTGTTTTTTTTCCTTTTGATTAAGAATGAATTTTAGAGTCCATAAGATGTATCAAGTAAAATTTCTAGATACTAAAGCCTGTTAAAAACAAGAAGACCAATAAAAGTTTTTAACTCTTGCCCAGGCTAGATACCATAATCCAGAGACAACTGTTATTTTGAAATGGACTTACTCGATCCCTTGCTTAATTTTGCCACCAAGCACAAATGATGCAGACATGGTAACCACCATGAAGTAGGCTAAACTCACTTATTTTTAACAGCCAGATGAGTTTCCAACTCAAGCTACATTCAAAAAGGGAAGCTGTAATTGCTAGGCTGTCCTGCTATCATCAATTCATCCAAATATCTCGTCCCTCCTTTGTCTTCTTCAGTGTCCCTGGCTTCATTTGTCTTTTAATATTCACCCCATCCTTAGCAATGAATCAATTTACTATAACAAAGACTTAGTAATGAATATCCACTAAACAAATCTGAGGGTCAGGGATTCCAAATCAGCTCCCGTGTAAACAGAACATTACCTTCACTCAAGTGGGATAGTCTCAGCTGTCATCAAAATACAAACTTTCACAATTACAGCAAGTAGATATAATAAATTCCACTGAAGTCAATACACAACTCTGTCATACTAGAGCTGTACAAGATTACTGCTCTTAATACTAAGTGCTCTTTTTTCTATATACGTAGTTGAGAAGAGTCAGTAAGCAGCAAAAACCATTATGCTTACATTACTGCAACTTTCATCCCCAAATTAGAGATATATAAGATTCAGAAATATTAGAAAGAAACCACGCAAATAAATATGTAAGATTCATTCTGGAAGTACACTAGAAAGAACCTACAAAAACAGGTATATAACGTGAGCTTAAAAACAAAGAGCACTACCCCTTATAAAACACACCTGCTAAGGATATTTTGGCATCTCACAAGCATTGCCAGGATTCGTTGCTAGTACCTATACTATATATTTGTGTCCATTCATTTTTTTGAACCTATTTAGTTCACGGGGGGGGGGGGGGGGGGGGGGGGAATTAAAACACACAATGCATGTGCTCCTCCTCGTGGACAAAGCAGACACCTGCAGCTTTTCAAGCTTACTGGAGAGACCACAGAGACTTTTACAAAATTCTTCCTTTTAGAGTTTCTGAATTAAAGTTTGTTCAAATCTTTTCCTCATCTTCTCATCTTGTGGAACTTCCGATTTCCTATTTGAATTATATTACAATAAAGGCAAAACATGATACATACTTAAACTTCACTATCTAGATAACCTAAGCACTTAAAACATCAATAGGAATGGAAATAAAACAGCAATGGAAATTAAAATGGAATTTGAATGGAAATTAAAAAAAAAAAAAAGCACAAACCTTGTATTAATCAGATGACCTTTGCTTTTCTAATTTTCAGTGACTGAGGAGAGTGTAAGATAGCTGACCCCAACAATATAAACTAAGCATTACGTGACTAAGTTTAAAGAGGGAAACACAAAACTAAAATAGGGCTTACATTGACAAATACAAATTGACACGCATTATCATACAAGTTGTATACACCCATTAGTATACACCTGTATTTTGTAAGACAACTGAAGAAAAGAATGCAGAATACCTTTCCCGTAGCTTTTTCAATTCCACATCTCTTTCACTTATTAATTCTGAGATGCTAACAAAATAATTGTGTTCCAGGTTTAACAGTGTTTCAGAAGCTGGAGAATGTATCAGATCATGATAAACATCTGCAAAATCTTCATCCCAGCTGGTTTCTTCAGGTTTTGCATACTCTAATGTTGTCTAAAAATTATAAGAGAGATGTCTTTAAAGTCACCATATAATATAAAATAATGATCCCTCATAATGGGGAGGCAAAACCAACTGGGCATTCACACTGATGCACGTCCTTCAACATACATGAATTAGCTCCTTAATTTGAGCTCTCTGTATTCTGCTTCAGCTTTTATCATTTTCTCTCTTCCCATATTCTATTTCAAAGCAACTAGCAGCAGAAGCATTACGGTTTTGCCAACAGTGAAGAATCATTAATTTTCACCACCAACGTGAAAAGAAGAATAATTTAGCACTTACTATTTTAAGTATTTAAGGTGCTGTCAAAAAATAAATCTGCACAACATCATTTGCATTTGATGAAGTTTAGATAGGGTCCAAAACATCAGCTGTGCAAAGAAAAATGTCTTACTAGAAAGGAGGACCAAACTCTGATGTCACTACAATGTGATCAGAAACATTGACTTAAGAAAAATAATTTTTAATTAACAAAGAATGACCCAGAGATGCCAGTTCAGCAGGCTCTTCTATACTGAAACGATCCTTGTATCTGCCGTCACTCCCACCAGATTCAGATGATAAATTTAGATGGTAACATTGAAGAAATGTCAAGATAAAATCATAATCCTAGCACTGAGGCAAGATTTTGAATAAATTTTTTAAGAGTCTGCCTAACCTATTCATAGTAACCTTCAGAGAAGAAGAGGGTAAACTCTTTCAATGATTTGAAACATTTCTATGTTCACCCAATGCAGATTTTTCCTTCTTAAAGATTAAGCTAATTTTATTTTATTCATGTTCATCAAGGCATACAATTTGTTGACAGTTTTCTTTAGGAGACTTCATTGGTATTTTTGAGGTTCTAGATGGGATCAAAGCAAATCTTATTCTTTGATTCTAATGTATTATAACTCAGATCTAATTTTGTTTGACAGTCACTAGCTATTTTACTTCTCCATTTTGTTTTTTTAAACTCTACCAAATTTTTGCCAATAATGAGAGAAATTCAGGAAAAAAACTGACTTATAAGATCCAGGGTGAATACCTAATAATCACTTTGGAATAAAAGCAAAAAAAAATCGTAAGAATTGTAAAAATGAATTTCAATGTAATTTTGTACCTTCCCGTAAGTGATTACGTCTGCATACACATGCATACACACACAAAGCAAATTCTGAACATTAATTTTTCAGCCTTAACCTTACCTCTTTATAAGCTTTAGACCAAGTATCTGCCAGCTGGTTTATGTCTACTTTTCCTGATTTCACTGCTTCCAGAGCCATTTCAGCTTCTCTATCATAATCTTTTATAGTTTCCTCTTCTATGAACTTACTAAGAGATTGCTTCAGGTCTATTATAACAAACAGAGAATGGCCCATCAACAAAACCATTAAAGTGGAAGTATCAGCAATCAGCTAGGAAACATACAAAGAACATTTTCTGAAAACCTTTTACTTAGGCATTTTTCTTCTAGTACTGCCATTTTCTTAAATGTTTAGCTATTAAAAAAAATTAAAACATTTCTACTAAGTACCTTTCTTTTGGTTTCTTCAAGTGTGGTGTAAAAGATTAATGGGCATGAATATATGACACTAAAAATTCAAAATTTAAAATTTCAAGCCTTACCATTTTCTATAAAACATGGCAGATTGTGCAGAAGCATTATACGTCCATGCAGATGACTAATATTTTCTTGCACAGGAAATTTAAGGGGCACTGTAAGCACTAAATGTTGATTTCCAGCATTGAATTCATACACATAGTCTCTCTCCCGAATGCAGATGTTTCCTTTATTAGGCTTCATCTTCGAGTTGAATTCCTGTACTAGCAATAAAATTTGCATGAGTTAAATTCTAGTAAAATCATAAACAAATTGCTAACAAAAAGCATGTTTTGTTAACAATTAACAATTTCTAGTTTTTAAAACTTTAAAACCTGCATTTTTCATAAATATTCATCTCATTTTTGACGACTGCATTGGTAGGAGCTGAAGCCCAAATGTTATTTTCCAAAACAGCGAGTGTTTCCAAACTGTAATCGAGTGTATCAGTGTATGAATTAGGATAATTACTCTCATGAGTAACTACAAAATTCTTGACTTAAAGGCAGAACCAGGACAGAAGGAACCTACATAAACAGCTACCTTTAACTGCAACGCTGTGACTGATGACATGCCTATCTCAGGAACTGAAACAGTTTATAGTGCAGCAGCAATTTATTTCCTCCTTTCCACTGGTGGCAGAGTGGAAGAAAAAGAAAGGACATGGACCTGTTAGAGCGAGTCCGGAGGAGGCCACACGGATGATCAGAGGACTGGAGCACCCCTGCTATGAAGACAGGCTGAGGGAGTTGGGGTTGTTCAGCCTGGAGCAGAGAAGGCTCCAGGGAGACCTTAGAGCGGCCTTCCAGTACCTAAAGGGGGCCTGCAGGAGAGCTGGGGAGGGACACTGTCAGGGGGTGGAGTGATAAGACAAGGGGGAATGGCTTTAAAGTAAAAGAGGGGAGGTTTAGATTGGATATGAGGAATAAATTCTTCACTCAGAGGGTGGTGAGGCCCTGGCACAGGTTGCCCAGAGAAGCCGTGGATGCCCCATCGCTGGAGGAGCCCAAGGCCAGGCTGGATGGGGCTGGGGGCACCCCGGGCTGTCCCTGCCCACGGCAGGGGGACCGATGGGGTCTGCAAGGTCCCGTCCAGCCCCAACCATTCTATGATTTCAAACCAAACCCAAACCGCTTACCACCAACCAAACACCTCCCAGGGCAGCCAAAGCTAAGCCAAGGCCGGGCCGCGCCCGGCCGCAGGGAGGAATCCGAGCGGCGCCGCCCCCCACCAGCCCCAGCCCCAGCCCCAGCCCGGCCTCACCTCCGCGCCGCGCCGGCACCCGCGGGCGAGCGGGCTGCGCGAGCTTCGCGTCCGGAGGCGCAGATTCGCGACCAGCCGCTCTGTGGCGAATGTGCGGCGCGGGGCGGGGCGGGGGCAGTGTCGTCATGGCCGCGGGCACGGCGCGGCCGGTGCGGAGGTGAGGGCCGGGGGGGGGGGGGGAGGCGTTTCCTAGAAAGCCGGCGGCCGTTGGCGCCCGTTGCCCGCCCGTTGCCCGCCCTCGGCTGAGGGGGCCCGGCTGGGGCCCCGCTGGCCCCGACCCTTGCCTATAAGGGTGGTGAGGCTCTGGATCAGGTTGCCCAGAGAAGCTGTGGGTGCCCCATCCCTGGAGGTGTTCAAGGCCAGGCTGGATGGGGCCCTGGGCAACCTGGTCTGGTGGGAGGTGTCCCTGCAGGGGGAGTGGGACTGGATGGCTTTAAGGTAGAGCTCAAATCGCTCAACGACTGTGATTCTTAATAACCTTACAGTAAAACGTCTGAATATGCATTGTTTTTTTTCCTTAAAATCCTGACTTACCCAAAGTCAAGTATTAGCAAGTAAAGATTCTCACTCCAAAATGATTAACTCTGTGTGGTTTTGCCACAGGAGCAAGAAAGTTGTTGATTATTCGGAATTTGGTGATGATGGTAAGTGATGTATTCCTGTACGTAACAAAAATGCCAAACACTAATGCCACAACCCAAAGCATCGGTGGAGTGTTCTTAATCTATTAGTTCAGTGACAGGGCTGTTACTGCTTTTAGTGGAAGTAAACTGTGCACACTGTTAAAACTCCTGATTCAACAGGAATATGATGACTGTAAGCCAGAGTATAATAACAGTGTATTAGGGAACTGGTGAATACACGGTGTTATTGCAAGAAAATTGTTTCTTTCCCTGCCTTAGTTTTCAGGGAGAATTGCTTGTTCCGTGTCCTCCTGAAGATGAGTTTGCAGGACTGTAAGTCAGAATATTGTCAGGAGTTGTGGATGGTCTGTACATAGATCTAACATTCCTCTTGCAGCTCTGTACCTTGATGGGTTCTGGGTAAGAACTTAGCAGTCAAATTTTGAGGTTCATTGATAAGAAAAATAGATTGCAGGCTCTTTATTTTCATGACAGTCCTTCTTTCCTCTAAGCCCCAATTGGTGTCACATATTTTCCTTACTGAAGTTGGGTTTCCTTACTTTCATGGATTTGGATTATGAATTTTTTGTTGCTGTTGTTTGTTTGTTTTCCTGCTTGCTCTTTGTCTGTTAGTGAGATGCATTGAATAGTATGAAGTGATGGGAAGGAGAGGGTAAAGTAAATAATGTTGATGGTCCCTTGTGAGTCCTGCAGGTTAATGCAGAGTGTTAATTTCATGAGTTTAAATGTGGTAAATGTGGTGCATGACTTTTCTTAGTTTTTAAGTGACCGTTTGTAATAGAAAAGAAAAGTTAAATCTCTTTTCATCTGTCCCTCAGATGTTTTGTGTTTTTTTTTTTTTTTTCCTCAGCATTGATCATATATATGTTCTGTGGCATTTAGGAAGCACTGAAGATTATTATATTTTTTTAATTATTTTGCACTGTGAACTGCAGTGTCTTCAGTTGGAAGAAAGGCGGTCTCCATGCCTTCTAATTTTCTTGGAAAACTGGAGAAAATATATTGTATTTGCTAACAGACAACTTGAGAAAGCTAGAAAAAGGGAAGCAGGAACATTTCTAATTAACAGGAGTCATTAATGGGAACAATTCACAAAACCTCAGGACTATAAAACTGATTAGTGACAATGATTGATGTTATAAAAATTATTGTTCAGTATATAACAAGGTGAAACTTTAGTTATTAAAACTGTGGTAACAAATGGGACCTTGAATAAAAATTGAAATGATCACCATTAAAACAGATCTGAAAGAAGTCTTGTTAAATTTTCATTAAAAATACATTTAAGAACTGCTGTTACACTGTTCTGTGCTGTTACACTTTTCCTGGTTTTTTTTTTTTTTCCATTTTTTTTAATAGAGTAGATTTCAAAAAGGCTATGTTTGGTGTATTTTCAGTGTATGATGAAATTGGGTTGAGTGACTTGTTTTTGGCCACGTGGAAGAATATAGTGGAGGAAACCTAATTAAAGTTTGTTATTATTTCCTAAATAGATGAAGACTTTGCATGTATAGCTGCACCTTTAAGCAAAAAATCCAGAACACAGCTGAAGGAACCAAAGAAGGAGAAAAAAGAGAAGCAAAAAATAACACACAAAGAATTAACTCCATCACAAAAGCAGGCACCTAGTAAAAGGTGAGAAGTGTTGAAATGTGGTTAACTGTGTTTGAAGTAAGAAGCTGTATTTCAATAGTAGTATTTGTGGTGTTTTTTGTTGTTGCTGTTTTTTTTTTTCCTAGAGTTTTAAACAGCTGAGAGTAAAAACCTAACATATTAGTGTGGTAATGATTTTCAGCTATAATGGTATAGTTGCAAAACAAGGGTATAATAACCTTACATAGGGTCAGGAAAAGTTGCCTGAGGTCAGTAGTGAACTATGTCTATCATTTTTTACAGCTTTAAACTACAGCAATCTACCTGCATAGGTGCAGAAACAGATTTAGACGTCTGATCTTGTCTTGGTATTTCTACAGTGCAAAATAATTGTAAGAATTCTGTATTACTTAAGGACTTGAATAACTGATAACTACAAAGACAAGTTTGACTCCTTAGAAAAAACATATTTAAAGTTTAATAGAAAATAGAGAGTCAGTGTCAATTAAAAAATCTGATTATTTTGATGGTAAAGTTTTGTATAAATGTTCTGTTTCAATGCAGTATTTCAAGCAAATGTTATTAGCCTTTCCTGTGATAATACCAGTTATTAGGTCTTATACACACAGTGTTCCAAAAGCATCGTACTTTTAAGTATAGTGTGCTTTAAATATTACTTTCTACTTTATTGAAGTCTCTTCAGGAAGTAATTCATAGTATGATGATAATTTCTTTACAAGCACTGGAATTCAAAGTTTAGTAAGTCAGAAATAGATCTGTAACACTCATTTCATTGTATTATTACTTAGCCTGTTTGTTTTTTCAGAATATCCTTGGATGACAAACTCTATCAAAGAGATCTGGAAGTTGCCTTAGCCTTATCTGTCAAAGAAAAACCAACAAATATCCTTGAGGTGCAAAATTCAGAAGAACAAGGTTATTTTACAGTTCAATGCAACACTCTATTTATATGTAGTGAATTTTGACACGACTGAATTTATTTTGCAAAGAAATAGCTTGAAAGTCATGTTTTATTTCAAGATGTCATTATGAAGAAATGAGAATTTCTAGCTTGTGCCTGTCTTCTTAAGTTCATGTGTTTTTTTCTGTGAGAAAAGTAACTTTCTCTAAGATTTTTCAAATAGATTGTTTAGAGACAGATAAAAACGCTATTTTCACTTCTTAATATCGTCACTTTTTAAAACATCATTTTCATATATTAATGTTTAATATTTTTAAAAATTTTATTTTCTGGATCCTAAAACAGGTAAGAATATTGAATCAGAAAATAGGAGACCTGTTTTTACCAACTGCAGTGTAGACAGTGAACTTTTAGGTAAGTTGCTCTCATATTATGTGTTTTCATAAATAGCATTTAAATTTACATTTAAGTATGTTTTTCTCTTATTTCTGATGGATTTTATTTTTCACCTATGTGGAAAAAAAGCTTATTTATTTTAAAATATTCTTAACTTTGAGGGATGCATTCATTTTTTCATTAAAATGTCCTAAAATTGGAAAAACGCTGCTCCTTAATGTGTCCAGAATGTCAAAGCATCAAGTATATGTGGCCAAAACATATGCTGTGCCACTGGGAACTTTTTCATATTTCTGATTTTGTTTTTGTGCATCTGTACTTTCATTAGTTTGATTACAGATAAATACTGATAACTTTCATTCCTAGATAGAACAGTTTTGCCAGTTAAGTGGCATTGAGTACACCCTCAGCAAGTTTGCCAGCGACACCAAGCTGTGTGGTGTGGTTGGCACGGTGCAGAGAAGAGATGCCATACAGGGGGACTTTGACAGGCTCAAGAGTTGGGCCTGCATGGACCTCATGAAGTTCAACAAGGATAAGCAGAAGGTGCTGCATCTGGGCTGGGGCAATCCCAAGCACAAATACAGGCTGGGTGGAGAATGGATTGAGAGCAGCCTTGAGGAGAAGGACCCTGGGGTGCTGGTGGATGAAAACTGAACGTGAGCCCGCAATGTAGGCTTGCAGCCCGGAAAGCCAACTGTATTGCATCCAAAGAAGCATGGCCAGCAGGTCAGATGAGGTGATTCTCCCCCTCTACTCTGCTTTCATGAGAACCCACCTGGAGTGCTGTGTTCAGCTCTGGGGCCCCCAGCACAAGGAAGACCTGCTGGAGCAAGTCTGGAGGAGGGCCATGAGGCTGATCAGAGGGCTGAAGCACCTCTCCTGTGAAGAAAGGCTGAGGGAGTTGGAGTTCTTCAGCTTTGAGAAGAGAAGGCTTCGGGAAGACATTACAGTGGCCTTCCAGTATACTTTAAGGGGTGCCACAGAAAAGATGTGAAGGGACTCTTTTTCAGGGAGTGTACTGATATGACAAGAGTTGGTGGTTTTAAGCTAAAAGAGGGTAGATTTAATGAGGTAGATATAATGCAGAAATTCTTCACTGAGGGTAGAGAGGCACTGAAACAGGTTGCCCAGAGAAGCTGTGGATGCCCCATGCCTGGAAGGTTTCAAGGCCAGGCTAGATGGGGCTTTGAGCAACCTGGTCTAGTGCAAGGTGTCCCTGCCCATGGCAGGGGGGTTGGAACTAGGTGATCTTTAAGGTCCCTTCCACCCAAACCATTTCATGATTCTGTGATTCTATAAAATGAGAACCACATGAAAACATGTGCAGATAACCTGCTACTCTAACAGTGTACTTTGAAAAACAAAAATGAATTCTCGTCCCTAAGACTCAAAACCTGCTTCTTTTTCAGTTATAGAGAGAGCAGAGTTACTGTGAATTTGGATTAATTAGACCAACTTCTGTTTTTTAGGTCTTGATCAGGTTCTACATGATGACATGCCTAGGAGTGGCTGTAGGCAAAGGACGGCAGCATCTAAAGCTCTGTCACATCAGAAGAAGTCACTGACCATTGACAGTGATGACAGAGAGCACGTTACTGACTCTGAGCCAGAGTCTGTACCAGGTAGTCTGTAGAAACTGTCTGCTTAGGAGTTCTTGTAATGTGATTACTTATACTGAGGTTATATATGCAGGGAAGTGCGTACTGCTTCTAATATATCTTTCCTCCCCTCTTAACCAAAGCATTATGTTTTAATTGTAGTGTTTGTTTTTGCAGTTGTATTCTGAGGTTTGCATCAAAACTGAATCTGGAGACCTGCCAGGTGTTAAGTGCTTTCAGTACTGGCTTTGTTTAAGCTTATTAAAGAAGTAGCCTTCTTTCTGCCCCAGAGAAGGGCAACGAAGCTGGTGAGGGGCCTGGAGAACAAGTCTTATGAGGAGCGGCTGAGGGAGCTGGGGTTGTTTAGCCTGGAGAAGAGAAGGCTCAGGGGAGACCTCATCGCTCTCTTTAGGTACCTTAAAGGAGGCTGTAGAGAGGTGGGGGTTGGTCTGTTCTCCTACGTGCCTGGTGACAGGACGAGGGGGAATGGGCTAAAGTTGTGCCAGGGGAGGTTTAGGTTGGATGTTAGGAAGAACTTCTTTACTGAAAGGGTTGTTAGGCATTGGAATGGGCTGCCCAGGGAGGTGGTTGAGTCACCATCCCTGGAGGTCTTTAAAAGACGTTTAGATGTAGCCCTTAGTGATATGGTTTAGTGTAGGACTTGTTAGTGTTAGGGCAGAGGTTGGACTAGATGATCTTGGAGGTCTCTTCCAACCTAGACGATTCTGTGATTCTGTGATTCTTTCCTTCTTCCAATTCTCATCCGTCAGAAAACCTTTCCGTGTCTGATTGGATGCCAGTCTAGCCCATTGCTGTGATTCTGGTAGGAGCCAATTGTTGAATGCCTAGAAAACATGATAGACATCTCTCTCTCTTATCCCCCAGTTGTTAACATGTCTCTATCCAATCTTTTGTCCTTTACAGCAAGCCTTATTGGAAAATACTTCTAAAATTATCAGTGAAATAAAATATCTGGGGGATAGTCTAGATATTGCTGTCAGAAAGCTATTTCTAAGACTTGCCCGTATGTTATTTTCTTAAATAGTAAACCTATAAAACTTCTGCAGCTGAATTTTGACAAAGTATTTTTACTTTGTATTTTTGTCTTCATATTTCCATTTTTTCCAAATTTCCATATTGCTCTCTACAGCTACCCGAAAGGAAGTTGTGGGGAGCTGGGGGTTGACTTCTTCTCGCAGGTAACTTGTGACAGGACTAGAGGGAATGGCCCCAAGTTGTGCCAGGGGCGGGCGTTATGTTGGAAATTTGGAGATATTTTTTCTCAGAGTAGTCAGGCATTGGAACAGGTTGCCCAGGGAGTGGGCTGTGGAGGTGGAGTCACCGTCCCTGGGGGTGTTTAAGGAAAGGTTGGACCTGGTGCTTAGGGACGTGGATTAGTGGGTGACATTGGTGGTAGGGTGATGGTTGGACCAGATGATCTTGAAGGTCTTTTCCAACCAAAATGATTTTATGATTCCACTTTAAATATTCATGAGCAAGAATATGTAAAAATTCAAAGTGCTGTCAAATAATTTTAACTCTTTCATCTTGCACATGTGGGATATTTTAAATTAATAATTAAAAACTGTTTAAAGAATTATTATTTGCAGTTTATACCAGGGTGTGTTGACTTACTAAAAAAACAGAGAGAGAAATCTGTAGATAGAGAATGTATTATGACAGCTATTTCACAGAATCACAGAATTGTAGGGGTTGGAAGGGACCTCGAGGGATCATCGAGTCCAACCCCCCTGCCAAAGCAGGTGCCTTAGAGCAGGCTGCCCAGGTAGGCGTCCAGACGGGCCTTGAATATCCCCAGAGAAGGAGATTCCACAACCTCCCTGGGCAGCCTGTTCCAGTGCTCCGTCACCCTCACTGTGAAGAATTTCTTTCGCATGTTGGTGCAGAACTTCCTGTGCTCTATCTTGTGGCCATTGCCCCTTGTCCTGTCCCACAAACCACTGAAAAGAGGTTGTCCAAATCCCTCTGTCTCCCACACCTCGGGTATTTATAAACATGGATGAGATCCCCAATTTCTTTCTCAGTTCATCATATAAATATGTGCAAAACTGTATGCTTAAGATACACTGGTTCTTCACATTCAGAGTGAGATGAGAAGATCCTGGAGTAATAATAAATTATATTTCCTGTAAAAGAGATGAAATCCCTTTACCTTGACATAGATGAGGAATCAGAAGAAGATTCAGATTATAATGAAGGTGATGATGAAGACTTTGCTATGGAAAAGAAGAAAGCCAAAGGAAATAAAAAAGAAACTAAACAAAAGAGGCAGGCTGAAAAAGAAAAGAAGACTCCCACATCCAAGATTAATACTACAGGTAAGTTTCTCCTAGAAATCTGAAATAAACTCCTTTATAATGAAAATTCCTTTTGTATACAAGGAACAATGCCTGTACCTTTGACAGTGTTTTTTGTTTGATGCTTATCATCATTTTTCCTATTTAAAAACAAGTATTTTAAAAGACCTGAAGGAACAAATAAGATTAGTTGACAAACTGACTTCAGAGTTATGATGAAAAAGGCTATATGCAGAGTAAAAGGGAAATAGCAATGAGAAAAAATCCTGAAAGAAAAAAGGCTTTATAGTAAACAAACATTGCTTACTATAAAAATAGACAAAATTGAATAGTTTTTCTTCCTAAAACTAGCTTTTAAGAAAAGGTTAAATAATACTGAGTGATCTGAGGATTTAAAATATATATGTGTGTGTGTGTGTGTGTGTGTTGTGTGTGTGTATAAATATATATGTATATAATATCAGGGCGTGTTCTTGCATTTACATGTATGAATCTTTAATTCAAGGGTAGCCAAACAATGCTAGTGCTAATAACTGTTGGGTGAAAGTGTTAAATATGCAGCTTGTTCGGACTGAAGTTGTTCACTGTATTGCTAACACAATTTACTTTCATCTAAACAGCTTAAGAAAATTCTTACCCTTGTGTTCATCTTGTGTCTGACTTGATAATGTCTTTTAATTTCAATGCTGAGTTTACAATACATAATTTAGTTTATCTTTAGTTTTAGTTATGACAAGGAATGGTTTGCTTTGAATAGTTGACAGAGGAATCTTAGCTTTTAGCAATTTAGTATCTGGAACATCTTTAACAAGAAATTCTTGCAGTGCTTATTTACAAACTAGTGTTGTAATTCCAGCATGTAACAGGACTGACTGTTTAAATATATATCGCTGTTTGGAAGATAAGGCATTATTAACATACATATTTGTTTCACTCAATTCAGAGAGGTCTTGCTGTAAAGGGATCTATCATCTTATACAGTGTGATAATTTCTCTGTAAAAGTATTATTCTAAGGCTGGTTTTATTTTTTAAGTATCGCCTGTAGTTTCTCCTTCACTGATAACGGAACTAAAATCTGAGCCAACACAGATGTCCAGTTCTTCAGAACCAATTGGAAGGCCTTTACACGCATCAAGTCCTGTAACAGAGAAGAAGCCTAAATGGATACCACCAGGTACGTGTGAGATTGTAACTATAAACAGATACATTGGTTGTCTTAAGTTTCCAGAATTCTCTCCTAAAAGCAGACAAACAAACAGTATTTTGGAACAACTATTGCCCTCTTAAAATGCAAGGTATTCTTTTAACCCTAGGTTAAAAAATAAAACAAAACAAAAAGCTATCTCCGTGCTTCTTTTCCTCTTACAGCATTATCCTTAACTCCTTTATGTGGGAAGGATAATGAAATATTTTCCAGAGTGTGAAGCAGATTTTAATCAAGAGATTGTCTTGTGGCCTCTTCTCTCTTAAGAGCTTTCTTTATCTCTGGTATGTGCTGCATTGTTATATATTTTAAACAAATAATGTTAAAAATGTGTTGAAGTGCTTTAACTGCTTTAGTAAAGCAAATACTTAGAAGCTTTAGGTTATCAGAATGTTTAAGCTGCTGCTGCTGACTCCTAACTCTTTCTTTGGTTTTCCTTAATATTTACTTTCCTTTAACGCACACATTTATTTTTTTGTTTGACTCCTTTCTCTCAAGCTTTCTTTTGTCACTTGACTTTGTGTTCTATTCTGTGACTGTCTGTGGAGCACCTGAAAATGCACAGTAGACCAGGAACAATGTTTTTGTGTTTGTCCAGTACCACATGGTTGTGTTTCTCTGAGTTGCTTGTTACTTAAAATCACAGAATCACAGAATCGTCTAGGTTGGAAGAGACCTCCAAGATCATCTAGTCCAACCTCTGTCCTAACACTAACAAGTCCTACACTAAACCATATCACTAAGGGCTACATCTAAACGTCTTTTAAAGACCTCCAGGGATGGTGACTCAACCACCTCCCTGGGCAGTCCATTCCAATGCCTAACAACCCTTTCAGTAAAGAAGTTCTTCCTAACATCCAACCTAAACCTCCCCTGGCGCAACTTTAGCCCATTCCCCCTCGTCCTGTCACCAGGCACGTAGGAGAACAGACCAACCCCCACCTCTCTACAGCCTCCTTTAAGGTACCTGTAGAGAGCGATGAGGTCTCCCCTGAGCCTCCTCTTCCCGAGGCTAAACAACCCCAGCTCCCTCAGCCGCTCCTCATAAGACTTGTTCTCCAGACCCCTCACCAGCTTCGTTGCCCTTCTCTGAACTCTCTCGAGCACCTCCATGTCCTTCTTGTAGCGAGGGGCTGTGTGCCATACCTGCTGGAGTGGCTCCCAAATAGAGTGATTCTCTGCAAGTATGCTGATTTTCATGTGCTTTTGTGGTATGTTGTTCTGATCTTTATTGCAATGTCTTTAGAATACTTTTTTTGTTCTGCTTTGAATGCTATAAAAAGACAGGAGTTACGATTTTTTTTTCTTAAAACTGCTTACACCTTTTTGTTTTAAAATTATTTTCAGCTGCATCGGGAAGCACTAATAACATTGGGATATATGCTTCGGTTAAGTCACCTACTCATGGTCTTAGACTTGGCCTCTCCAGACTAGCAAGAGTCAAACCACTGCATCCCAGTGCTACCAGCAGTTAACTGGTCGTTGACAAGGTATCATGTGAAGGACTGTGTTTAGAAAAGACCTTGGAAAGCATTTTGCTTATAAGTAGAGCGTTGAAAACCAGCGGACAGCAAAAGCTTCATGGCATCATCTGCTTTGCGGGACAGTTGTTATGTACATTTCTAATACTGCAGAGTTTTTATTCTGTAAAATGCTAGGCATCCCTAAGTGCTATTGAATAATAATATTTTTTAACCAAGGTGACATCTGGTCACTAGTTCTTTTATGGGTTATACTCTGAGATAGGGGTTTATAATAATTGTCATTCTCTGATATATGAACATGCCATTAAAATAGTCAGAAATACTATGTCAATTACGGATTTTTTTTATCTCAAATGGATTCTTAACACAAGTGAAAGTTACAGTATAAAAAAATATTTATGGGAAGAGACATCACTTTTACCCCTCCGTTCTTGGAAAATTTCTCTTCACTCTCAAAATCTGTTAGTGTTTGCATAACTTATGTGTTTCTATTCATTTTTTAAAAAAATGTAATATAGATATGAATGGTATTTAGAATGCTATATTAAAAAAAAGTAAAATAAAATACTTTATATAATCTAATCTTAGTAATTCATTCTATTAATTTTGAAGTTCATTTCCAAATTTTGGCTACAGTCCTGCAAATATTTTTGCATGTGAATAATTTACTGGAAGTCAATAGCATTACTCAGACTCAGATAATAAGGATTTTGCTTTGGGCTCCTTGATCTTTGGTGAAGACTGATATCCTGCATATTTATTGAATTTTTATAAAACTTGAAGTGACAGTTACTTTGTCATAAGACTGAGCTTTTAGACATAATTAGTCCACAAATGTAAATAATTTCCAGTGTAAGCATGTTGGTTATGCCAGATGCCACAGTAGATGCTTTTGGTCCTGTATTACTTAAAAGGATTTGGTCATGAACGAGTGAGTTGTATTCACATAACTGAAGATTCCAGGTTTCTTAACATACATGATAGTGTTAAAAGAATATATGGGCCTATTGTTCAGAGTGATTATGCAGGTAAAAAGCATGGTGTTCCTTGAGTAAAAATATGATATCATATACTCATTTTTTACTGTATAGTATTTAAATGATTAAAACAAGATATTTACAAACACATATTAAAAATAAGAGGCACGTTGCCTTATGGAAGGACTTTAAAGGAATCTGTGGATCAAAGTGTTTCTCAGAAACAAGGAAACTCATCGTTGTGACTTATAATTGCACTTTATCCACATTTTGGATGCCTGACTCCTGGCATGGAATCACATAGCTTTGAGTGAGGCAGGGCCTGGTGAACTGGACTAAGGGAGTTTAGGGATGGCATGTGCCTGATGTCTCTGGTACCTGTCTGCCTCATTTGTGAGTTGTCTTAGCTTGCTAAAATGGCGCATCAGAAAAATAGAACTTCGCAGCAGATTGTCAGCAGGTGAGCTTGAGACTGCTTCCAAAGTTGAACAAGAAGTACCCACAGGAAAAGGTAGGTATCTAAGAATAATGCTTGTGACAACTAGGAGGTGGATGTTGTATTATTCCTCTCCTTGATTGACTTTTTGTGCTTATTTAACTGGCCCCCTTCTGAGATGTACGGTGGATAAGCAGCTGCAGCAGAACAGGAAGCATGGAGAGCCCTGGGCCCCAGGGTGGTTCAATGCAGCATCCCAGTCTGCTACCCTCCATTCATGCTTCAGTCATTTTCTTTCCAGAAGAAAGAAAAGGTCATGCAAAAGAACATCTTCGTGGTCCATCACTGCATCACAGTCACCAGGTTTCTTTCTATTGAAATTAAACTGTCATGAATTGTTTTGCTTTTATGTTTTTTTCAGGATAAATTAAGATCTCATGATGTTATATCTTTTCCTGCTATACAGGGAAATGTACATAACAATGGAAAATATTTCCTCAATGTTATGCTTTCAAAAGATATTCCTGCAATTAGTAGATTTAGGAATCCCAGGTTTCACTGACCTTCCATTCATCTTGTTTTGTTTTTTTTGTTATTTTTTTCCATGAAACATACAGTTGAGACTTGTGTTGCTCAGGTCTCAGTGTTGGCGTTTTCATACTTTCAGAAATGACATAGCAGTCTGCCACCTGTCCTTGGGACCCTTGGGTTTGTATGTGTTTCCAGTTCATGAGGATTTTCCAGTTGTTTCTATACTTTTTTTTTCACTGAGTGAAAGTTCCATATAGGCAATTAGAGGGAAAAAAAGTGCCTTCGCAAGGTAAAAGTTAAATGTTCCTATTTGTGTTTCAAGGCCACTCTGTACCCAACCTGAAGAAAACAGGTCTTGCCAGTAGGTAGGGATTGTTTACATAAAAGACTTGTTCTTTTCTGTCCTGAATTATTAAAGAGCATGGTCAGAAGTGGCCACATTGATTTGGACGCTGTAATTGTTACAATAACTAGTTTGTTTTTTCATTTGTTTGTTTTCCTGGTAGTAACAGGAGTTGTGTTATTCCAGCTAGTTTCAGTCTTGGGAAACTTTTTTTTTTCTCTGAAAAGTACATTTAATTTAGTTTTCTTACTGCTCTAAATATTAAACAGCACTACACAGAAATCTCTATGCATCATTCCTCCAGTGGTTGCATGGTGGTGTGATAGGGAATGCATATGATTTCAGTCTGTAAAGCAATCAGAAAGATTAACAAAGTGCATCCCTTAACAAGTCAGAGTCCAGTTTTCACATATTTGCTCTTTCTGAAGTGCATCTGTATTAGTAACAGAGTAACAACATGATTGTTAAAGAATAGATCACTATTTTTAGATGTAAACTTTGCTGCCAAGTCCTTCCAGTTGCAACTGACTTCAGTAGATAATCTGTCTGATCTAGAGATCACCTCTTACTTCCGAACAACAGTTCCTTTCAAGTGTTGATGGCAGCTCCAGATATACTGTGTTCCTAGAGGTGGAATCAACAATAACATAGGTGAAAGCTGTCTCTGCGTTGCTGTATGTGCGGTTCAGTTGCTATGACCACAGGAATGCAGGTTGGTCATGCAGAACAAGGCTGCATCACAGACACACTTCAGAATTCTGGCAGCCTGGAGGCACTATGCTCCGAGAATGATAAATAAGCTTATTCTGAAACAAGCATTAAAAAAGTTAAAAATGCCTAAAATTCAGGGACATAAAAGTGTGAAATTGCTCTGAATATTTATAAAGTATGCTTATGTACCTACAGACCTTCTATGTCATCAGTGCATTTCTCACTTCCTACTCTCTTTGAGAGTAGAGATAATGCCAGAAAAAAAAGAGGAGGAAATTGCCAGACAAGTAAGACCAGCATAAACCTACAAAGCAGCCGTTAAAGTTAAGTACTGCTGATTGGTGGTATAAATCTGTGTGTTTGGGTGCAACTATTGCACCTGCTCATGCTTTGAGCCTCAAACTTTTGAGTCCTGTAAATCGTGTTTTTAGATGATGGTGGTTCACATGAAGACACGTCTTCCTGTGTTATGATCTATCAACAGCAACATGGCTATTAACACTGATGCTTCGGAGCAGGGCTCAGCCTTCCTGATGTGGATGAACACAGGAAGAAGATGCTGAACAGGCTTGTTGTTCATGGGTGTTTGAAAACTCCAGCATCATAATGGAAATCGAGCTCTTAGATCTAGGTTCCTCATCTATGTTCACTCATCCTTGCTCAAGAGCTCTCCATTTGTAATCTGTAAAGAACTTTCATCTGTTTTCTGTAGGAGTTTTGCTTTCTAATGAGATTAAAAGTGTGCTAAAGTAATCTTCACTGTGTATGTGAGGCCAGGATTTTGCAATGAATTTGAATTTGTGGCATACAAAGAACAGCTGATGTAATGTGATCATAGGTAACTATTTCTATGGTGTTGAAATACCACAGTAAAGAAAAGGAGTTAGACATTCTGATTTGGAAGAATAACATGTCTTCCTTATAACACTTTAATTGGTTTTTAGAACATGATTTTTCTTCATGGTGATTTTCTAATCTGTGTATAAAGGTGAATAATTTCATGATATAAAATAATAAACAGCATTAAGAAAAATATAAATAAAACAAAGTCATTGTATGCAATTATAATTGAGGATGTTGGGGTTAGATAAAATAGTTGTAACTGATGAATAGTAAATTAAAGGAATAGTTTATATGAGTAATCTTTGTGATAAAAGTTGTGTAGTTTTGGAGATGCTTATGAGAAATTTCTACTGGGAAGTTCTTGAAAATAATGTGTTTAGGGTTTGTTTCTATGCTTAGACTCAGCCCTGCACTGGACTTTTTGTATGTCTGATTTCGCCAAAAGATATCTAAGAACTTGTAACAGAAACTACCTGTGAAGTTTCACTTCCTGGGGATAAGAGGAGATTGTGGAAGAGATTCTGAGCAGTGAATCCCCAGCATGGAAGCAGAATTCATTAATCCTGTCCTGAGAGAGGCTTTCATTATTTCTGGAAAAAAAAAAAAAAAAATTGATTCAGAAGCTCTCAACTTGTGGATAATTCATTATACGATTCATTTCTGAAACTCAGCCCTCATTCTGCCTTGTCTGTATTGGCTATGCTTAGATAGTGTGTGAAATGCTCTGTCTTTTGAGTAGATCAACAAGAAGGGTGGGTGAGCCATGGAATACAATAGGGAAACAACCCTTGTCTCATTATTTTTGTTATAGGAACAAAAATGCCAAACTGCCATTTCCTGAGACCAATTATATCAGGAATTCCATGCAATTCTAAAGGTTGCTGTTGGTTAAACTGCTCTTGAATTCTGGGCAGGGGCTTTGAGTGTAATTTAGAAGATGCCCTATCTCTAAGCAGTTAAGTATCACCTGTCTTTCATATTTGATCACTTCTATCATCTCAGCTTTCTTTTACCAAGCATATCAGTGCAAACCACAAAGATGAAAAACCAATGTTACCACTTCCTGTGATCCTCTATGCAGAAACCTGCTCTTTGCATTATAAAACAGTTTGTCCCACAGTTTCAAAGAACTGTTTGTTGGTCTGTCTCCACTCATGTGTGACATCGTTCTTGTGAGAGGAAGCGAGAAGCTGTGAAAAAAACAGATCTTATTTGAATTAAGATTATTTTCTGCTGTGCTGAATCTTTCCAGTCCTCATACACCCAATATTCAGGATGTGTGTGTACATTTTAAACAAAGACTTTGGGCACGTTTTTTCTCACACGTTTGGTTAATGGGATAATGAAAATCTGAAATTTTATTTTCTTCTCTTTTTTCCTCCCTGTTTTTTCTTTAGTTAGTTTTGGATATGAGTCTAATTTTTTAAAAGCTAAAGATTAGTTTTTTCTAGCTTAACTGACTAATACCATGAAAAGATTTACAAGCTTGACTAACTGGCAGTCTACAGAATCTACATCTTCCTTAGTATATTTAAAATTCTCTCTACATAGCCTCCAGGTATCTCAATTACCCAATCTCTTTTCCATGACTGTAGTCCTTGGGGCCAAGGTAATCATATTTATGGTGTCATTAAAAATTCCTAGACTCTTAAGAACAAAGAAACCATCTGAATATGAGGCAATAGAACTGATCAAACATGGAAGATGGATGATGTTAATCTGCATGAAGCATCTTATAAAGTAGAACCAAAGATAACAGATTATCTTTCCTTTCATGAACAGATGAATTTACTTGGGTATCCCATAGCTTTTTACATCCAACAAATCTGTATGAATCTTGCTTTAATTATGTTAATTTTGAAGGATTTTAGAAAAATTGTTTAAATCCTGTTTCAGCAGAAACTTTGAGATAAGTACATATTCCTTAGCATACAAACAGAAGTTTGTAACAGTATACAGGAAATAAACATTAGAGGGCAGTACGTTAAGTTATTATTTTAGTACAGTAGGGTTAACATTTGTATTTCCAAAGCATATACTTATTAAACAGTCACATGAGACATGTGAACACCAGAGGATGTGAATGGAAATAATGCATTACAATAAATTTTTAAAAAGGGATACTACTAGACAGTCAGTGAGACTATGAGGTAATTGGTGCCAGTGTAGTTAACTGTTCTTCAGATCTGCTGTAGATTTTTTGACTGCACTATTTCAGCAGAAGGCACAACAAGCATATGAACGTTCAGATAAATACATCGTACTTGCATCGGCAGTAACTGGCACCCCTCAGTTATCAACAGCCTACAATTTGATTTTTCTAGATTGGAGTCTTAGCAAAGTGGGATTCTAATGTAATTCCTGTAGAAAACATTAATGAACTGACTGGTGATGATCAATAAATCTTTTTCTGTATTTGATGTCTATGATTCTTTGAAAAGAAGTGTTCTATATTAAAAAAAAATGCTATTATCACTTAATAAATGAAATACTACATTACAGTACAGTATTGGTGCCCTAACCTGTAGTACAGCCTTTTAAATGCATGATAAGTTTTACTGAACAGGAAAAAAACCAACAGCAACTAGCAGGCATTCTAAGGTTATGTTGTACAACTATCTCTTTTAAATCCAAAATGTCTAGAATAGAAAAACAAATAAAAATTTAATAAGCATTAATCATCTTTCATCAAAGTATATCAGGAATACAATTTTAGTCTAATATTTTTTCATAGATGAATTAATTATATAAATAATTGAAATATTTCCTGAATTGTTTCATTCAGTTATAAGTTTAAAATATAATTATTTTCCAAATGTTTGGTATAATTTTCTGAAGCATAATAATTCGACCTCTACTTGGGTAGAAATACGATGTGATTTATGAGTGTGATCTGGCTGATTCAGTTTCTCTGTCACCATTTCATAGGAACAAACTTACCTACAAGTCAGAAAACATAAGAAAAGGCAGATCTGTCATCTTCCCCAACATAGTTAAATCAGGAAAAGGAATGCAGCCAGCACATCCAAAGGTAAGAAAACTGTAGAACTCAGAAGTCAGAGGCATTAACTTAGCAATAGTTCAAAATGCTATAGTGCTTCACTGTATTAAAATTAGATAACAATAGGCAGCAATTGATCAGGGCTAGATGGTATATAACCAACCAAACCTCCTTCTTTTTCTGTGCTCCTTACGAAGGCCAGTACAAATAAGATCTTGTACTTGAAGCAGTGCAGGAAAATCTGACTTCCTGCACTTTAAACCAAACCTTCCTCTAAGGAGTGGGAGAGGATCCCTAAGGTTGCAGGGTGTGCAGTACCAGCTTGGCTTGCTCAGTCTCCATTACATATTTGATTGCTGCGTCAGGAAGTTGCTTCTTTCCTGATTTTGCCTGCATAGGCTGTTCAGAAGAGAAAAGGAGGTGGATCCCACCTTCTTTTGCAGCCTGGTACCTCATATTCAGTGCATTGCACCTCCCATCTTCCTCTAACAGGAGGAGCTGCTGTTGCTATTCAGCCCTAATGTTAAAAAAGGAATAACTTCTGTGACACAGCCAACATATTCTTGACCACCTACTACTGTTGTTGTCAAAGATTGTCCAAAGATTTCTGAGGTGTGTTGGTCTGTCTTCTTGATGGCTGAAGGAGACCCCGAGGTTTATTGACTGGGGGACCTGCTAACTGTAGGTTCTCTGAGTGGAAACAAAAATTCATAGTAATAATGCAAGATCTTTAATCCTGATTCTCACATTCTCACATAATCCTCTCTTCTCATCTTTTTTTTTTTTTCTTTTTTTTTCCTGATCCGGGCTTACACAAATAATAGAAAACAAAGTTGTCATTCTATGTAATCATTCAGATATTTTAAACACCGCTAGTAGGTAAAATGCGTTGTGCTGCATTACATGTCTTGAATTGTTATAAAGGGGATTGGAAGGATTTTGGTGAAGGACCAGGAGACCAGTGATGATCCAATGTGATGGAAGTAGTTATTTTTGTTGTTGTTGTTGTTTTGTTTTGTTTGCTTTGTTTTGCTAAATGGCATTGAAAGTGAAGGAATCAGTGGTTGAGAGAATTGTGGAGGTGGCAATAGAATATGAGTGAGAGAAAAATTCAAAATGGTATAAATTTTGTATTAAATTTGACATGAGGGACAGCTTCCTCATATCAATAGTTTCACAGGTGTCTAGAACCCTGAGAGTGCAGAATGGAGGCTTTGATCTTAAATGAGCTCTTTTAGTTAATGACAGTATTCCTGATGTCAATACATTCTTGGTCATAAGTCTTTAAATATGGAATTGATAGCTGATTTCACAATACTGTGATTTCTATTGGGTGTTACTTGTGATTTTCACTTTTGCTAGATTAGTCAAGTCCTTCTGAATTATCCAAATTGTGATCATGGTCATTCTAGGCAGCAAAAATAATCTCTGCTTCAGTGTTGACAATTATTCTTTTACTTATTGTCAGGGTTTTGGTATTGTTTTTGATCTGCTGTTCTCATGTTCCTGGAGAAAATCAGTGATCCAATGAACTGGCTGCGGGAAGTATTAATGCTTGTTGAAACTTCCTATTGAATAGCTGCACCGTGTGGAATGTGAGAAGAACAGGATGTAAAGTAGAGGTTAAACAAGTTCCTGCTACTTACAACAAATTCTCTGGTGCCTTGTCTGGCTGCCCCCATCCATTTCATCTGCCTCTGTGACAGAGCCATACAGACAGTGTTACACAAACAGGATAGACTTATGAAAGAAGGTTCAGGTGTGGTCATAAAGCAAAGGCAGAATTTACTAGGAGCTGGCTGAATTTAGGCTACCTGCAAAGGAACTGTAAATGTGAAGTGGGAAGTTCCTGGAAACGTTTAAGTCAGTATGATACAGATTTAGCACTGAATAGTTTTGAAAGCATAATTTAAAGAAAAAACATGATCTGTATGGGATATATTTTCTGTCTCTAATACATATGATTGCATACAGAAAGTCTGATTCTCCTCATTCATCAGCTTTGTGCACTATATCTTCATTAGCCCCACTGAGGTTATAATAAATAATAAGTGATTATAGTGTTCACATTCTCTCCTGATCTATGTATGCTTTGGAACATGAGTGAGCTCATCTCTGAGCTCCCCCTTTTGGTTTGCTTTGATTCATAGTTCTTGCCAAAGAAATCCGGAGGCAGATTTTTCCAGTTGCTCTTGAAAGGGTGGGGATGTATGTTATTAAAGTGATGTGAAGCATTCTGTCCTTCATTTATAACAGCCAGCCTGTTCCTAAGTGGGAGCTGTGCCTAGCTCCCAAATTTTGATCAGTATAATTCCTGAGCTGTATTACCCATCATATACTGCAGTAACTCTGTGCATCTCCCTGTAAGGGAAAAAAGAGTTTATGACCAAATTTTGGTTTTGCTAACATGTAATATGACATATTACTGTTCTGATTATCATATTGTTACTCTGTTGTTGAATTTGCAGGGAATATCTTTGACAGAGGGCAAGAAAATGAAGGTTATTGTCCAAAATGTGAGACAACTGTGGTAATATCAGTAAAAAGACAGATAAGCACAAACTGCCTGTATATCATAGAATCATAGAATGGCTCAGGTAGAAAGTGACCTTAAAGATCATCTAGTTCAAAGCCCCCTGCTATGGGCAGGGGCACCTCTCACTAGACCAGGTTGCTCAAAGCCCCATCCAACCTGGCCTTGAACACCTCCAGGGATGGGGCATCCACAGCCTCTCTGGGCAACATGTTTCTGTGCCTCATCACCGCTCTGAGTGAAAAATTTCCTCCTAACCTCTAATTTAAATCTATCCTCTTTTAGCTTAAAACCATTCCCTCTTGTTCTGTCATTATCTGACTGAGCAAAAAGTTGCTCTCTGTCTTTTTCATAAGCCCCCTTTCAGTATTGAAAAGCTGCAATGAAGTCATCCTGGAGCCTTCTCTTCTTTAGGCCGAACAGCCCCAGCTCTCTCAGCCTTTCTTCAGAGGAGAGTTGCTCCAGCCCCTTGATCATCTTTTTGGCCCTCCTCTGGACCTGTTCTAACAGCTCCACATCCTTCTTGTGCTGGGGGCTCCAGACCTGGTTGCGGCACTCCGAGTGAGGCCTCAAAATGGCAGAGCAGAGGATGACAATCACCTCCCTCGACCTGTGGCCACTCCTCTCTTGATGCAGCCCAGGATGCAGTTGGCCTTCTGGGCTGCAAGTACACACTGCAGGCTCATGTCGAGCTTTTCATCCACCAGAATCCCAAGTCCTTCTCTGCAGGGCTGCTCTAAAGGAGTTCTTCACCCAGACAGTCCTCATGTCCAGGATTGCCCCAACCCATGTGCAGCACCTTGTACTTAGACTTGTTGAACCTCATTAGGTTCACGTAGGACCACTTCTCGAGCTTGTCCAGGTCCCTTTGGATGGGATCCCTTCCTTCTGTTGTATCAACCCCACCACTCAGCTTGGTGTCATCTGCAAACTTGCTGAGGGTGCACTCAATCCCACTGTCTATGTCACTGATAAAAGTATTAAACAGTACTGGTCCCAGGACAGACTCCTGAGGGACACCACTCGTCACCGGCCTCCACCTGGACATAGAGCCATTGACCACCACTCTCTGGGTGCAGCCTTCAAGCCAATTCCTTATCCACTGAGTGGTCCACCCATCAAATCCATCTCTCTCCAATTTGGAGATGAGGATGTCTTGTGAGATTATGTCAAAGGCCTTGCAGAAGTCCAGTCCAGGTAGATGATACTGGTCGGTCTTCCCTTGTCAACCGATGCAGTTGTAAGCAGTGATATTGCAGTTGTGACACAGAAGTGTTTAGGTTGGAAGAGACCTCCTGAAATCATCTAGTTCAACTTCAGTTATTCTTTGTATGACAACATATAACAGCTAATTTAATAGTTCTTCTTTGAAATCTCCCTAATATTCTGTGTCTTGATAATGTGCATGAAGAGAGTATTACTAAAATATTTCCTCTAAATCATAGGAAAGCTTCTTAGTTAGATATATAGTTCTCCTGAAATAGTACTGGGACATAGTTTCTAGCACATTCCTCATTTCCAAGAAAAAGTGATATAAAATATGTACTTAGCTTTTTTTTCTTAAAATTTAAACTAACAGTAGCCATACACATGTGCCAGGTATGGACTTCTTGGCACATCGTCTTTAATACGGTGAGATTAATGTATTAAAACTGAGCATGTGTACTGAGATACAGTACACATACTGGGAGGTCCCAGTCCACTGGTGGCTAGCAAACGTGATGCCCATCTACAAGAGTGGCCAGAGGGTGGACCTGGGAAACTATAGGCCTGTCAGTCTGACTTCGGTGCCAGGGAACTCATGGAGCAGATTATCTTGAGTGTCATCATATGGCCCTTGCAGGGCAAGCAGGCGATCAGGCTCAGTCAGCATGGGTTTATGAAAGGCAGGTCTTGCTTGACGAACCTGATCTCCTTCTATGACAAAGTGACACGCTTAGGGGATGAGGGAAAGGCTGTGGATGTGGTCTACCTTGACTTCAGTAAGGTTTTTGACACCATTTCCCACAGCATTCTCCTCAAGAAACTGGCTGCTCTTGGCTTGGGCTGGCATATGCTTCATTAGGTTAAAAATCGACTGGGTAGCTGGGCTCAGAGTTGTGGTGAATGGAGTTAAATCCAATTGGAGGCCAGTCACTAGTGGAGTCCCCCAGGGCTCAGTACTAAGACCAATTCTCTTCAATATCTTTATCAATGATCTGGATGAGGGGATCGAGTGCACCCTCAGTAAGTTTGCAGACGACACCAAGTTAGGTGCGTGTGTCGATCTGCTCGAGGGCAGGAAGGCTCTGCAGGAGGATCTGGATAGGCTGGACTGATGGGCTGAGGTCAACTGCATGAAGTTCAACAAGGCCAAGTGCCGGGTCCTGCACCTGGGGCGCAACAACCCCAAGCAGCACTACAGGCTGGGAGAAGAGTGGTTGGAAAGCTGCCTGGCAGAGAAGGACCTGGGAGTACTGGTTGATAGTCAGCGGAATATGAGCCAGCAGTGTGCTCAGGTGGCCAAGAAGGCCAGCAGCATCCTGGCTTGTATAAGAAGCAGTGCAGCCAGCAGGTCTAGGGAAGTGATTGTCCCCCTGTACTCGGCTCTGGTGAGGCCGCACCTCGAGTACTGTGTTCAGTTTTGGGCCCCTCACTACAAGAAGGACATCGACGTGCTCGAGCGAGTCCAGAGAAGGGCAACAAAGCTGGTGAGGGGTCTGGAGAACAAGTCTTACAAGGAGCGGCTGAGGGAGCTGGGGTTGTTTAGCCTCAAGAAGAGGAGGCTCAGGCGTGACCTTATCACTCTCTATAGGTTATTCTATAGGAATGGGCTGCCCTGGGGAAGTGGTTGAGTCACCATCCCTGGAGGTCTTTAAAAGACGTTTAGATGTAGAGCTTAGTGATATGGTTTAGTGGAGGACTTGTTAGTGTTAGGTCAGAGGTTGGACTAGGTGATCTTGGAGGTCTCTTCCAACCTAGATGATTCTGTGATTCTGAGATTGTGTCAGTACCAGGATCTAATAAAGTCTGTAAGCACTTACTACTGAAGTACACAGAGACAATCGCATACTTTAAATTAACTGTGCCAAAATATCTTAGTGAATCAGTGCCTGAGACTGGCAATTACCTTCTGTCCCTCACACAGAGGTAGTGTTTAACCATGCTATTCAAGTTGGAGGTGATGGGCCAGTTTGATAACAGCACACAAAATGCAGGCAGCAGCCTGAATCCCAGGGGTTTCCTGTGGTATCCAGGCACTGAAAAATCTCTCTCTAGGTTGGTGGTTGCCAGCTGATGACACACATCAACATCAGGGGTGAATCAAGTTGGTCTCCCAGGCTTGCTCACTTGTCCCTTTTGCCAAACACGAGTGTTGCCAGGAACTGTTAACTCCCTGAGGAGGTGCAGGGGGGATGGAAGTGCTTCTACTATTGGAAACAGTTCAGACCCTTCTTGTGCCTTATGCTCCTTCATCCTCATGCTATATTACCTGTGGACCTCTGGCTGTAATTGTAATGATGTGCCTCTTCAGAAGCTCAGTGCTACTTCTGGTCTGGGGAAGGAGCTGGACATGGACTCCTAAATGACACACTGGATGAGAGCAGGAGGAACTGGACAGCAACAAACTACCTTGCTAATAGTGCACCAGCATTTCTGAAATGCCTAAGTGTCTTCATCATGTACGAAAATAGGTTTTTGCCTCTAAATTCTGTAGCTAAATGTAGATACCTTGCAACATCTAAAAGTAGATACCAGCAGTAGATAGTCCAGCTTTCCTAAATTAGGTCCCTGGGCTTCATGTACGGCCCTTGCAGGAAGGCAGAATGACTCGAAACATCCAGAGGGAGCAACACAGAGGTAGTCAAAAGCAAACTGTAGGCAGAGGGATGTCCCCAGAAGCTGCGTCTTGACTTTACGTACCTCCACGTAATCATTAGATCTGCTTAGGAAGATCATTAGATCTTCTGAGGAAGAACAGCATTTACAGTATATATATATACAGTATACCCTGGTTCCTCCTTCCATACAATTGCACCTTGCATTGCACCTTTATCTGCCTGCCTAACAGAATGAGAAATTTGATGCAATTCCTGACTATAAAACCTGTGTGCATTTTTTTCATTGTTTTTGTATATACAGTTACTGGACCTCTCAAAGCAGCAGGAAATCCATCCACTGAGGCACAATTCTCTCAATTATGGCAAGTAAGAAATTGGAGGAAGTAATCAAAGTTAATGCCTAAGTGAAGTGCTCAGCTGTAAAGAAGTGTTGCAGCTGCTTGTCTGTATATAGGCTTGTCTATATGTAGCCAAGGGTTTTGCTCCATACAGGTAGCCACAAGAATCAGAGGTGTAGTGAATGATACATACTAGCAGCGTGCAAGCAAAGAGGGGGGAAGAGGTAAGGGAGTGGAGACCTTGAATTGTTGAATGTGTGCTTTTAAGGAACAAGTGATTTAATTGCAACCAACCATATCCTGGGCTGTATCAAAAGCATGACAGCAGGTCGAGGGAGGTGATTCTCCCCCTCTACTCTGCTCTTGTGATACCCCACCTGGAGTACTGCATTCAGTTCTGGGGTGCCTGGCACAAGAAGGACGTGGGCATATTAGAGCTAGTCCAGAGGAAGGCCATGAGAATGATCAGAGGACTGGAGCACCCCTGCTATGAAGACAGGCTGAGGGAGTTGGGGTTGTTCAGCCTGGAGAAGAGAAGGCTCCAGGGAGACCTTAGAGCAGCCTTACCGTACCTAAAGGGGGCCTACTGGAAAGATGGGGAGGGACTTTTTGTCAGGGAGTGTGGTGATAGGACAAGGGCGGAATGGCTTCAAACTAAAAGAGGGAAGATTTAGATTCGATGTTAGAAAGAAATTCTTTACTCAGAGGGTGATGAGGCACTGGAACAGGTTGCCCAGAGAAGCTGTGGATGTCCCATCCCTGGAAGTGTTCAAGGCCAGGTTGGATGGGGCTTTGAGCCACCTGGTCTACTGGAGTGTGTCCCTGACTGTGGCAGGAGGCTGGAACTAGATGATGTTTAAGGTCCCTTCCAACGCAAACCATTCTATGAATGTATGAAGAAATGAAGTGTTTTTGATGGCAGTGGAAGAGGTGTGGCCTATGATTAGCAACAGGGTCCTAGAAACTTCTAGGGAGATAAATAAATTCATGATAAATAATTTGCAAGACTGACATGAAAATATTAGTCTAATGTATATTGGAAAGATATAGGAGAACATGCAGTATCAGCGGCATCGTTGCTTGAATAGGCCTGAGGTCTATTCAGTGGATATTATATCCATTATGAAGTGGGCAAACATTTAAACTCTGAAGGAGATGCTGTAACAGCAGAGAGCTCTGTGACTTTTAACTTCTAGGAAGGTGGTACTGTTCTCAAGGGACTGTGACACACGTGGTTAGTCAGCAAATTGGGAAATCTGGACCACATCCTGCTCAGACTTCCGTTTGCTATATATACCCATCCAGTTATTCACAACTGCAAATCAAATTATGACCTTGCAGGAGGTATAAATTAAATTTACATGCAGACTCAGCACCTCTTAACATCTGTTGTTTTCCTGCTGGCGTATTTGCTCTAGCAGTGTGCTGATGTCAGGCCACTGCCATGCACCATGTATGTGCTGAGCAATAATAGGGGACGGTGCAGATTCGCTTACTTGTCTCTCTCCTCCCAAATCAGTATGACTTTTTCAAGTGTTGAATGAGAGCCAATTTGTCCTCTCCTGACACCTCCAAATTAATTTGGCATGTATCCTAACCTATACTGAAGTGATCAGTTATTTGGCATCTTTTGATTGTGAGGTTCATAAGTGTTTGTGAAAACTAGGAGGAGTCATAACAAGTTTCCCAGTGCTTGAATGAAAGCTCACTTTTCTGTTGTTTGCTTAGTTCATAGTGGCTGTGCTTCAGGATCTGAGGAATCATCCATCTTTCTCTAGACTTCACAAAAAACTTATTTGATTTGATTTCATACAGTTTCTCCATTTCCCATTCCTTTTCTTGTCTGATTGGAAAGCTCTAAATTTGTCTCCTAGAAGCAGAACACTTCACTGATGTGAACTGTAGCAGAATATGAAGGCAAAGGCAGAATTTGTTCATTATAGTCTTCACAGTGCAAGCTGTTCCTTCTTTTTATTTTTATTGCAGAATCTCCCAAAACAAAATCTTTGCTGTTTCTCTGAAATCTTTCTCAAGCTTTGAGATTCTGTTTGTTATTGAAGAAGAGGTATAGTGTTCAGATTTTTATTTTTATTTTTAATATTAAAACAATTTGGGTTTTTGACTTCTTGGCATTTAGATTTTCTTTTCCACTTGTCTTTATTTAATCCCTCTCTTTCCCCTCCTCCCGTGTTGTTTTGTTTTTTTTTTTTCAAATTTACAAAGAAAATAAAAATTGATTAAGAAGAAAATGTAACTTCAGTGAAACAAGGATGAAATAATATATAAAATTATAAACTTATAAGAAATGTAAATGGTATTAATTTCAGAGTTTTCCAAAAGGAGACTTGGAGATTTCTCATTTTTATTCCAAACCCACTATGGCTTTATTGTAATAAGCTTGTGTTGTTCTTCTGCTTTTTTAAATCTTTCTTTCACTTTGACTAAGATTTTGTTTGCATTTTTTGCTCTTTATGAAATGTGAATTGCTTTATCATTCTTCAAGAAAAGTACAGAAAATAATGAATTGAGACTAAGTGTTAGTTATTCCCCCATGGAGCCTGTCAGGAGTGCAAAAATAGATTACAGCATGCTGAATACAAGATCACTGAAGTATTTTCCCTTCGTATTCCAAGCAAAAGCCGCTCCTTCTGTAAGCATTTGTTTTGCTGATGGAGTATCTAAAAGGCTGTTAGAGCCCATAGAGGATTAAAGCCTAAGCAGAAACAGAACTACCTAGAAATAGTCACTCCAAGATCACAAGTATTTTTGAGGGCTAAGAGGAAACCATGAGTGAAATGCATGGGGACACTCTTTGGATTTACAGTAAAACTCTATGAATTTTATGAATTATCTTTGTATTACCTTCATTATAGAGTTTGTTTTTAGCAGAACTAAATCTATGTCTGAGTCTTTGAAAAAGGAATTAAAAAAAAACAAAACAGGAAGAAAAAAAAAGAAAATGATGCACCTTGTGATGCCTCAAGGGATAGTTTTGCAATCATGCTGAGCCTAATTGATGAACATGTTGTGCTTGTGCTAGGTCCTCAAAGATTTCATAGCACGTCAGCAAATATGCTAATATTCTCAGTTTGGTTTAATATTACTTGGTTTGTGACAATGCTGTGGAACTATGGTAAAACAACATGTGATTTAATTCCAGTGAGCTCACCCATGAAAATCATCAAACGGCCCATGCTATTATTGATACAGGGGCACCTGTATGGCAGGGTTGGATTAGACAAACAGTAACATCAGGTTTAAGTTACAAGAGAACAATTTAATGGAGACAGATTTAAAACATGGAGCTTTGTCATTATGGGGAGAGAAAGAAGCAGCGAAAACTGCTGTGATTTCAGCTTCTTCAGTAACTCTTGTTTACGAATGAGAAGAAATAGAAGAATCCAGCCTAAGGTAATAATGGTTAGCATTTGTTTTTATTCTTTAAAGTACATACATTTGTATTAGGTTATGATATACCTCTTGTGTGGAATGGTAAACAAATACTAGAAAACAGAAGACAGTTTGATCAATTGTACTGTCTAGTATCAATTCCATATATTTTTTCAGGATTAATCATAATTTAATTTGTATGGAAAAGGGTAATTAACATATCACTTTTTAATGAAAACATTAACATTATTAATGATGTGAAGTTAGTTAATGCTTACATTTTTAAGTTGCAGGAGTATCTTACAGGTTTCTGCATAAATGTTAAGCAAGTGATTAACTTGTAGAATCTCAGAGTACTTAGGGTTCTGCAAAAGATTTCATACTGATCTTTTCATTTACATGAGAGGCTTTGTGGTTTATTAAAAATTTTAACTTATATGCTATAAACAGCTAGTCTATCTTATTTTAGAGAAAAAAAAAAGTGCTCTATAGAAAACCTGGTGAAATCTGCCTTTTAAAAAATGCATGTTTCTAAATTTAAACTTAACAAACATTTGATCATTTTTTTAAACTGACCTTCTACAGGAGAATCAATGTGAGGGGTTGTTCACTGCTGTGCTACCAATGTTATATTCTTATAACTCATCTGAAGTAATAAAGTTGTGAAATGAAGCCCCTGTTTTTCCTCCACTGATGGCACCATTTAGGAAGCCATCTAAATGTACAAGTGCATGCCTGATATCAATGGCATTTGGGAAGGTGTTTAGGAAGTGCAATTATGAACTATACAAGGACTTAGAGATCTTGATCCTTCCAGGCTACCATGCTAGCTTCTGCTTCACAAGAATAGCACAGGTGTTTCCTGCATATTACCTGCAAACTGGTAGAAATAGCTGATGATATTTCTTGAAAGGAAAATCTTGCAGGTCTTTCAGGGCTTCATAGGAAAATAAAAAATACTTTTCTATCATGACAATGATCTAATTTGCTTATAATCTTTTTTTCCCTTATGACTTTTCAATGTGTTTAGGAACTACGTTTTGTCTGTGTACCCCACTTGATTTAAATGAGCTTATCTGGTACATACCCAATTCCTGTTTCTCATGTGATTCCTCTTCGGTTTGTGAGTCCAGGAATAACCATATTTTCTGTTCTTGGAATAGTCCTAAGAACAGATTGGTGCTTTAGAAAAAAGTGTTTGAGCACTGATTTCTAGGCTAAGTCCTTTATTTGCCCAGTCTGTTTCCTAGAAATCATCATGTTGCTACAGTTCTGGTGGCTTTATACAGCCAAACAATTGTTTGGAAAATCCCCATGTACCCAAATTCTATCTAAATTCGGTCATGGACCCTTGCTCTGATGTTAGAAATTATCTTCCGAAGTTTTGATAATTATGTCCTTAGCTACACAGTGCTTAACTTCCTCATATGTAAAATTGCATTTGTGATTGTTATTTATCTTTAGAGCTTTTTTACACCTGAAAAGCATTATTAATTTATTTTTCTTGTTTGCTAATAGCAAGAGCATATCCCAACCATGATGGGAATTGTTAATAAGCTTTGGAGAAGCATCTTCGTAGCAAACAGTTTAAATGTTAGAAAGGTGAATTTATTATTTGCCAAGCTTTTGCATTTTCCCGTGGAAGACATACTCTAAAGAAGTCAGAAACTGTGCAACTGTTTTTTCCATTTCCAGTAAACTTGCCCTCGTTGGTTCATCTGGTGCAATCTTTGCCCAAGTTTATGCACACAAATCTTAAATCAGCCATTCCCTTTTCACTGGTTAAGCAGCAGTGTTATTGACATAGTTCATATGTTTTATTACAACAAATAAAACAGGAATGATTTAAGAAACATTAACTGTGTTTTCTGGCAACTTCGGGGACTTGTGGTATTCACTGTACTTGCTTCAGTCTGCAGTGGCAGCATTTTACTTTCTCCATTGCAATGGTCAAGCCTTTATGTAAGCCACTGCATGGACCTAGACACAAAGGGTTCAGTTTGTTGCCCCTTTGTATCTTCTGTCTTTAGTCAAATCAGTGGAATGACTGTGTAGGCAAGTAAAATGTTTTCAAATTAAATTTAGCATTTGGTATCTCTTTTGCATTAGTGGCACTAGCTCTACAAGGTGCACTGCAGTGCAGGAGGTGCATAGTGAAGTGTATAAAGAGCAGAATTTATCAGATCTAATTTTAGTGATATAAAAATTTGAGATACCTAATCTACATTACTTGCATAATCTCCTTCTCAAACTGAGCCAACAAAAAGTCAAAGGCACTTCCACGGGGAACTTTGTTTACCTTGAACATTTAGGCTAAGTTGGAATGAATCTTCTTCCCACTCCAAAATGCCTAGTCCACTGAAGGGCAAGTTCTTTAATTCCTTTACCTCTAATATTATTTTATTTCACAGAGATGTTGCCAAACTTAATAGGATTGTAGTTAAGGGTTTGCCTATGTGATGATCACAGCCAGTGATGGCATCCATGAGGAATTTATCTACCATTGAACTTAAGCCCTTTAGTTAATTATCTGTCAGAAATGGGTATTTTGTTAATAGTTAGTTACAGAGACAAAGACCATAAATATTTCCTTCAAACTTCACAAAAATGCTTTGTAATTTATAGCTGAAACATTTTATGCATTTTTTTTTACTTCAAATGACTGCACTTTTACCTTTATCATGACTGGAACTTGGTAGTAATCCTGGCAGGTTTCTCTCACTTTGACAGTGTTGTTGAGAAATGTAACAGAAAACCTTACAGTAGTTTCTTGTGTTGAAAAAAATTAATTGGTCCTCTTCAGGCATGAGAAATAATGATCCTAAAATTTGTTTTTATTCCTTCATGACCTGACACGCACACAAAAAAAATTGAATATGCTTACAAGAATGTTATAAAATAATGAAAATAGAAAACATTATGAGGAACAGAAATAAAGAAAAGAGAGGACATTCTTAATGGGGGACAGTTGAGTGTATGACCAGATCCGTCCTTTGCTCCCTTGTATGTAAACTATCCTAGGAATGTTAATAATTTCTTAACGAGTTAAGAGTCAAAACCTGAGATGGGACAATAAGGCCCAAAAGGTTGTGGAGATATGCAAAGCTGTCTTACACATCTTTTAATGAACAGCGTGGCTGCACTGCAAACAAACCAGAGGGAATGCAGTGTACAGCTTTCTGTTACATATCCTGCCTCATATATCTAGCACCGCTGGTCATAAGAACAGAGTGCTGTGAGTAAGTGTGAGTAGTGGTACTTCCCACCTGTGTAGTACATATACTTGATATCCACAGTGGACTGGACTGATAACTTCCAGCATCACAAATGTATATTTTCACACCACATTAGCTAAATCCCTTCTCAATGACCTTTGTGAAAGCTACTCAGAAATGGTTGATATACCTGTGGGAGAAAATAGTTGGAGTTTAACTGGCTTTATGTGCACACACATGCCTGCTTGTCTGTGTATGTTTGTGTGGGAGTGATTTAGCTTAAACACACTTGATGCATATTCGTGCTGTTTCATTTGTATTCCAGCACATGGCACCTCCATGCATTCCTAGGGCTGAACCTGCACTGTTGGCATGACAGTCTGTGACGTTATTTGGCTAGACAATGAGAAGTTGTTTTTCTTGTATGTGAAGTGTAATTCTGGGGAGGATTTGTTGACTGGAGAGCTCCAATTTGGGGAGAATGGAGAAGTGGAAGTGATAGAAATGAGAGTGATTTGCCTTTTAGGATGGTGCACCTCAACAATAGTATTAGGCAAGGGCATTGCTTGGACCTCCATGAGTGCAAAAGAATAGCTGTTTGTCCTTTGACAACACTGTGGAAAAACTCATTCCAGGAGCATCAGCAAAGGTGGCTGTCTTCTAGAATAGCTTCTGTGGGTGAGCATGTATCTCGTCTTTGTAAAGCATGATTTCTGAGTGCAAATAGAGCTATTCTGGGTTGTCGACAGATTTAGAACCGGCAGGGAACATGCCATTCCTTGACTGTATGAAGGAGGAGAGCACATGGTATTTTTCTGTCTTAGCTATTCCCATAAGATGTTGGGGAGATAGGAGCACTTCTACCAGTGCTCCCTCTCACATGCACAACACCCAAATGAGGTAAGGGCAGAGAAGCTCTGTATTGATACTAACAAGAACCACAGACCAAGGTGCCGCAGTTCGGTCTTCAGTAAATGAAACATCATGACCAATGAGAAATGAGCCCTTGAGGTATTAATCTATTTTCATTTTCCAAGCTGCCAGTCTCAGTGACTAGATTTAACTCAATGTATAGCAAGGTCTCTGTGACAAGTTTTGAAAAAATATGATTTCAAGTGGTTTTTGGTTTCACAAGCACACAATCTCAGTGAGAAAGAACAGACTGAGACAGCAAGGGGAACAGCCAATCCTGTTATATTTGTCTTTCTTATTACTGACTTGCCATGATAAATATGGAAAATTATATTTGGCTAGAAGGAGGCTGAGAAAGGGAACAGATGGCCACCAAAAGAATACTAGAGCAGCTAATAGTCACTGGCATATTTCCGGGATAAAAATTTAAATCTGAAGCCAAGCAGAAGGGTGGTTTTTTTTCTGATCAGGGTACTGTGTATGAAATTGAGCCTGCTCTGCTCTAACTAGATGAAGGTGGGCTTCCTGAAATGTGTTCTGCGAATGGAATAAACAGCCTCTGTCCTGCAATTAATGGCTCTTGCAGTTATGCTGACAGAAATAGTTGACAAGGTAAGGAAAATGTTTATTTTCCTGCTGTATTTTGAGAGAGCAAGTATGTATTTGCTGTGGCTTTTGAATATACTGCATGATTTAACATTATGTTGCATTCTCTGTATGTATTGTATTGTTAATTCAATTTTGATAGTGGGCAGGTGTCCACTTAAACAAGGAGACTATGAAGTCTACTTTTTATATAGTTGTGCATTTTATCATTTCTAAAATTCTAATACATTTCTGATTTTTATGGTCAATTGAATACTAAAAAAAAATAAGCTGAGATTTTGGGTATTCTGAAAAAGTGTCACACTTTCTGATTTTGCAGAATGGTGAATGCTCAGTGCCTCTTCTGATTGCAAATTAGGTAGCGAATGGGGACACCGTTCTGTTTCTCGAGTGACAATTGGAATTAGCAAGGTAATAGCCAGTAATACGTGATTTGAAGGGCTGGAATAGCAGGAGATTGTAGTTTGAGATTGGAGTGCACTATCTTAGTTGTAGGACAGGCCAAGTGTTACATGAGTACAACAGCCAGGACTGAAGTGGAATGGAATAGTAACAGTTGCTGCAGTTTTTCTTTAGAGTGCATCTGCCAGATTAAACCATGCACAACAGCTCAGCTGTAGTTCCCATTACTAAATGTACAGGATTTCGCTAGAGCAGCAGGTGATGGGTCATTTGGATCAAGACTATCAAGTAAGTCACTGTGCGGACTTAAATGATCAATCCATCTGCTCCCTTGTCAGGTACTGGCAGGACAGTTGTAGGCACGGATCAGTTTTTCCAATGGTAAATGTGTATGCTATTTAACTGTTTATTTTATGAGGGTTGGTCAGCTATTGATTTTAAGGTGTTTTGAATAAATTTCCCAAAGAGTACTGAAGAGCTCTACATCCTTAATAAGCAGTTTTAGAAAAAGAGAGGCAAAGAGAATCACAATTTTCTGCAATTAAAAAAAGGCACAGCCATGGGCTGATGGACTGATTTTGCTTTTGCAGTATTAAAGGAGAATTGTCTATCTCAAAATCTTGCTAATCTTTTCTGTAGTAAATAGAAATTAAATTCAGAATATATTCAGAATTATATTCAGAATAGATTCAGAATTCTGGCAGCGTCATGACCTGGAGCTCACTCACTTGCTTCCTTAGCTCTTGCTGAGTTTTAATGTCATTTTGTGAATTGATTATGCTATATTAGTAAATACAGTATATTTTGAAATTTATATTTAATAATATAGGTATCACTGCATAGCCTTTTTAAATTACTGCTAAGAAATAAAATGCCATTTTGGAGTGACGACTCTGCAATCTGTACAGGTATGTGAAGCCAACTGTATCTTTATTTGCTTTTCAGTGATGACTTTCTCTTTAAAAGCCTGGCATTGTATTGACTTGTAGTCAGAAAAGCACACAGCATTGAAGAAACTCTTTCTAAATGGAATGTAATGTTTTCATCAGGTCCAGAAACTGAAAAATAAAAATAGCTGGGAATAAAGTATGGATGAGGTGTGAGAAGAAATGTAATGTGTCCTGAAATCAGTAGTTGTATTAAGTCCAGGGTTGATACGTCTGGTATAGTTATGAGTGTGGATTCCAGACTCATCTTCTTGATAAATCTGGTTCTGGAGTGAAGTGCAGGATATGTAGTTTACATGCAAAGTGTTTGTCTGTGAAAATGTTCCGGCAAATATTCATCTTTGGAAATTCACACTGGAAAATAGTGATCGCAAGGACATTTGGATCACTGGGAGAAGTATATTGTGCTCTAGGTCATTCATATGTAGGATGCAGTAATCCAGTGTTTCTCTTTGGGGCAATTATTGTGGTTGTTGTCGGGAAGTTTTGAACTTACAGCGTATGATTCTTCAGACAGTGAGCCTAAAGGAAAGTGGCATGGAGTCCCTTTCACTGTGGCTAGGCTGCATCATGGCAGGTGTCTTATGGCCCATACAAAACACTAGCAGTACTCCTCCCATATGCAGACTTATTTTCATGTGGACTTACTGAAGCCCACTACAAAGGCCTTTAAATAACGATCCTCTGGCACTGATCCTGGCACTGGGTAGGATAAATGTCATCGCAAAGAGCGGTGACTTCTCTTCATCAGGTGCTCTGCACATTTAAGACTGTGTGACAGGTACAGGCCATGGAAGCCCTGGCTACAAAACAGGTAAAGGAGATACCATGCTTTGTTGAAGTATGTTTAATCTTCAGCTTACATCCATAAGACAATTTTGGCTGAAAATTTGTTTTTTGAAACACTAAAGTTCCCTCCCATGCCTCCAAGTTCCTCTGTTTTTAGAGAAAATATTGCTTTTCTACCACTTCAAGAATCCTATAGTGGAATTGTTGTGTCTGCTTGGTTAAAGATGATTTTTTTGACTATGAATGGAATGACATTATGTCTTACAGAGCCCAGAGACAAGGAAGCATATTTGACCAAACCTGGTGAGGTTCACTTGAGTCTATACAGCAGAGCTCCAAGCTGCTGTTGTGTTTCAATATCCAAATTATCTTACAGTTTTCTTCAATTCACTGCAGTCTCATATTGGACAGAAATGTACAGTGCAATGCAATTTATGTTTATAAGAAAACTGCTGAAAGCACCAGCAGAATCTTAAAAATGGCAAGCTACTTAGCACTTTCCCCATGTTTCTTTTGCTATTATTGTAAAATTATCTCTCCTTTAGAACCAATTGGATTTTTTTCTTTAGCTCAGTAAATTTAAACATTGATATGTGTTTTTATACCACAAGTTGAATTAGTATAATTCTGCTATTAACAATGGATGGGTTTACAATTTACCTTATGAGGCATTGTAAAGCTGTCCTTCCAAGCAGGCTCACTATATACTTTCAAGCACATATTTTAAGGACGGCAAAGGTCCCTCTTCCCCTCTGTTGACCACATGGGCACATGAAGCATGCTGAGAAGCACAATAAGCAAAGCAAGCTGTCTCTGCACCTGCCCACAAAACAGCTGTTCAACTGGGAGGGGAATTGCCAGAAAGTAGTGTGTTTTCAGCAGCTTTTGTGGTCCTCTCTCAAACACTGTTTTGGCACAGATATTGACACAAAGGAAAGAAACGCAAAAAAAAAAAAAAAAAAATTTTGCATTTTTCCCCAGAGTAATTATTATTATTAAAAAAGCATCATCTCATGTTTACAGTCTTCTCATGTGGATACATTTTCTCAGCCTCAGCTGACTGTTCAAGAGAGTGATCATCTGGGATCTAACAGAGTCTTCCATCAGGTAGGTAACTCTTCAACTGACTTTAAAGAATACTTAAATGTTTGTTTCCTAAGAGATTCCACATAATAAATAAATCTGAGCATAGAAAAGTCCTGTATTCCCTGCCCTGTTCCATTTTTCCTGTAGCTGTATGACTTTGTCCCAAGTGCCTGAGAGTATTTTGTTTTTTTGCTAGCTGTTCAATAACATGTGAGGCATTTCTCCTGCCCACGGCACTTTTGTCTCCTGAAGTTGTAATGAAAAGTTCCCTGGAATCTCAGTTCTAAGGCTTTAAAGACTCTTCTATTGTATTGGAAAAAAATCTTATTTGTTCAAGATGGTTTGATAGAGAGCTTTGTTTCTTTGCTTTTTGAGAAAAATATCAAACCTCTCTGTTGCTGTCAAAAGTTTGAAAAATATATTTGTATCCTTTTCCCAGTACAAAAATTTCACAGGCTCATATGGGTTGTAGCCTTAACTCAATAGACCCAGTCATTCATTTGATAGTGCATAGATGATCAGATCTATGTTACAAATCTATTTCAAATCTTTTTCTTTTTTTTTTTTAATGTTTGCCAGAGAAACAGTCTACCTTGAATTTTTTCTTTGTTGATAAGAAGGTGATTTCTCTCATTCTAGATATCCAAGATATTAGAGGTCCTAACATTCATAGAACCACATACTTAAAAGACTGATTTTAGAAAACGAGTGTTATAGACATATTTTACAATAAGAAAAGGGACAAGTCTAAAGAAAAGACTAATCATACTGGAACTTTCAAATGATTACAAACATCTCATTTTCAATAGAGTTTGCACAAAACATGCCTTCTCATTAACAAATCAGATGTTAACAAAGGTGAGAAAACAGAACAGGGAAGACCCTCTCAGTGACTCCTCTTCAGTCCCAATTTCTCTTCTGCCACCTGGGACAGCTAATGAAGTTTTTTTACCATTTACATCTCATGTCTATCCTACATACACTTTATTTTCCCCACTCCTGTGGCCTGGAGTGGCTGTTCAGTTTCCCAGCCCAACCACCTTTTCCACCTGAAGCAGTCACTCTTCTGTTGTTGGATGCAGATGTTCTTGTGGGGAAACTTGAATGCCCCAGAATGTGCCAGGCTGGCGGATTGCCTAGACAACCAACCTCCTCCTGCATGTTAGTGCAACTGGGAGCCGCTGGAGAATATCTGCCCTTTTTGCTTTCACCGTTAGGTGTCAGAAGTGAACCATACACACCATTTCAAGGCTTTACATACTTCTGTTTTTCGAAGCTGTTATAAAGAATTGCTTGCTAGGATGTTATGTAATATTTACTTATGCTTTCTATTTAGAAAGTCAATCACAGTGCTATTTCCTTCCCACATCTGGAAGGCCAAGCAAAGCATGGTTTGGCTGCTGACTCTGCAAACCCTCCCCCCCTTGAAAGCAGCCTGTGTCAGATAACAAATAACAGCTTGCAGCATGTGCTCCCCCCTCTTCAGGTGAGTTATAAAGTTATTAGACATCTTGTTTTTCATTGGCTAATCAGCTTCTCTCTAGTATTGCTAAGAAAGTATCAATGGAAAAATGTCATAAATGTGTTTCTGTGGGGAAAGAGATAAATAATTTAGAGCCTACATTTGCATCAGTTTCTGTTTTCAGTTACAGAAAAAAAAAAAGAGAGAGAGAAAAAGGAAGAACTGTAAATAGTCAAACAGATAAATTGCTTATCAGCATGATTATGTAAAGCTCCTGAGATTTTAACGGACACCTAACCTCACAGGAACTGTCTGAACTGTCTTCACTTTTGACATTCCTTCTTTCATCTTCCCCCGCTGTCCTTGAACTGTTGTGCTCCTCATACCTGGCAGCCCTGCTTTTGTAGCAGTCAATATTGAAAAGAAAAAAAAAAAAAAAGGAGAGGAAAAAAAAGGAAAAAAAAGCAGCAAGTTTAGATGCAAATACTGGAAGATGATTTTAAAATAAAACTTTTCACTCACACTAACACGTTCTTAATCCAAAACTCACAAGCGTCAAGGTGCATATAACCAAGTGGTCCAATCAGGACTTCTTGCAATGATGTGATGGACAAGGACTGCCCACTGTTTGGTCTGTATCACATCTACTGGGTTCTTCTTGTGCTGGCAGCCATGTGCTGGTTTTTGGATATGGCTTTTGTATCATTATGGCACCGAGACAGACTGATCTTTTGTGTCTCTATCCTGGTCCTCTTGTATGAGTCATCAGGACTTTCTCAAAGGCTGAAGAATTATAAATAAATTAAAGAATAATTTAGGTTGGAAGTGTCTTCTGGAAAACATCTAGCACAACTTCCCACTCCAACTAGATCAAGCTTGGAACTGGTTTCTCAGGGCCTTGCCCAGCTGTGTTCGGAATACCTCCAAGGATGGATAGTCCACAGCTTTTTTGGGCAACCTCTTGCAATAGCAAACCACCCGTATGGTAAAAATATTTTTCCTAATATCTAACCAACATTTCCCAAGTTGTGATTTGTATCCATTAGCCAGGTATCCATCTTGTCCTAAGACCACACACCCCTGAGAAGAGACTGGCTTTGCTTTCCCTATATCATCCTGGCAGGTAACTGTAGATAGCAATACGACCAGTCCTGAAGCATCCTCTTCTGCAGAGTGAACAAATGCATTTCCATCAGCCTCTCTTTGTATGTCATGTTGTCCAGGCTCCTAAACATTCCCTGGCCTCTCCCCTGAATTCACCCCAGTTGGTTGATGTCTTTCTTATACTGGGAAACCCCAGCCTAGACTCAGCACTCTGTGTTGTTATGAATGCTGAAGAGAGGGGGAGAATGACTTCCCTGCTGGCTATCCTCTTGCTAATTCAACCCAGGATGTGTTTGGCCTTCTTTGCTGGAAGGGGAAGGGCACAATGCTGCCTCATGTTCAGTTTGTTCCCAGGACCTTGGCTGCAAAACTGTATCCTTTCAGTTGTCTCCTAGCCTGTTCTGTTACAAGGGAATATTCTGTTCTAGGTGCAGAACTTTGCATTTGTCTTTGTTCGACTTCAGGAGATGCCCATTAGCCAATTTTTCCAACCTTCTGACCTTTCTTTGGATAGTATCCCTGATACGGCCTGCAGATTTGAAAGGGTGAACTCATCTATTGTCCACGTAATTGATGAACACAATAAGACTCCTAGCTTTAGTATCAATCGCTGAGGGTGGCTGCTGGTAAGCAATTACCACTGATCACAGTCCTTGGAACCCAACCATCCATCCAATTCTTGACTCACATTACGATCTGTTTATCCATTCCAGATCTTACCATTTAGGACATAAGCATACTGTGGGAGATGGTGTCATAGGCTTTGCTGAAGTCAAAGTATACAACATCCATTGCTTTCCCCTCATTCACCAAGACAGTCACTTCATCAGAGAAGGAAATCAGGTTGTTCAGACACGATTTGCTCACAATTTATTCTGTCAAATCCACACTGGCTGTTTCAAATAAACTTTTTGTCTTTTATTTGGTTGGAAATGGCTTCCAGGAGGAATTGTTCCATAGCAGTCCCAGGGGCTGAGGTAAGGCTGACCAACCTGTAGTTTCCTGAATCCTTCTTCTTGCCCTTTTTGAAGATGTGTGATGTTTGACTTTTCTGCATTATCAGGAACTGCCATGGCCTTCAAATATATTAGAGAGCAGCCTTTCAATGATGTTGAGCTGCTTCTTCCACATTCTCAAGTCCATCCCATCTGGTCCTGTAGACTTAGGTATGTCCAGCTACTTATGTAGTCCTTAAATATCTTCATGTACTGCAGGTAGATGAGAGTTTTCCACAAACTCTGCTCCTTGATTCAGGGACTTAGCAGGCCTGAGGGCATAACTTACCAATGGAAAGCATCAAGTACCTTAGTCTCTTCCATGTCCTTGGTCACTTGGTCCCAAACACCACTGAGCAGTGCATTCGTATTTCCCTTAGCCTTCCTTTTTGCTGATGGTATACTTAGAGAAGCATTCCTTGCTAATTGCAAATTCAGCTGAGGTTTTAAACATCACTGCATGCTTGTGTAGTGCCTCTTATATGTGTCCCAGATAACCCATCCTTGTTTACACCTTTTTTGTACTCCTTACTGTGTTTGTGCCTGATCAAATGTTCCATTTCCATCCATGCTGGCCTGCAACCATGCTTGCTTAACTTTCTGCATGTTGGAATGGACTGTTCTTGTAATTCAAGGAGATCTACTCTGAAGATTTATGAACCCTTCTGGTTTCCTTTGCCCTCCAGGGCAGTCTTCCATAGGATTATAAGAAGATCCATGAACAATTCAAAAGGTACTTTTCTGAACACCAGGGTTTGTAGTTCTACTGTTTGTCTCACTCATGTCTCTCAGGATTTTGAACTCCACAATCATATGGTCACTGCAGCCAAACTGCCCTTTCTTTGACCTTACGTCATCAGTCAATTGAGATGAGCAATGCAGCTTGAGAACAGCAGGTCCAGCAGAGCATCTCAGATCATCTGCGTTAAAAGCACAGTCCATAAATCTCCTGCATTGCTATTGCTATCTCAACAAATGTTTAGGTGACGGAACTCCCCCATGAGTATCAGAGCCTTTTAAGTTATGAAAACTCTTCCTTGATGTACCTAATTAAAAGTCCTGCTAAGCCTGTTTAGCAAAGCTATTTGCAAAGGTAATCTTGCCCTGCTTCGTCAGTTGGATTCTGTTTCTGCTCAGCAGTCCTTGTTCCTCATCCCGTGTTCATAGAAGACAAATCACTCCCTGTAGCTTCAGCCAGGTATTTATGCACTGGATATATCCTCTCTAGCTGAGTCTTTCCTCTTCATTGAAGGGATTGAGAACATAGCTTGGGACCCCACACCTCCTATTCTTATCCCAGAGCACACTATTTTCTGTCTTTTTATCTGTCTTACTTTTATATCCAACCCTCCATCATGTCCTTATGGCTTGATTCTGTAGGCTGTCCTGTTCTGGAAGGCCTGCGAACTGCATGTGCTGGAATCTCGAAGACCTGCTGATATAGATAGCATCTTTATATCATTTCTTATACAACTTGTTCCTTCTAGTGCTTCCACACCCATACAAGCCCATTCATTCCTCATTCCTCATTCCATATTTGTATTGCAACTATGTAGGTGTGCAGACACATGCTGCTGTCCCTGCAATGCTGCGGGCTGCACAAGCAGTCTGATGGATTCTAGCACAACTCTGCTCAATGTGCCCATACAGAAATCAGAGCTAGAAAATGCATATTTGACTATCTTTCCTGCTCTTCATACTAGGAAGATCATACTCAGATCCATCCTAGCTCATAAAAGATACGCAGCTTAATAAAGCCATGGTGGTTTCTAGCATTTATACAATGTAAGTACCCATATATTGAATGAACATGGAAGATGAACTTTCTTCTTTTATTTAGAAATTTATCTTTCTGTGGTCCAACAGTGCTATAGGCAGAATTTTGGGGTATTCAGTGAGTCCTAGTCTCCAAGCATACATGTTCTATCTCAGCACAAAATTGACATAAAGATCACTCAAGAAATCCAGCTCTTGTAGTCTTGTCTTTAGGAATGTAGCAGGTTAGGGTTTTGTTTTTGCTTTTTTGTTTTTCCACAATTGTAGATAGCTGAATATTCATGAAAATATTTGAAAATAAAATTACCTTTTTTTTTTTTTTTGCTTGTCAGGAAAATGGAATTATAAATAAGTTTCCACAATTTAACCTTCTAAACAGTCATTCTGAAAATGATACCAGAGCTCAGAGAAAATCATCAGAACTGGAAAACACCAGCACCAGTGTCAAGCTGCCTATGACTGCTTCAGGTAGAATATAAGACAGCATGCTAAAAAGACTGGAGTGACAGGTTGCATGTATAGATAGTGAGTGTATGCAACCAGGATACTCACTGATGAGAGGTCCCTCGCTAAATGTTCCATGAAATATTTAATAAGCAATTTGGAGGGCTGGAATATGGATGGGCTTGATGATTCCTAACAATTCTACTTGCAAGATGAGAATGCAATAAATGGAATATGAGAATGAATAGATTAACACAAATACATAAATGAGAGAATACAATACAAGCATTATAAAACAGAACTTGTATTTTTCAAGGATTTATGACAGATCATGAAGCAGTATTCTATTATAGTGATAAAACACTTTTCCCACTTGCTTGTAGCTGTGTCACATTTTATCTATGTGGGATAAATTGCATTTTGCAATTGGGATTCCTCAGATGTAAAAGGTTTCTGGAAGAGTGGACCTATTTTTAGGAACAGTGCTGGAAAAAAAAATGTAGTGGCCTTTTGTCTTCAAATGATTTAGCATCACTGCATTAATGGATGGAAATCTGCTAATGTTTAACAAAACACCCACATGCATGCCTAGAGAACACATTGATTTATAATCTCTGCTTATTTGTCTAGATTTAAATGATATAAAAGGGGGTGTAGGTAGAAATTTTTCTGTACAGGTAGAATCAGGATTAGTAGAACAGCAGATTTGGGTCCCACTTAATTCCCAACCTCATGCATTTGAACTTGATATTTTTTGTTAGAAAAACAAGTACTTAAAAGCTTTGGTTAACTAAAGCTTACTGCCATTTCATAAATATGACAATCCAATCAATAAAAAGCATACAGTTCTTCATGTAATCTGTGAAGTTTACTGAAACAGATAGACAACAGATGGGATTTTCAAAAACATCTGCGTACATGACTGCTCAAAATCAAATCATTTTTACCTCAGCTCTCAAAATCTTGCTGAGGGATGATGAATGTTTTGTTGAACATAGAACAATAAGTAAGAAAAGAAAGAAAAAGAAACAAATTTGTACAAAATGTCAACACAGAATCATAGAAATGATGGTTGGAAGGAACCTCTAGCAGCCATCTACTCCATCTCATGTTCAAACAGACATGTGTTACTCTAAAACGTTCCACTGTAAAAGCAATGTGCCATTGACAATGTATTTAGCCACACCTTGAGTACTGTATTCAGCTCTGGGGCCACTGGTATAAGAAGGATGTGGACCTATTAGAGCAAGTCCAGAGGACCGCAAGGGTGATCGAGGGGCTGGAGCACCTGTCCCTTGAGGGAGTTGTGATTGTTCAGCACGGAGAAGAGAATGCGCTGGAGAGACCTTATAGCAGTTTTCCAATACCTACAGGAATACTGGGGAGGGACTCTTCATCAAGGACTGTGGTGACAGGACTAGGAATAATGATTTTAAACTGAAAGAGGGTAGGTTTAGATTAGACATTAGAAAGAAGTTATTTATTCAGAGGGTGGTGAGGCACCGGCATAGGTTGCCCAGGGAAGTTGTGGATGCCCCATCCATGGAAGTGTTCAAGGCCAGGCTGGATGGGGCTTTGAGCAACTTGATCTAGTGGGAGGTGCCCCTGCCCATGGCAGGGGGTTTGGAATTGTGTGATCTTTAAAGTCCTTTCCAACCCAAACTATTCTGTAATTTTGTGATTCTGATTTTTATTCTTATTTTCTTGTTTTCTAATTTAGAAGCCTTGAAAAATTTTAGAAACCAGTTAACAGTCTATGAACAAAAAGAAATTTTCAATTATCCAGAGCTATGGTTTCTTGGGCTGGAAGCTAAAAAGATTGAAGGTTTGCCTGAAGCCCAGAATAATAGCTGTTATGATGATGAGAATGGTTCTTACCTAAAGGTAAGTGGAAACATTATGGTATTCACTTTCAGATAATAAGTTTGTAGCGACTGTCTGTCGACTCTTAAGGGATCAATGTGAGATAAATGTTGTTTCCTGAAGATAAATATTCACATAGCGAAAACATCAGTAATAATCATGGTAAAGTTCAGAAGAGAATCCTAAAGAGATAACCACTTTTCCTCAGGCTTGATGCAAGGTGGGTGGATTAATGAACCATGCACTTGTTATTTTCTCTCTTACAGTTGCTTAGTGTAGACTTCACTTGCTACAAATCCAGCCTCTTTCATGAACTACTTTAAAGCCTGATCTTTGCCTTGCTATTGGAATCTGAATTATTTTTTTCTTTTGAAGGTTTTACATGACCATATTGCATATCGATACGAAGTGTTGGAGGTCATTGGAAAAGGGTCATTTGGGCAGGTGGCTAAATGCTTGGATCATAAAACCAATGAATTAGTGGCACTGAAAATAATAAGGAATAAGAAAAGGTGAGACATCCATTGAATTTAAACCAATATAATCAGCTCTTTATTATATAGGCAGTAACAAACTGAAATAATGTGAACAAAGCAAAACCAAGCCTCCAGTACCACAGGTTTTCATTAAACACACTCAGAACAGAGTGAAGAAAGGTTAAGTCAGGGTCTCAGAACTGGCCTGAGCCCAGTGGAGACACAGTCTATGAAAGCAGCCACAGTTTTTCCATACTTACAAAGAGGTCTCTTATCTGTGGCACAGTTAATACACAGCACAGGTAGCCAGCCCAGCACAACTGTTTGCTGAGAGCCTATTTTCCTACAAGACCCCAAAACACCAAGAATAATCTGGGAAGCTCCAGTCGCTCATCTTAGTACGGAAAATTCTGCACTATGTTCCTAAGAAACATCTTCTCATTTATGTGACCGATTATAATTTTGTCAGTTGAGTGTAGTGTTAACTGAAGTCAAAGGAGCAGATGAGAAACAGAATCATAGAATCATTCAGGCTGGAAAAGACCTCTAAGATCATCAAGTCCAATTGTTAGCCTAGCACTGCCAAATCTACCACTAAACAATGTAACTAAGCACCACATCTACATGTATTTTGAATACCTCTATGGCTGGTAACTCAACTACTTCACTGGGCAACCTGTTCCAATGTAGCACAACCCTTTCAGTGCAGAATTCTTTCCTAATATCCAACTTAAATCTCCCCTGGCACAACTTGAGGCCATTTCCTCTTGTCCTATCACTTGTTGCTTGGGAGGAGAGACCGACCCCTACCTTGCTACAATCTCCTTTGAGGTAGATGTAGAGAGAGACAAGATATCCCCTGAGCCTCCTTTTCCCTAGGCTGAATAACTCCAGTTCTCTCCGCCGCTCCTCCTAAGAATTGTTCCCTAGACCCTTCACCAGCTTTGTTGTCCTACTTTGGATATGCTCCAGCACCTCAGTGTCCTTCCTGTAGTGAGGGGCCCAAAACTGAACACAGCAATTCAGGTGCAGTCCCACCAGTGCTGAGCACAGAGGGACAATCCCTTCCCTAGCCATGCTGGCCACACTGTTTCTGATAGAAGCCAGAATGGCATTGGTCTTCTGGGCTACCTGGGCACAACGCTGGCTCATGTTCAGCCTGCTGTCAACCATTGCCTGCAGGTCCTTTTCTGCTGGGCAGTCTTCTAGCCACCCTTCCCCCAGCCTGTAGCACTGCATGGGGTTGTTGCACCCCAAGTGCAGGACCCGGCACTTGGCCTTGTTGAACTTCATACAGTTGTCTTAGCCCATCAGTCCAGTCTATCCAGATCCCTCTGTAGAGTCTTCGTACCCTCAGGCAGATCAACACTCATGCCCAACTTGGTGTCATCTGCAAACTTACTGAGGGTGCACTCGATCCCCTCATCCAGATCATTGCTAAAGATATTGAAGGGAACTGGCCCCAGTGCTGAGCCCTGGGTTGACACCGCTAGTGACCAGCCTCCAGCTGGATTTAACTCCATTCATCATGACTCTTTGGGCCTTGCTACCCAGACAGATTTTTACCCAGCAAAGCCTATGCCCATCCAAGCCATGAGCAGTCAGTTTCTCCAGAAGACAGCTGTGAGAAAGCGTCAAAAGCTTTGCTAAACTCTAGGTAGAAAACATCCACAGCCTTTTCCTCATCCACTTAGCACATCACCTTGTCATAGAAGGAGATCAGGCTCATCAAGCAGAACCTGCCTTTCATAAACCCATGCTGACTGGGCCTGATCACCTCTTTGTCTTGTGTTTGCTGCATGCTGGCACTCAAGATGATCTGCTCCATGAGCTTCACCAGCACCTAACAGGCCTGTAGTTCCCTGAGTCCTTTTTCCAGCCCATCTTGTAGATGGGCATCACATTTGCTAGCCACCAGTCAATTGAGACCTCCTCTGAAAGCCAGGACTGCTGATAAATGACGGAAAGTGGCTTGGTGAGCACTTCTGCCAACTCCTTCATTACCCTTGGGTAGATCCCATTTGGCCCCATAGAACTGGGTACATCTAAGTGGTGTTGCAGGTCACTAACCATTTCCTCTTGGATTATGAGGGCTTCATTCTACTCCCCATCCCTATGTACCAGTTCAGGGGATTGGATACCCAGAGAACAACTGGTCTTACTACTAAAGACTGAGGCAAAGAAGGCATTAAGTACCTCAACTTTTTCCTCATCCTTTGTTACTGTTTCCCCCCACATCCAGTAAAGGATGGAGATTCTCCTTAGTCCTCCTTTTCTTGTTTATGTGTTTATAAAAACATTTTTTATTTTCCTTTATGGCAGAAGCCAGATTGAGCTTAAGTTGGGGTTTAGTCCTTCTAATTTTCTCCCCGCACAACCTCACAACATCATTATAGTCCTCCTGAGAGCCTGCCCCTTCTTCCAAAGGTCATAAACACTCTTTTTCTTCTTGAGTTCTAGCCAAAGGTTTGGCTGGTTTCTGTTCAGCCATACTGTCTTTCTTCCTCATGGGCTTGTCTTCTGGTACATAGGGACAGTCTGCTCCTGTGCCTTTAGGATTTCTTTCTTGAAGAGTGTCCAGCCTCCCTGGACTCCTTTGCCCTTCAAGACTGCCTCCCAAGGGACTCCACCAACCAGTCTCCTAAACAGTTTACCCTCTGGAAGTCCAAGATGGCAGTTCTTCTAACCTCCTCCTTGCTTTTCCAAGAACCAAAAAGTTCATTAAATTATGCTATTGATTCCAGGAACAGCTGTATTCAGAGCTTTAACTGTTAAGTTTTTCCCCTCAGTGAACACTGAAAGTAAAGATGTTCTTCAAAACCGTCTGTCTCACTGTGCTATGTGTGAAATATTGCTCTGATTGAGTAAACATTCCTATGGATTTTTAAAGCATCAGGATTTTACTCTGGATGTTCATTTGAAACTATTTTTCATTATTTTTTGTTCAGACAAGTCAAAATATCTACTCTTAAGTGCTATCTAAGACTGGTATATTTAGACTAGGAAACAACAGTGAATCAAATTTAAAGTAGTTAACAGTGAATGGTGAATGGTGAATTTTTAACTGTTGTCTCGCACATTGAGTTTATAGTAAAATTGTGGTGTATGCAGTGTTTGTATTGCAATAAACTTAGATTGAGTTAATGATTCATCCATTTGGATGTCATATGATATTGCAGATTTCACAGCCAGGCTTTGGTGGAAGTTAAGATCCTTGATGCTCTTCTGAAGAAGGACAAAGATGATACTCACAATATTATCCACATGAAGGAATACTTCTACTTTCGCAATCACTTCTGTATTTCATTTGAACTGCTGGGGTAAAGTGTATTTTCCTTTACATAAATCTTAAGGAGCATTGTAGACCTTGTGCCTTATGAGCTTCCATTTTTTATGCCTTCTTTGGAAGAATTTGCATCTCTTAATGTTACAAGAAAGGAATACTGTCTAAATTCGAACTGCATATCTGAGTCTTTGATCAGCAAAGATGAAATGAAAAAGGCCCCCTCAGACCTTATATAGACAATGACATGATCTATTCCTTATCTTCTGTGCTATGTATTGAAGTGTTCTTCCCTGAGACACCTATGGGAAAAGAAGTGAAATTGTGAATTCAGAAATGGTAAACTTCAGGGTGTAGAAACATGAATTTTATTAAATTATTATAAAATATTGCTTTCTGTGAATGTGTACTGCAGGACACACCTTAGGTGGAATTTTGGATAAACTTTAAGGAAGTCAGACCATTTTATTCACCAGCCTCCTTATAATCAGGGCATCAAACTGTAATTATGTTTACCTATAATTTCCCATTTCTTCAAGTAACGCCCCAATTGCTGCATGTATTATAGCATTTGCTGAATTTTCATCGTCATATGGAAGTCTTGATCTCAAATACACCTAAATTAATTGTACTGCTGCTTGTGAGTCTGTCAGTCAGACACACAGGAAAAGAGTTGACTGCTTGTCTCCAGGGAAGATATGGATGTGTCTTTTCAGAAAGCTGCTATGCAAAATTCACAGGAAAACATTCATGGTATAGTCAACATATTCAGCTTTTTACAGGAGAGTGGCAGACTGGCTGTCATAAAGTATTTGCCCGATAAAATCTTGATTGCTTCTAAAATGCAACGAAAAACTCTTAATTTGTGAACTTTGTGCTCCATCAAGTCCTGGTAACTTTATTTACTTCCAAAGGAATGGGTCTTGTCTGAATCTAGTGGACATACAAGTGGGGAAGGCAGAAAGCTACAGCTGGTGTATGCCCTTGACGTAATATGGGAGCTGGAGTCTCCGGGGCTGTGGGGCTCCTGCTGGAGGCTCCTGGAAGGATCCTGTGAGCATCAGAGGCTCCCCGTGTCCATCGTGACGGGGCCTGGTGCCTACCTGGTGCAGGCAGCCAGTGGCACCAGAAACAGTCTAGGCATTGAGTACCTTCCTGGGGGTGGGCCAAAGCTGTTCTGGGCCATGAGCCCATAGGCAGGGCTGTGGGGAGCTGGAGCCTGGCCCTGCTGTTGGACTCACTAGGGCAGGGGCCGGCAGCCGTGGTGCTGACATGGGGTCCCAGGCCCTGGGTGGGTGGGGGAGCCCTGCAAGTGAACAGTGATATCAGGGCTTGTGATGCCTTCAAGGTCTCAGGACACTGTTCACATGAGCAAAAGCTAGTCACGTCATTTAATGCAGTACTGGAAGGAGCTAAGATACGATGATGACAAGAGGGATTTAAGAACCTAACAAGACCTGAATTTATGGGGTATTTATCTAGAATAATTTATTACTAATTAAAGACTTTTTAGACAAAATGGATTTATACAAGGTGCCAAAGCAAAGATAAATGGGAGAGAAAGGAGACTGAATGTTTTTTTTCCTCTCACTTCCCGAATGATTGTTGTACTTGGTGTAAATCAGCACAGTTGAATAACAGCATGGAGTTTAGTAAGCAAGCATGTCTATGGATATTATGTCCTCATTAGATCTGAAGATTCAAGGAGATGTTTATGCATATTACATGCAGAACATCATTCTCAAGGAGGAAATTAGTTAGGTCATTTTATTCTTCATGAGTCTCCTCCCTCAGGTAGGAAGACAGACAAAATACTTTCTTAATGCACTCTAAATTATTCATGCTGTTAAAAAGAAGTTCCCTAATCTTTTTTCTGCTTTCTGCCTTCTTCTTCCAACCCCACAATCCTCACAGAATAAATTTGTATGAGTTGATCAAAAAGAACAATTTCCAAGGTTTCAGTCTGTCTTTAATTCGACACTTCACTCAGTGTGTGCTGAGATGTTTACAAGTGCTCTACCAGGAAAGAATCATTCACTGTGATCTGAAACCTGTAAGTACTGTCATTTCCTAACATGTTATTCTGCACAGAATCTTATTTTTTTTTATTGGTTGAGAGGAACTCTCAGTAGAATCATTAAAATTTAGTAGGGTATTTGTCCAGAAGCTCTAATTTCTCTCAGATGCTATTAGTACTAGGGTTAAGTGATTCCGTTGATTCAGTTTCTTCACTGCAGTTTATGCATGGTTTTGTGGCTGCCAAAATATGTGCAAAAATGGATCAAACACAGGTAATGGCTTTTTGCTTAGAGACAGAAAAAGCTATTTGTGAAATTAAATAATTCAATATGAGGAGCATTATAATATAATGAGTTATTCACAAGGTAGCCTGTTTCAGGTTAATCCTGTTGCATATTTAATTTCATATGTGTAACTATAAAATTAAGTATCCTAATAAGTGACAAAACAATTCTATAATACAGTATTCAGGATGCTTACCTATTTCTGGAGGAATATCTGTGAAACAATTCCTGCTGTTATATCTGCTAAGCATTCAAGCTAGATGAAACATTTCCATTCTGCTTAAGCCCCAATCTTAATGCTCTTTTTTTTTTTTTTAAAATTCTTAAGAATTTTTTATTCTATTTTTAAGAAAATTCTTTAGTATTTTTAATCTCTTTTTATTTCAGGTAAACCATTCTCTTGACTTTTTTTCCAAACATCAAATGAACCAATAAATAAATAAATCATCTCTCAAGTAAAAATGCTAAGGATGGAATTCTGCTCTCACTATGCTTAATGTAACCTAACTCAGAACTCCAAAAAGTCAAGTACTGTCTGTACCCGCTGTCTTGCCAACATCTTTAGCAGACCAGTTTACAGTGAGAAGTGAGGCTTGCAAGATAGTCAAAATATTGTAATCTGAAACAATTGTCCTAACAGGAAATCTCTTCCCAGGCAGCCACTGACATGAAATAGGGTTGCCAAGATCAATGAGTATAGTCTGCATTTAAATAGAGTAGCATTAGTGAACACTTAGTGGTTTAACTGAAAGAGAATTTTGTTCTCATTCTGCAAGTGTGCTTTCATGACTTGAATTTTTGTTACCTGAAGCTCACATGTGTTATTACATCTGCCTCCTATGATATTTCTCAATGTAAGTTAGGGTACAGAGTTGCTGTGGACTTCATGCCAGGTAAGTAATGCCCCCAGAACCTGGTTTTGCCATTAATCAGTTTCTTTGCATTGTGCGGGATTCGGTATTAGAGAATGAATACTACCATGAGCATGGAAGGATAGCTAGCTGCAGAGAGAGAATGCATCCCATAACAGGACCAAGAGCACCTGGGTAGGGGAAGTGAGTCCTTGTCTTGACTTTCATCAGTATCAGCATCTTCCTCCTGTGTCCTATTTTTATGAATCTAATAGCACAAGAAACTATTTTGTCACTAGTTGACAACAACCTGGGAACTGTTCAGTCCTTCAAAACTTTGACGTAAAATTGGTATAAAACTTGTTGATAAACATAGCTATCTCTCTGCCAAGAAGTGGAAAAGACCCTATGATCAGAAAGAAAATCAAAGGAAATTCTTGATCTCAAGAGAGTTTTAACAAGGGTAGAATTCAACTATCCAGCAGAGAACTAATAGGCTATGTTTGCTCATTGATGCAGATATTCCTGAGCTAGCTGTATAGGAATTATTTTTCAAGTTGGAACTGTAGGCACACAGTGCTACGCCATCAGCACCCAGCTAATATGTCGATAGGACTGTACCATTTCAATTCATTGCTACTTTGATACCTCTACACCACACTGTTGTGAGGTGGAAAGAGATACGCTTAGAGAGTCTGGAGAAGGTTGAAAGAAATAGAGGGAAGAAATGTGAATTACAACTTGTTCGTGGGGCAAAGGCTTTCTGTGGTTACAAAAATAATGGTTCTGGTTAGATCATCATGTGACCAGATACAGTTTGCCTTTTACTAAGTTAATGACAATGGGTTTGGAGGGGCTCATTATGCTCACACAGCAAGCATTCTCACTGGCTGGTGCCTTGATAGCACCACACACTCTGCAGTGCAGTGGCTTGGAACGCATGTCAGGGACCAGTGTGCCTGCCTAGCTAACCTTCAAACTCTGTCCGTTTACAAATCTCCCCTCTGCTTTTGCACATTCCTGGATGTGGTTGCCTACTCATGTTAGCAAATGCATTGCCAGGGAAGATGAAATTTTAAGCTTTTGTTATGCAAATAAATGTAGACCAGATATGGATTGTTTCTTTACCCAGGTGTTCACTAACCTAATGGGGTGTTAACCGTCTTTTTTTTTTTTTTTTTTTTTTTTTCTGTGATTTTTCCCCCTTTAGGAGAACATATTATTATACCACAAAGGCCAAGGTTCAGTTAAAGTTATTGATTTTGGATCAAGCTGCTATGAACACCAAAGAGGTTTGCAGAAAAGTCAAGTTGATGTAATTTTCTTAATAAGTTTTCTTAATTTTTAATAATGTGGGAAAAGCTAATTATTTGATTGATCTAATATGGTGGCCTATGCCCCTAATAAAAATCTGACAAACTGTTCAGCCATTGGTGGTGGAACATATACTTGTAGAAAATAAATAAGCTATTACCATGTTTTTTCTTTGTCCCAAGCCTGATCAGCCCTCTACTGCTGTTGAACTTAGAATTGCGTTTGCAAAAATGGCTAGCTGAAATGGGCCTATGCAGATAATCCCAGTTACATGACTTAACAAATAGTTTGTAGGATCAGGATCAGGTCCAGAGATCCTTTCCAAGTGGGATGGTTAAAAAACAGGTACTTTTTGGATGAATACAATGAGGGAGGAAACAGAAAAGAAAAACAGAAAGAAATCTAGACTACATTTTAAAACCAAAACTAGTCTTGAATTGTTCTTTTATTTTCCTATGAAAGTTTGATATATAAACTGAACCAAACATGTTCATTTATATTTTGGGATTCAGCCCATTAGATTTACATCACAGTTTTGTAGGAGCAGGTAATCATTTTAGGTTTGCCCATATTTGAGTAAAATGTAATCTGAAGACGCAGCCTAAAATATTTGCAGAGAGTAACAATTTGAAACATAAACATCAGTGGAAAGAAAGAAGGATCATCACTGAGACTCTGTCAGCTGAAACAAGACTCAGTGCAACCCTCAAACTGGTACAGGATTAAAGAGTATAAAACAAAAAAGTCAGCTATTTATTTGTGATGAAAATGACAGAAAAACAGACAACAATTATACAGTTGGTCAAATGCACAGATTACCACCATGGTGCTCTCTATCTGCACAGATTTGGTGAAATCACATGTTGTGCAGAACTAACTTTTCAGGGCACTTTTCTTCCAGAAAGATATCGAATATATGGGAATGTAAAGAACTGCAAAAATATAAATAAAGTGACAATCAGGTTGATAAGAATAAGAAAATAACAGTGCTTGTATACTGTAACAGTTTTCATTTGTTTGAACTGACAAGAGGTAGAAGGATAAATCTACTCATTAGGAGTCCCAGACTTGGAATGTGATTTTTGATAGTTGCTGTGGGGCTATAATTCAGGCAATAATGCATTAACAGGGGAATCAGAAGGCAATAGGAGATGTTCCCTAGGTATCAGTAGAAAAAAGTATTTCCTGTAGTGCAAGATTGTGATAATGAAGAACTGTTGATTCATTCAAGGGGAAGACCTGCAAGTATGAAAGTGAACTGAGTAAGCTGAATCACAGCATTAGAAGAAGAGTTTCTTTCAGTAAAACCTATTGAAGTATAATTTCAAATAAAATAGTGCTAAACATATTGCTCATTGATTTTAGAATGGGATAAGGTTTTCTGAGCCTGTGTGAGCAGCCCATTAATGGGAGCTAGTAGTTAGAGTAGATATATGGTGCCTAAACATAGATATCACTTTTCCTGTGAAATCTGGAATCCACATTTCTGTCTCAATTACAATATTTTGCTTCTTGTCAATTTTTTTTTTTTTTGGTTACAGTGTACACGTATGTTCAGAGCCGGTTTTATCGTTCACCTGAAGTGATTCTTGGTCATCCTTATGCCATGGCTGTTGACATGTGGAGCTTAGGCTGTATCATGGCTGAACTTTACACAGGCTACCCACTGTTTCCAGGGGAAAATGAGGTTGACCAACTTGCTTGCATCATGGAGGTAACTTCTGGTATTGTATTTTGAATTACATACTCACTTGATAAACTATGCTGCCAGCAACAAAAAGAAATTTCAAGAAATGAAGAAGTATAACTGATGAAGGGACAGCCTTTTAGAGGGAGGTTTATTGCAGCCACAAGGCTCTTTGAAAGGATGGGTTGTAACGAGAAACTGTTATTTCTATTTCTTGTGCTAAACGCTTCTTTGTACTTTCACTGTCTTGCTTCTGAAGGAAACACATTTTAATCTGCTCAGAATTTGTACAGAGAAGCTACCACAGAAGAAGCATATCTAAGGGGAAGAAAAAGCAATCCAAATTATATAACAGGCTCCTCTTCTCTCAGAGATCACAGAACTGACAGTCAAGTGAAATCTCTCAAGGTCTTTAGTCCAAGCTCCTTCTGAGAGTGAGATTTTTGCTGATCAGTCAGCTGGGCTTTGTCTAGCAAATCTTGAAAGCCTCAAAGTCTGGAGTTTCTACCCCCTGTCTGCATGAGCTGTTCAAGTGCTGCTCTATTCTCCTGGTGAAAAAGTTTTTCTTAATAGTCACCCTGAACTTCTCAAGCCACAGTTTGTTGTCCCTTCTTATACTGGCTGCCTACCGAAGAGTTTGGCTCTATCATCTTTGTAACTGTTTCAGGAATGTAGTGTGACATATCCTATGTCAGATAATCTACCCGGTGCAAATGTTAGAGTAGGTGCAAAGCTGACCCATGAAAGCGGCTGCATACCAACCACTACACTGCAACCTGATGTTGAACTCAGCCCCAAGTTCTGATCTTTCTAGTGCCATGTTAGTTTGTACAAGATTTTTCAAAGACAGCATCTCTCCCTTTGGCCTCCTACAACATATTTTATTAACAGAAATGCTAGTTCTTAGAGTCCTCTGTGGTAATGAAGATCCTAATGTCAACTCTTATGAAAAGACATTTTCTATGTGCAGACAACTTTAAGGGAATCCATTAATTCCTTCCACAATAAATGACATAAAAGCAAATGATTTGTAGACATTTCATAGTAAGTTGCTACATTCAGCTTCTTTTCAAATGGAGGAAGCTGAAATATCATCTCTCTCCTGATGGCTGTTGTGTATGTTTATGAAATGAGCAGTAACTCCATGAATTCTTTTTTTTTTTTTTTTTGTATTGAAGGTTTTGGGTCTTCCACCACCTGATTTTATCCAGGCTGCATCAAGGAAGCGAACATTCTTTGGTAACTGATCCTGTTTGTTTTTTCTTGCTGGATTCCTCTGTTCGTTAATCACTAATAGAGCACTGGTAGAAAGTAGGGTCAGAAGAACTTAAGCTGCTTCTTAGCTGACAAAACTTCCTTCAGAAAGAGGTATTGAGGTAAAGCAAATTGATAACATTAGGCCTACAAATGAATGTGTTCCTCTGTTCTTCATCTTTTATCGGCCTCTTATTGCCAAGCTGAGAGAGAAGAAATTGGGAAATACATTCCATTGTTACTTCTTAAAAAATGTTATTTCAGAAAGGAACACGGGGTTTTGGGAAACTAATTTAGACTAAGTTAACTTCTCTGGATATCATGTGATCATATGGATATCATATGATATCATAACAAAAAACTTAGTGTAAGATGCAATCTCTAGGATGTAACCAGTATTGTTTGCCACAATGCTGGCAGACAATCAGTTGAACAGGACAAAGCTGGAGTTAGTGGGATGGATGCGTACCATTTTTGCAACTCTTAAAGTTTTGGTGAAGATTTTTAATGTGATTTTTTTGATCATGTTTTTATTTTTTAAGATTCCAAAGGTTTTCCTAAATCCATAACCAACAGCAAGGGAAAAAAGAGATGCCCAGACTCAAAGGATTTAAGCACAGTGTTGAAAACTCATGATGCTGGTTTCTTGGACTTTCTGAAAGGATGTCTAATGTGAGTTCATAGTTCAGATTTACATGCAGCAGACTGTTTTTGAACTTGCTTTCAGTGTCTTGTGCCTTTAAAATCTTTGTATCTGTTTGTTGGCTTTTGTGTGTGTGTTTTTGTTTGTTTTTCCCTTCATAGTAGTATGAGGGTAGCTATCACAGATATTCACAGCTTATTGCAGCGAAAAATCATTGCACAAAAAGACTCAGTGTAAGGGATTAGTTCAAGCTACATAAAAAAACCTGACACTGTCATGTCTAAAAACATCTCTCCTTCCTCTGATGTTGCAGACTAAACTTTAAAAGCAACATTTTTTGCCTATTGAGGCCTTTGTATTTCATCCTTTCTGTTTTATCTAAAATAAAGGTTCATTCTCCTATGGAGACAGGCTGAGGGTGTTGGGGTCATTCAGGTTAGAGAAGAAAAGGCTCCGGGGAGACTTTATAGCAGTCTTCCAGTACCTAAAGGGGACCTACAGGAAAGCTGGGGATGGACTTTTTATCAGGGAGTATATTGATAGGACAAGGAGTAATGGTTTTAAACTAAAAGAAGTTAGATTTTGATTAGTTATTTGGAAGAAATTCTTTCCTATGAGGGTGATGAGGCACTGGAACAAGATGCCCAGAGAAGCTGTGGATGCCCCATCCCTGAAAGGGTTCAAGGCCAGATTGGATGGGGCTTTGGGCAACCTGGTCTAGTGGGAGGTGTCCCTGCCCATGGCAGGGGGGTTGGAACTAGATGGTCTTTAAGGTCCCTTCCAACCCAACCCATTTTATGACTGTGATTTTATGATTCAGATTAACACAAATAATGGTAATGCGCTGTCCCAAGGCAGTGCATATTTGAAAATCAAAGTTTGGTTTTGTACTTAAATCAACCTCCCACTCTGGTGGGAAGAAAGTATTCCAAAATTTTCTCCAGTGGGAGATATATCAGGAACTAACTTAGCTGACTTGAATTTCTTGACCATATTTTCTGTGCTAGGTCTTGGAAATGGCAATCAGATGATATGTTATGGTATATGTATGAAAACAGTTCTGCTTCTTTGAATATCTGCTTGCAACGATCTCACTGTCTGTATGTATGTTCCGTGGGTGAGATTAGACTCTTTTTGGTTATAATATGCTATAGACATCCCCAGTTGCACAGGATGAAAGGGCAAAGTATATTCAAGCATGTCTCCATTCCAGAATCAATAGTATTGTTTGCTTGCTCACTTCTTTCTTGACTGTGGTAGTTAGTGTGGAGAATTGCTTAGCACATTTACTAGAGTGTTACCTTGTATTCTGCATGCTGATTTTTTTTTCCTTACCATAGCTATACTTACTTCTCATTGACAGCAAAACAATGTATGTTTCAAGAATTATCTGATAGACCGTATTTTTTCCATTCTTAAGATTGGAATAAAGTTTTATAAATCAGTAAATCTCAGAATGCAAGAAGATAATGTCTAATATGTCTCAGGTCCTGTCATTTCTAAGATAATATGTTGACTTCACTCCGGTCAAGAATTTTGTTACTGTAGGCCTAGTAGGGCAAGTAGTATACAAATGTTTTCTTAAAGGAAATTGATGACTGGCACATTTTTCTAACATGCTAGATGCAAATAACATGGAAATGTTTACAGTCTTCACAGAAGTTAGGAATCAGACAGATTCTCTATGCCATGAACTTTTAACATAGTACCACAGAATAATTTAGGTAGGAAGGGGCCTCTGGAAGTCCCTGGAAGTAGCAGGGCAAGTCCAAGCAGGGCAAACTTGGAGCAGGTTGCTCAGAACCTTGTCCTGTTAGGTTCTGAATATCTCCAAAGAGGGAGAGTCCACAGCCTGTGGCAAGCTGTTCCAAAAACAAACCACTCTCATGGTGAGAGCATCAATAGCAAAGTGTCTTTGTGTTTGTGTGGGGGAAGGGAGAAATGTTTCAGTGTCAGCAGCACGTCATCTGTCTTCACAAAGTAATTGGGACTTTTTTAATAAAAGAAGTATTGTTGGGGAAGACAAGCTATTTCATGGCTCAGATACAATCATGTCTTTTCCAAACAGGTCAGGTTACTAAGCATTTTACACGGTGAGACTCCATGATATGAGGTGTCATTTTACTAATAAAAAGTTAAAATGACATCTCTTGGGAGATGGTTACTAATGAAGTTTTACTCATCCATTGAACCAGAAAACTGAGCATAGAGGAACAAACTTTTGTCTGGTTGTCTTAAATATTTACCTCTTATTATAGGTAGAGTAAGCTTTTGGAGGCAAGCTTGGGTTCTAATTTTTACTAAAGTGTAATGGCAGCAGAAGCTGCTCCCATGCCTTTTCCAGTGCTATCTCTGCCTTATGCAAGGCTAATGTTTTGTGACTTGTTTAACATTGACTGTAAAATTCTTTCTAGCAGTTTTGGGTTACTTCCCTAAAGAAATCCAACCTAGTTTGCAGTTACCTCCCCCTCTTCTTGTGTGTCTTGCACAAGAAGATTGCTTTTAATGTTCTTCTCTGTTTGCTAAAGCTGTATGAATCATTGAATCATTTTGGTTTGCTGGTTGAATCATAAAATTTAGAAACAATTTCAGTGAAGCAAAAACACCTGTAAGCAAGTAATTTCAGGTCACAAAAAAACATCTATGCTGCGGTTTTTGTCGTTGTTGTTGTTTGTTCATTTGTTTGTTTTAATTTTCATAGGTTTGAAATGAAAGCTCATTTGGTGACAGAAAAAATTGAACTATTTAGTCTTTTGAAGTTGTCAATCTGTGTTTTTCCAAAGCAGCTTTGTACATTTGCCATGACCTCACAGATAGTTTTGTTCAACTTATATATACCCATTTGGCAGATAAAAACTTGAGACTGAAAAATAAATCAGTCAGCTCTTGTGATGGCAAGAGTATCTTTTTTTTTTTCTACTTTATTTCAGTACAATTCTAGACAGCATTGATTTTGGGCAAATCAGAATGAAATACCCTGCAACTAATGTAGAGATTTTTGACATAAATATTAGGATTGTTATGAACGCAGTGTGAATGGAAATGTATGCTTGCTTAAGCACTAGAGTAAACAGCACAATGAGGGCTCAAAGAATCGTGCATATTGATAACAAATGATACCGTTCCCAGGACACTGGTCCCACTTGTAAAACTGGGAAGTGCAGTGTTTGTGTCACAGCCAGGACAGTCAGGAAGCCTGCATTCTGGTGATACCACAGCACAGGTGACCAGCAGTGAAAAATCTGAAAGGTTGCAGAATATCACCCACAACATTCATTTTCCTGTTAGTCAAAAGCAAACAAACAAAACAGATACATATTCCAAATCTACAAGTGAAAACAGATGATGAGTAGTTACCTTGCCCAACATTCCAACACTTATGGAGATCAAAGTCAGAAAGGTTCTTATGTGGAGGACAATGCCCAAACACCAGGTGACTTTTAAAGGATATGGAAGATCTGTCCAAGGACTATTTCATTGTCACCAGTCAAGAAGAACCCCAGAGATGTGGTGAAGACTCAGTAGATGTCATCTCTTGTCCTCTGTGTGACACACAAGTGATCTTGGCCAGAACACTTGGTACTTGTGAGTGTGTGGATGTGAAAACTGTGTGAATTAAACCTGTGAGAGAATGAATGTGAGAAGGTAAAATAAAATTAGGGATTTTGTAAAAATATCACCTTCCATTTCCATAATAAGATCTCTCATGAATTTGTTAAACTAATTCTCCACATTAGTTTCAGGTACAGCTAAATTAGGGAAGATTTATCTTTTGATGTATTACCCTATGTCTGATTTGTGTTCCCATTCGTGGAGCTTGCATTGACAGAATGTGAAAACTTTGAAACAAATATTCAGTTGGGTCCCTACCCTAATAACACTATGAACTGCACATTTCTGTATTTAAAAATATCTAGATGCTACAGAGCAAAGCAAAGATCGGATCAGCAAAGCACATAGTGCTGAAGTAAGTAAAAAGTTTTTAGCAAGTAAAAGGATGGAGAATATCAAGTAAGATTTTTTTTTTCCATTAAAATTATTTGTTTCAAAAAATGGCCTCATGGCATGACTTTCAAATACTGAATCTCTTGGCTTAAATTAACTTTCAGTTATATCTACTGTTGAATAACTTTTTGCCTACTGTGGATTTAAGGTGGGAACCTGCTCAGCGCATGACTCCAGATGAAGCAATGAAACATGCGTGGATCCAGGAACCAAAAATATGCAGAGCAAAACAGAAAATGCAGGTTTCAAGGAAGCTGAGTGATGGCTCTTTCTCTACACCGGGAAAGAAAAAAGAGAATATCCGTAAGCATTTCTACCTGGAAAACTAACTGCATTTATATCAGTGTTTGGTATTTTTTTATATTTAGTAGCATCTGACCGATGTAAGGTGAGGTGATAGTACACACTATGCAGATAATGAACAGTCACTGGAATCTAGTGTATAGAGCAACTATTTCTTACCTTTATCGAAATAGATCTGCCCATTAGTTATTTTCGTAGTGGCTTCCAGCAAGAAGACTGGTAGCACTAAAGGTTCACAGAGAAAGAGCTTTTCCCTGTTGACAGCAAAATAGTTATGGTATCTGACACCATACCATAGTGCACTTCACTTTCAGAGAAAAAGAATGCATCAGTGGTTGTTGTGAGATCACAACAGAAATTTTCAATTGATTTTTTTGTGAGTTTGTAGTGATCATGTGTTTAGCTGATGATGACAATGCACAGTCTCACCCTATCATTTTATTTATTTATTATTACAGAAAATATCTGGAAAGATACAGCTGACAATGTGAAAAGTGAACTGGGTGAAAGACTGACTCTCACTGTGCCCTCCACAGGAACAACAGAAAATGATGTACAGAATCACACAATGAAACATGCTATTCCAGAGAAACTTTTGGATACTGAAATAGAAAAGCCAATCAAAAATGATCAAGCAGAACACAGTGGTGAAACAGCTCTTCCAAAAAATTCTTTCTTTTTCCCACCAATTAAGTAATGCAGAGTACAAGTAATGATTGGTTCAGTTGCATACCTGGTGTATTTTGTACGTACTTGTACTCAGGAACATAAGCTGTATCTGTCTGAACATGGACTGTGCATATTGTAGGTATATTTAATGTTCATTTTACTTTGAAATAGTCCAGGCAACAAACCAGAATTTGAAAAACATTCGTTTTCCTCACCTCCATCCTTGCTATGTTCAGAGATACTTTACAACTAGCAGCAATAAAATGGAGACTGTAGAGACAGAGTGGCTTGTTCTTGATGTTATAATAGACTTCTGAATTTTAGGTTTTCCTGAAGCTAAAAGAACAAATGCATTGACTAAAGGATCTGAATCCTTTCACTTACATCAGCATAAATAAGTAATAATTCACAGATAGGCTTGCTGGATTTACTTCTGTATAAAAAATAGAAATCAAACACAGCGTCTCCACTTTCCTCCTTCTCTATCTCATCTTTTTTTTATGTGAAGCACTAGATGGAAGCCATTGTCACACCTTCTTAGCAGACTTAGGAATGTAAATTACATTCTTTTGCTCTTCCACAACAACAAAGGGTGGTATTTCATGCCCATTTCTGCAGGGACTTCACTCAATATTCATATAAACAAGAAAAAGGAATTAAAGCAAGCTGTTTAGATTCACAGAAATTATTCTCCATGGGAACTTAATAGTCAGGAAAAACAAACAAACAAACAAAAAACAAATAGAAACAAAAACAAACAAAACCCACAAGATTTCTAGGAACTCTATGATTTCTATGCTCAATTTAAACATTAATCTCTTTGGCACCCACCTCATTATGACTCATTTTCTTTACTGCGGCTTATGGATAGTACTGCAAAATATGAAAGCACATAGTGAGGAAGTTGTCATACAAAATGCAGCTGCTGCTGTAACAGTGCAAAATAGTAGGCCCAAGAGAGCTAGGTGATTGTCGGTGTTAAGAGTTACCATAACAGCAAACTCCCACAGGCCCTATGTGCAAAAGAAAAACTCAGAGAACATGAAAATGCTCCCTACACAGTTCTAATACAACAAGGAATAAACAAGGCATCTGATAGGGTACAGAGGTGACTGCATTACAAGAGCCCTACCATAGGTGTGCTGCTGAATATAAAGTTAATGGAAATGGTCATCTCAGAGAAAATGGGCTGCACAATATAGTGTGACCATTCATGTTGGTTTCAGGCAAGTCCTGGGACTCAAGACTACACACCTGGAAGATAAGTGACCCAAACAGGGCAACAGCCCATTATTGGGTGTAATTGAGAGATTAAGTGTATAGATATTCTGGCAGTAAAATGTCATTCTGCTGTGATTCAGATGTTACTGACAAGCAGGCCAACTTGCAGTACCAGAATTGTCTGTATCTCTGGCTTCAGAGAGACTCCTGTTCAGCTGAACTCTCCTGAAGACTATAAAAAGCTTCTGTTCTTCAACGGAAAGATATGCCAGAAAAAGTGAATTCTCTTATGCACTGCATTTATTTCTGTGATTATGCAACACCCAAAGAGGGTGAGTATCAAGTGGGAGGTACACAGGGCCCTTACCATGTTTCACGGAGAAGGAATCCCGGCCCTGATGGAAATGGAGCTAGACTCATCGGCAGTTTTAGGGAATATTCAGATAGGTTTTTGCAGATATTTGGAAAATATTTTGGATGTTTCTTGAAAGTAACACAGAAGATGAGAAGCAAAAGGTTTCTGTTTAAGTGCAAGGGTTCTTTGTGGAGTAAGAACAGCAAGAGTACTTATCCCGATATCATGTGACATAAAAGGTCAGATTCTTAAATCCTTGGAAAAAGAAATTGTACAGTTTCTATTCAGTTGCTGTTCATTCTCCAGCTCTGTTGTGGTATGTTCGCTTGATGACTGTTTAGGCTGCTCCAAGTCAAAATATATGTTTTCTCACAATTTTGCACTTGTGTATTTGTCTGCTCTACCTTAGAGACAAGGTTTTGGGGTCATTTATACCAACCTGCTTTTGATAGTATTTTTTGGTAATAATGAAGCTGCAGACTCAGTCTAATGTATGGGTTAATGTGCTGGAGCTGCAGTTTCTTCACAATTAATACATTTCAATAGCTTTTTGTTGTAAGCAGCATCATATTGCTTATCTTGGCATATGTTTGTGTTTTTTCAAGACATGCAGAGCATATGGAAAAAAACAACAAAGCCACCAGAGACTGAAATTTGGTGTGATTATCCTATTCACAGTAGACAGCTGGATGGCATTTTGCTGTAGCTAACTGGCTCTTCTGTATTTTGTCTTCCCTTCTTTGCTGACCTGCTGTTATTTTTTAATTCCTTCAGCCTCCACAGTGATTTCTACCTTCCAAGTATTTCCTAATAAGGCCTCTTTTAGATAACTCTTGGACTTTTTTTTTTATTTATTTATTTTTTTCAGAGATGACAGAAATAGATAGAAATGCCTTGGTAGAAAGAGCTAGTCCTCAGATATCATCACTGCTTTTATAATCTTCTGCAGAAAAAATCAGATCCATCAGATACAGGTAGCATCCAGTTCTTTGAGCTGTAAAGGGAAAATCAAAATATTGAGAACATTCCTCTGACTCCTGTTCTGTCTGAGCAACCTGCAGACTGATGTCAATGAGTTTAAGAGAAGCTGCGGGAACCAACACTATTGCAAAAGTCGGTATTTACAGGATGTAGGACACAGATCTGTAGGAAATCAAGCTGTGAGAATATAGGTGCTCATTGAACAAGTGAGGTGTATTCCTTCTCTCCCTGAAACCTCATTTAGAAAATGTCTGTGAAAACTAATGATAATACATGCACCTTGGCTCTTCTGCTTTTCTGGAATTTAATGCATTTTTGGAAAAGAAGAAAAAAGAAAGAAAAGAAAAAAAGAAAGCACCCCGCTGCCCCTCCTAGGAGGCTGTCTACGTGTAATTGCTGTAAGTCAAACAAATAGTCACTGCCAGAACCAAGATCAGACAAGACCAAACCGTGCAGATCCTCACTTGCGTGCGCTTCTCTTACTCGTGTTGGATCCTGAAGTCGGTTCTTTTATTCAGGGTTGATAAAGTTGTCATCGGCGGCAACGCTGAAACACTGCAGCCCAAGCTGGAGTAACGCAGAGGTGCAGCTGTTCACGAGGTGATGCCCGGGTGCTCGTTTGGGGTCCTTCGCTAATGTTCTGATGCCATCTAGCGTTACGACAGGCTGCGTGTATTCTGTTTCAAGGGCATTGCTAATGGGTCTTTAATGCCCAATAAAAAAAGTAATAAGCTCATCGAGTACATCTCATAGAACAAAGGGTGACAGGGATAAGGTCTCTCTTTAGATCTAGAATATTGTATCCTCGCCTGGGCACAGAGAGTGTTTTAGGGCCACACCTCAACTGAAATAACAAGAAAAGCACCTTATTTTATATACAGGTAGAGCTGAGCTATGTGGAACATTATCTGTACCACAAAGAAAGAAAAAAAAAAAGAAAAAAAAAAAAGGTCTGAGTTTAGTAATTGTTTCACTGAATCAATGCAACCAGGATATGCAGGAACAGTAATTTGGTTTCTTGACTGTGCTCACCGTGCTAAGACCTACTGACATTACCTTTGGAGATGACCAGAGGGGACAACAATGTGAAGCAACTGCTTTTCCTGAACATCTCAGCAGTAACGTAATACCTACATTACAAGCTGTAGTAAATTTATCCACACTCAGAGAACTGAGCCACTGCCTGTCAGTCAGGATCTTCCCTATTCTTCCACACCCACTACCCATCCCAGCTCTGTTTCCCCACAGGTCATGGGACTAGATGAACCCTGCACAACCTCTGCAGCTGCAAAAGCCATCCAGAGGAAAAAAAAAAAGTCTACTACACATAGTTCTAATGTTCTCTAAAGGAAACCTAATAGTGGATCCTCAGTGATAGCTTGCTTAAATGTATTGTAAATTAAGCAACCTATTTGTCTTCCCATAGTTATGTTCTCTTCTCTATACCATTGGGAAAAATCAAGAACTTTAGTGTAGGATGGGGCATGTCAGGCATTTTCCTCTACAAAAATCCAGAGGAGAGGTCAACTGCAATCTGTGTACTGGCAGGGGGAGGGAAGACTCAGCAGTTGGGTCAAGGGGAAAGCTTGAGGGAGAAAAGACATTGGGTGGGAACAACAGCAAGGTGAACCCTCACCCTGTCTCCCTGCTGAGAAGCAGCAGTCCGGTTCTTCCAGAGCCAAGGGCAGGAGAAGAATGGCAGGTCCCTTTTCTGAGGAGTTTAGTGCTCAGCTCTCTTATCACCCAGGTCATTGTATATCTTATTTGCCCCAAGAACATGTGTATGAGTCACTGTTGTCAACATTTGATACATTGAGCTAACAGGAATCAATCAACTATCACTATAGTAGATGTGTCTACCTCCGAATGGGGAAAGGTCTCTCTCCCCACCTCTCCCATCAGAAGCTTTGGGGAATGGAGCAACATCCACAACTTAGCATGAGGCTTGGGCAGAGACACTGGAAATGATGCAGCCACTCAGGAACATGGGGATTTCACTGACCCAAGATGTCAGGGCAATTATGAGGAACCTGAGAGGAACCATGGGGAAAAGGCCTTTTCCTCTAGGGACCTGCCCATTGCAGTCAATATTCTTATTGTACATTGAGCTTGATGTATATCAAACAGAAAATGCAGTGCTACGTCACTTACTTCCTCTTCTTTCTGTGTGTCTCCATCTGTCACATAAGGCGGATCCTCAGAAGTACTGTTGTGCCCTGTGGTTCTGACCCTCCTCATTCTTTTCACACTTGGCTCCTGTATGAGCACTTAGTTTTCTAAAGGAAGGATTATCTTCTTTCCTCTGTCATTTTATAATCATCTTTGGCATGTGGCTCACTGCTAATCTGTGGTATCTTACTGTTCCTGAATATCTCTCCCATGCCCCTTAGTAGTGGCGTGCAAACACCACATCCTGTTTCATCAAAGAAACCATGCAGTTCTAATCCTTGTCACACAGCTAAGCCACCCCTCCTTGTAATCCTGGGATAACCATGTCTTCCAGCAGTGTATCAGTTGCATCCCCTAATGTCTTACTCCTCTCAATGTAAAAAAGGGATTTTCTGCTTAGAAGAATAGAGAACTAGCAATGATGAAAATTTCTCACACCAGCAGGTCTGCAGAGCATCCTAATTGTAGCTGTGTATATTCCCTTCCCTTTTTCCCTCCCTCTTCATCATTAACTCTTGTCTTGGGTTCTCTCCACATGAGGGCTGAAGTCCCTCAGTTTTGACACCCTGTGATATCCTACCCTTTTGTCCTAATACATTATCACAGACCTCAGTCCTGGCTGGTGTCCCTAGAACAGTGTGCTGGGCCTCTCTGGAGCAGAGAAGCTTTAAAATGTTGGCATTGTACTACATAATTCATAAAAGAAACCACAAATGTACTTGCTGCCTACAGCAAGGCTGTCAACAAAGTAAGTGGGGATCCAAGAAATCTGTATGCAATGTGATCTGTTTAAACCCTATCCCTGAAGATCAGATTAGATATCTCTCCTTCTCTCTTACTCATTTTTCCTGCAAGCACTTGTCTCAGCAGAACAATACAAATGGGCTTTTCTAGGCTTTCCTAGCAAGTTAGTCAGAATGAAATATAACCTTCTCCAAAATCCACAGCCCTGGGCTATGTTTTGTAGTGCATTAAGCAACAGGGCAAATTGTAGATGAGATTCACAAGGCAATTCCTGGCAGAACTGGTTGGAAGCCTGCTGAGGCTCTTTGTTTTTCGTATTAGTAATCTGAATCCTCCTGGAAACCATGTTAAGATATATGGAAAACAGGGAGGTGATTGGAGACAGCCAACATGGCTTCACAAAGGGCCAGTCAGGTCTGACTAATTTGGTGGCCTTCTAAGACAGAATGACAACATTGGTGGACAAGAACAATGGATGTCATCTACATTAACTTGTGCAAAGCTTTTGATACGGTCCCACAGAGTATCCTTGACTGTAAATTGGAGAGACAAGGATTTAATGGATGGACTATTCAGTGGATAAAGTATTGGCTGGAGGGCTATACTCAAAGAGCTGCAGTCAATGGTTCAATATGCAGGTGAAGACCTCTGACAAGTGGTGTCCCTCAGGTGTCTGTACGAGGACTGGTACTGTTTAATGCCTCTATCAGTGACATGGACAGTAGAATTTAGTGCATCTTAGCAAGTTTTCAGATGACACCAAGCTGAATGTTGCAGCTGATATTCCAAAGGGAAGGGATGCCATCCAGAGGGACCTTGATAGGCTTGAAAAGTGGGCCCATGTGAATCTCATGAAGTTCAACAAAGCCAAATACAATGTCCTGCACCTTGGTCAAGGCTATCCCAAGCATCAGTACAGACTGGGTGATGAATGGATTGAGAGAAGTCCTGTAGAGAAGGACTTGGGAGTTCTGGTGGGTGAAAAACTCTACTTGAGCCAACAATGTACTCTTGCAGCCCAGAAGTCCAATTTTTCCTAGGTTGCATCAAAAGAAACATGCCCAGCAGGTTGAGGGAGGTGATTCTCCCCCTCTACTCTGCTCTCATGAGACCCCACCTGGAGTACTGCGTTCAGCTCTGGGGCTCCCAGCACAAGAAGGACATGGACCTGTTGGAGCAAGTCCAGAGGGCCATGAGGATGATAAGAGGGCTGGAGCACCTCTCCTGTGAAGAGAGGTTGAGAGAGTTCGGGTTGCTTAACCTAGAGAAGAGAAGTCTCTGGGGATACCTTATTGGGGGTGCCTTATTGTGGCCTTCCGGTACTTAAAGAGGGCTCACAAGAAAGGTGGGGAGGACTCTCTACGAAAGGAGTGTAGTGATAGGACAAGTAACCAGTTATGTTTTTAAACTGAAGGAGTATATTTAGATTAAATATAAAGAAGAAATTCTTCCCTATGAGGGTTGTGAGGAACTGGGACAGTTTTCCCAGATAAGTTGTGTAACTCTTCACCCTGGAAGTGTTCAGGTTAGATGGGGCTTTGAGGAGTCTGATCTAGTGGAAGATGTCCCTACCAATGGCAGGGGGGTTGGAACTGGATGATCTTTAAGGGACCTTAGGTTACTTTTAACCCAAACAATTCTATGGTGCTATGATAGGGCCTTTTGTCCATATAGCCCCAGTCCAGATTGCTACCACAGGAGCCCTCTTTATATAGCTTCACCACAGCATCCTCTGATAAACCAGGAACTAAAGCTCACCAGCCTTTTTCTGGCAAACTTTCCAATAATTATTGCACCAGGCAATAGGGTGGTACAGTCAGTGTTCATTTCAGCATTTGCAAGGAAAGACAGGTAGTCAGAAGAGCTCTTTTTCCTTTGTGAAAAGAGACATCATTCACCTATTCTAAGGAGTACTGGCTAAAACAAAAACATTTTGTTGCTTTCTTTGGCTGTGTGTTACAAAAGATCTCTTAAAAATGTTGTAATATGTACAGGGGATGGACTACTATGGTTTCACAGAGGCGGGGTGCCAGGACATATTATGTAAGGTGTTGATCTTTCTTAAATGTTAAATTGGATATAAAACAGTTGGTTTCCAGTTCCCCTTTCTGGCAACAGGCCAGCCTCATGTAATTCCATATAAGATGGGCCCCTCACAGCAGAATAGCTGCTCAGGATAACAACAGAACACAGAAACTGCAGCGGTCCTGTGGATAATGTCTGTTCTTTTCTCAAGAATAAAGGGCATGCTCTTTCTCTTGTTCCTCACATGGTTTTGTTCTGGTCAGCCTGCACCTCCACTCTTACGTTTCTCTGTCTACCTGGATCCTTCAAACATGGTATACCTTCGTTGGGACCATGATGAACAGGAGATGATGACTTTTGACCTGCAGGTTCGCACAACTGGCTGGGTGGCGTTTGGATTCAGCCCTCATGGAGAGTTGCCTGGATCTGACATTGTGATTGGAGGTGTCTTCCCTAATGGCAGCATCTACTTCTCTGTAAGTTGAAAACTCTTCTGAAAAGTCTTCTTCTGCATCCCTCTTTGCCAAGGGCCATATTGTCAGTGTGTTGTCTTGACAGCACATGGGCTTAACCGGCTAAAGCTAGCTATCTGGGGCCATTTTAGATGCTATATTAGCCTCCAACTGAAAGAGTCCAAAAGGTCCCAGGACTTCTGCAGGTCCTATATCATGGCTGCTAGCCCTGTGCAGCTACCTCACATACACTATGATATGCCAGATGGCACTAGATGTTGTTGTTAGGCAAATAAACTGATCCCATCTGTGAGTCAAAACCACAGCTAGAACCAATTCGATATGATCAAAGCAGTCACCTACCATGAAACTAGAAAGGGCTGCTGAGAGAGTTACTTCAGATAGGATTCTGATGTGAAATTCCTCTGTTTTTCATCACTTTCTTCCTCTTCAAAGGTTAAATAAAATTCAAGAAAATGAAAGTTTATAGTTTGCTCACTACAGATGTTGAGCGGATGGGGAGGAGAACAACTTTTCACATCTCTCTGCTATTTATGCATTCAGCTGTCTTGATTTTGCGTAGGAGCTCATAGCCTAAGTCTATCAGAATTGTGGTCTAGCTTTGCAAAGTGAAAGAGACCTCCTTGGAGCCTAGCTCTGACTTGAGTACTGTGAATGGGAGTCCTCCTACAAAAGTGAAGTTGTTGGAGAGGCAGTCATCTGGTTTGAACTAGCTTTCTGGGTTTCTTCTGGAGTAAGTGGAGAGATGTGTTCACCTCCACAGGTGGCTTCTTCCTGACAGTGTTAAATGCTCCATTAGGAATAGGATAGGAGACTCTTGGGGCTTGATGATTTTTTCCATTGACTGTAAAGGCAATAACTAAGGTTAGATGCCTGATGTTAGGACAGCTGAACTGCAGATGAAAAAAAATGCCCATTAGGGCACTAAATACAAGGACAGTGTGTGTTTGTTTGTTTGAAAAAGTTTAGTATTATCCAAACACAGGAAAAGAAAAAGGTTACACAGATTAAATATTTGCAATTCAAAGTGGCTTTAGTTTGCTCAGACATTTTATTTTCCCTATTCACATAACAGTAAAATGTGTTTTGCATGAAATGTGTCTTTACGCTTTTCTAAAGTCAGTGAACTTTGGAGGAGATAAGGTAGCTAGCTTCACTCATGGTCTAGTTGTTTGCCAAACTGCTGTTGTAATACTGAGTTTCAAATCTTTTTTGTGATTGTGACACAATGAATTATAGGGGTAAATGAAACTATGGGGGGAAATAATATGGTCAACTTAGAAGAAACTGTTGCTTGTAGTTTATTTAAGAGTAATTACAAAATAATAATAATAATAATTTAGAGTAAAATGAAAGCCTTGAACAACTCCTGAAAGGTACATCCTAAAATAAGAAATTGAAGTATTCAGTTTCAAAATTATTAATATTAAACATTCCATAATATTCATATTAAATATTTAACATTTTCAGTGTTTCTCTACCTTGGTAGCTGGAATTCTTTGTTTAAATTAGAAAATCACTTCAGTCCCACAAACATCCTAGTTTTTATCTGCTTTACTACATATAAGAAAATATGCCCCAATGACTTAAATCTGGAGACATTATAGTAAGCAAGCACATTACTGAACACAAAAATCTACATGTGTTGTAGCCTGTGTGTCATTTCTCCTGAACCCATGGAACAGACTGAGGAAAAATTTGCTAGTTACCGTAAATGGCGTTTATGTGGAGCTTTCTGTTTGTGTTCTTCCCTTAATCCTTTTTCTTGCATTCTTGGTTTTTGTTTTAATCTTCCCTTTTACTTCAACCATGCCAAACTCATTATCTGAATAATGACCAATGGGTGGAAAAACTAGCCAAAAAAATGTTGTTGGATATCTGTTTGTTGTTACAGCTGCTCACTGCCTTTCTCTTTCTTAAGGTATATTTAATTTTACATATTTATTTCAAAGTACTTCACTTGCAAAATACTTATCTTTAAATTGTGATCTTAGAAGCTTTGGTATGCCCCAAATATTTCGTATTTAAACTACCCCTGTTTTTCAGCAGGGCTTACTTTACCTCCCAGTTCCTGTGTAATTTAGCCAAATGTGCTAAAATACCCTGGTATGCAGGAGGAGACTCTCTCTGTCAGGGAGTGGGGAAGATCCTCTAGGATTCATCCTATCCAGGCTACCCTCTGGGCAATGGGACACCAGGGGCTGCTCTTCCTTTGAGAAGCTGGATGTAGCAGGACTGGATGGGAATTATCTTTGATTTATTTGTGGAAATTGGCAGTGAAAGTAGGGGAGATTTTTTGGTGAAAGAAATACTTAGATTATTCAGGTGCCACCAACAGTAATTAGGAACATGACTTCCTGGAGTGTAGGAAGTTTTTCTCTCCTCTCTATGGCTTTTACCACTCTTCCTTTTCCAGGATTTTCATGTGGTAGATGAGGCAACCCTTGAGGAAGATGACAGCCAGGACTACCAACTGCTGTCAGTGACAGAGAACGAGACCTCCACCACCATGCTGTTCAAGCGCCACCTCCGGACGTGTGACTCAAATGACCTGGATATCACAGTAAGGAAGGGGACTGGTCAAACAACAAACCAAACCAAACTACTCATGTCCCCCTGTAGTCCCAGTTTCTCTGGATCGGATCTGAGAATAACAAGATTTTCTCACAACAGTAAAGTTACAGGAATATGAAGAAAAATATGGGATCATATGGCCACATTTATAATGCCCATTTCAAGGGTGTGATATTGATGTGTTTTATACTTTCTTACAATGTTTTCCATCAAAGAATTGTGATGATGTCTCAGTGTTTTCTTAAGCCTGAATACAAGTTTAGTCTACGCAAAAATGTTTGTCCAGAGGTAGGTGTATATTCAACATTTTTCCAGAGTTCAAATACATGCTCAAAAAACTAGTTATATTCCTTTGAAGTGACAGACCTTCCTAATTACCTTCACTAATTGGAAGAAATATGATCCCATTCTAAATGGTAAGAAGGTTCAGACTTCCAAGGCTACTGCTGTTCTTACATGGTGGGGCAGATCCAGGCAGGAATGTATGCTCAGTGTTAGCTGCTAATGGAGAATCATGGTACTACAGTTTTTTTAGCATTTTGTGTTAGGTCTTGTAGCAATTCTTAGTAAAAATTTCTGAAGCCAGCACCCTTTATTTGTAAGGAAAAAAAAAAGGTGTGTATATTTATATATGTGTATATATATATATACACACAAATATATGTGTATATTGTTTTTGTGCCTGCACAAGGCAAATTTTATGTATTACAGTGGTTACATTCTGTTGTGTGTTCTGATATATTGCTTGATTGTCCATGCGTAACATACGTACCAAACATTCACATTTATAATACATGTGACTTTTAACTGCACATGGTTAGTATTGTATTGGATTTTAATATGTGTGCAGCGGTATAATGCATATGATGCGAGTGAATGACATGTTTATCGTTGATGGGAAGGAATTAAGATTTTCCAATGAAACACTCTCATTACAGATGGACACAGCACGTCTCATTACTGTATTTGGCACTGATGACACAGTCCAACTCTTTAAGGGCCAAATATTTTCTAAATCTCTTTTCTTGATGAGATACAGAAGTCCATCCAACTCAACTGACCCTAAAATATTCTTCAGCTATGACCTGAGGCTGGACAACGTAAGTATTGGACAAAAAACAGTTAGCTCCCAGACTCAATGTCTAAGCTGTGCTTGCTCAGAGATGTGGATAGCTGAACTGGAATACTGGAGCAGACTACCTGGGATGTGTTAGAGGAGGACAGACTTACTCAGAAAAAAAAAAAAAAAAAAAAAAAGATATAAGTATGTGCTGTGCTTGAGACTCTAGACATACAGGAATTAAAAATATTTGATTGAACAGGTTAATTGTTAAGACCTGGTGGAGCTGACCAAAGTATTTTCTCTTCACCAGAATGGAGTCTTGTCTTCTTGAACCTTTAATCATTTCACTCATTGCTACCAGAACCCCATCAGTCTCTTGCTAACTGCATCATCTTTCTCTCCCTCCTGACTGGAGGAACAGGGTCCAGTTCTGTTTTTCATTCTCCTTGCACAGCCTCCTTTTGGCTTCTTCACTTTCCTGCACATGTTATTGTGTTGCCAGAGGAATCTTCAGGTGATTTGTGTCTGATTCTTTTCCAGTTTGCTGTTCCCGTTGAAGAAACCAAGTATGCCTGTACCTTTCTCCCACTGCCCATGGTTAAGCAGAAGCACCACATCTACAAGGTAAACTCGTTGGCTGTCTTGCTGGGGAAAAAACAGGACAGAACAGACTTGTTCCTTCAATTATGCTTGCAAGTCTGTCCCTTAGAGCATTTTTAGGATAAATCTGGGAGCATTCCATGTGTCCTTCACTGCCATTGGGATGAGCCAGTGAATTTGTCTGGATTGTGTAAAAATATTCTCTGCCTCATTTCTAACCTTGGAATTATCTTTATGTACATCACACCTGAAGAAATCTTCCTACAAGTCTGATTCTCTCAGTCTAATGAACTCAGGCCATGTTACCTATCAGTATCTTTGAGAGCAAAGGGAGCCTGCAGAATTTTCTGTATTTGAAAAGAATTCAAGGACTTTTCCTTTTGTTCTTGGAAATTTCTAAGCATATCTATATAAAAGGCAAAATTAACACTTGAAGCAGTTTAAAGATTGAATATGGAAAGGGAAGGGAAAGGGAAAGGGAAAGGGAAGGGAAGGGAAGGGAAGGGAAAGGGAAAGGGAAGGAAAGGGAAGGAAAGGGAAGGAAAGGGAAGGAAAGGGAAGGAAAGGGAAGGAAAGGGAAGGAAAGGGAAGGAAAGGGAAGGAAAGGGAAGGAAAGGGAAGGAAAGGGAAGGAAAGGGAAGGAAAGGGAAGGAAAGGGAAGGAAAGGGAAGGAAAGGGAAGGAAAGGGAAGGAAAGGGAAGGAAAGGGAAGGAAAGGGAAGGAAAGGGAAGGAAAGGAAAGGAAAGGAAAGGAAAGGAAAGGAAAGGAAAGGAAAGGAAAGGAAAGGAAAGGAAAGGAAAGGAAAGGAAAGGAAAGGAAAGGAAAGGAAAGGAAAGGAAAGGAAAGGAAAGGAAAGGAAAGGAAAGGAAAGGAAAGGAAAGGAAAGGAAAGGAAAGGAAAGGAAAGGAAAGGAAAGGAAAGGAAAGGAAAGGAAAGGAAAGGAAAGGAAAGGAAAGGAAAGGAAAGGAAAGGAAAGGAAAGGAAAGGAAAGGAAAGGAAAGGAAAGGAAAGGAAAGGAAAGGAAAGGAAAGGAAAGGAAAGGAAAGGAAAGGAAAGGAAAGGAAAGGAAAGGAAAGGAAAGGAAAGGAAAGGAAAGGAAAGGAAAGGAAAGGAAAAACATGAACTTACCAAACCTAGTTTAATTCTCAAATTGAGATAATTTTGCTTTAATGTCACACAACCCTTCTTAATTTTCCAGGTTTTGAAGGTTTAAAAAAGAGATGTTCCAATGAACTGACATAAAATTTCAGAAGGAAGAATTTACATGGACTGGAAAAGCAAGAATTTAAAAGACAAAAAGACAAGTCTACAGAACAAACTCAGGAGTTTTAGTCAGTTCTGGTGGTAACATCAGGAGTTTGAGGCCTGATCTCACTGGTACTAGTAAAACTTCAATGACTCATAAACAGATCCAGGTTATCTGCAGATTTATTTTAAAATATCTTGATTATAGTTGTGCTGGCACAACTGAGGGGACAGCAAGTTACAGTGAACCTAGATCAAGCATCCAAGGTCAAGGTTCTTTATCTTGCTATTCAACCAATAAAGCGGTTCATGAGGTAAACTAGTTATATTTGTAGTCTGGAATCACACTGCCCAACATAGTAGGGCAAATAGACATCCCTGTAATTCTGACTAAAGAAACGTGCTTTAGAGGAAGGTGCAATTCAATTCTGGAAAAAATGGACTCTGCTGGGTGCGTATTGAAATTAGTGGATAAACCATCATCCAGTTTGCCATTCACCTTGTGAATCTGATTATCTGTTTACTCAAGCTGTGGTTAGATGTTTTTCCTTGTTGCTTGGGAAATAAATATTTTAGGATTGAAAATAACTTCTTTTTTGTCTCTTTCTCTTGCTTACAGTTTGAACCTGTAATAACACCCCACAACATAACTTTAGTTCATCATATTCTGATTTATGCCTGTGGCAATGCCAGTGTGTTACCAAGTGGCATAGATGATTGCTATGGAGCCAATCCAGATTTTGCCCTGTGCTCTCAGGTGGTTGTGGGCTGGGCTGTTGGAGGAGAGGTGAGTCTGTGGGGCCCGTTCCCTTCCTTATTTCTTGTTGTGAATAGTGGTAACCCCTTTTGTCAGCTTATCCAGTAAGACCTCACTGTCCTGCAGAGCCAATCAAATTGGGGGACTCTCGTTCTGTTCTCACTCAAGTCATCTGTGGGATCAGTTGAAGATGCTGATTTCTACATAGCTGTTGATACGCGGAGTGTATGTGCATGTTATTATCATACAGGCATTGAACAGTTATTATATGTCAAATAGTAAGGCTTTCATTCTGACCTTTTGATAATGTTGACATTAACGTGACAAAACTCTCCTTGGACTAATCTTGCATAAGAGAAAAGAGTTGTTGTGGTTTAACCTGGCTGGCAGCTGAACACCACACAGCCGTTCGCTCACCCTCCCCCCTCCCTCTCTGGGATGGGGGAGAGAAACGGGAAAGTGAAGCCTGTGAGTTGAGATAAAGACAGTTTATTAAGACAGAAAAATAATAATAACAATAATAATAATAATAGTATTAATAATAATAATGTGTATGAAACAAGTGATGCACAATGCAATTGCTCACCACCCGCTGACCGATGCCCAGCCTATCCCCGAGCAGCTGGTCCCCCCACCCTGGCCAGCCCCCCCATATTAATTGTTCAGCATGTGTCAGATGGTATGGAATACCCCTTTGGCCAGTTTGGGTCAGCAGTCCTGGGTCTGTCCCCTCCCAGCTCCTGCTGCACCCCTAGCCTGCTCGCTGGCAGGACAGAGCGAGAAGCCGAAAAGTCCTTGGCTTGGTGTAAGCGCTGCTCTGCAACAATTAAAACATCAGCATGTTATCAGCGCTCTTCTCCTCCTAATCCAAAACATAGCACCCTACCAGCTACTAGGAGGAAAAGTAACTCTGTCCTAACTGAAACCAGGACAGGAGTGTACCTACTCACTGCCTTCATTCCTACTGGCTCCACTTGTTTTTCAGCATAATAAAATTAAAAGTTAGGTGAAGCTGGTGCTCATGGATGAGTGGTTTAGTTGATAGTCAGGGTTACACAAATTATAGCATCTATATTGTGATGGTTACTTCACTTCTCTGAGCAAAATGTATTTTGTGGTTCTATGGTATGGATGTACATGGGGAGGAAAAGATGTAGGAGATGAATTTTAGACAAAACACATTCATTTTATTTAGATTTCGAATTATGCAGTTCCAATGCTGATGTGAAATTCAATACAAGAATTTATACTTTATATAAATATCCTATAAAATATAGTAACAAAACAAAAATGAAACCAGTCAAAAGGATAATGGAAAAATAAATTTTGAAAATTCTTCCTTATTTCAATTCAGAAAAAAAAATAATAGAACAGGAAGAATTTTTGACAACATTTTGGTTTTTAACAAAGTCTAAAAAAAATTCACAGATGCAAGAAAATCAAAACTTTATTTTTCTAAGTTTCCATATTCTGTCCCTGTCAAAAAAAAAAAAAAAAAAAAAAAAAAAAAAGAGAGAGAGAAAAGAGTTAAAATTACTAATTACTTCATGTAACTTTATTTCTCCACAAGTCTTATCAATTTCCAGATGATGCTGCATATTCCATTGGGACACCTTGGGACCCTCAGTATGTCCGACTGGAAATCCATTACAGCAATTTTGACTTAGTATCAGGTGGGTAACGTTGGGCGGTTGTCTGACAAAGAACAGCAGCAGGATGGTAGTCTCAGACCTCACCTACACACCAATTAGGAACGAGTTACTGTGTGAAATCCTTCCATGTATTGATCAGTACAACCTTCAGACAGTAAGAGGAAACTTAACTGGCTCCCATTCAGGAAGAATTCTAAAGCTATACCTGCCTAGGTTAGACAAGTCTTGTTATAGAGAAACCTAAGCACATCTATCTGCTGGTACATACTAGCAGGTACGGTACATGGGAGTGTTAGGAAGAACATCAAGAAAAGGTGGGCATCGTGGGAAAGAGGAGCAGAGTGAAAAGTGTCAGACTGACTACAGGAGAAATAGGAATATCAGGTCAGGATGAAGTCCTGAGAGGCTAATAGTATCACCTCAGGCTTCTACCATGACCTCCAGCACTCAATCCCTATGACAAGTGATGAAGGATACTACCATGTTATTTATTATCATTTTACAGTAGGCAAAACTAAAGTTTTGATAGGAACCACCTGAGCCTATAGGCAGGGTCAGACTGAGATACACTGTGAGTGACGGTTTGTGCAACCATGCACCTTGCAAGACTTTGAGATTGTACATGACAGTGAATCATGTCACTGCAGGTAGGGTGGAGGGCTTAGGCCCTCCTGTCAATCTGTGCCTATTCCAGTTCCGTAATTGGGAATGAGACACTCTAGGTGTTGTTGCTTCAGGCCCCTCTGCTGATAACTAGCCAGTGCTCCCTCCTGAAGAAGAATGGGAAATTATCCAGAGTCAGGACAGCAAGGCATGCCTGGAGGCCCAGGGGTGGGAAGAGGGCAGAGGTAAAGGAGATCACAGAACACAAGGGACTCAAGGTACAGTTTTGAACAGAACAAAGTACAGATGTGAGCAGAACAGACTGATGTGTACAGGGTACTGACAGTCAAGCAGTGGCTATCTGGGTATTGAGGGGACTGGGGATGTGGGCGTGGGAGCTGGGAAAGGTGAGGATTCAGACATGCACAGGATGGATGGAAAACTAAGGAAAAGGGTCATGTAAACCAGAGATGTTTCTGGAGTCACTGCTGAAGGAGCGGTTATTTTTATTTTAAAGGTTTGATCGACAGTTCAGGGGTACGAATCTACTATACACCAGAGGTACGAAAGTACGATGTGGGGGTACTGCAAACAGGCATCTTCACCTTCCCTGTGCATTTCATTCCTCCTGGAGCAGAATCCTACAGATCTTACGGCCTTTGCAATTCAAGCCAGTTTGATGAAGTGAGTGTGGGGGAAAGACATAAGAAATCCTTCTTGTTTTCTTGATCTTTCTCACTTTGGTCTTTCGTCTTGCTCTAGACACGTCCAAAAGCCATTTGGTGCAGGGTGCCATCTTGCCTTCCATTTCTGCATGTTGCAAAATGAATATCTTTTCCAGCAAAACTGCTCAGAAGAGACCCAGGGTTTGACCCAAGAGCATTAGCAGAGCTGTGTAAGCATGTCAAAATCATGGCTTAAGTACCCATTCACAACATCTAAGTAAATGGTGTGTGTGTGTGTGGAAGCCAAGAATGTAAAGCTTCCCAAGACCCCCAAGGGAGTCTGTTCCACCATACGTGAGAACTTTGTCCTACCACAAGGTATGTGGTACTGGTGCAGGAAGGCAGGTGCTGGTCTGGGAGGATGTGGTGCAATTTCTCAGGTCAAGAAGATACCTCCAGGGCAGAGAGCTCACATCTCTCTAAAAACTGCCGTGGGGTTGCTAACAACAGTCAACTCCAGTGGACTGTGGGATCCAGGGGATTTACCCCCTCCAGGACTACTAGATACTCCTTTCACTGTTCCCAGTCCCAGCCAGTGCTGAGACTGGGGGCAAACTCCAAAGATACAGACATCCTCCACTCCACCCCACCTACCCAAACACACATGACCAGAGAATGGTCTCAGCTGGCCACTGACAGATCAACACGGACAGGAGTACAATGCCTTTACAGGTACCACATGGGTGAGCACAAACATGGGGGTACCTTGAGAGCACAGACAACACAAATGACCCAGTCCCATTCCTCTTATCTGGCAAATCAAGGTTAAAATTCACTAGAGGAATCACAGAATCACAGAATTGAAGGAGTTGGAAGGGACCTCGAAAGATCATCAGGTCCAACCCCTCTGCCAAAGCAGGTTCCTTAGAGCAGGCTGCCCAGGTAGGCATCCAGACAGGCCTTGAATATCTCCAGAGAAGGAGACTCCACAACCTCCCTGGGCAGCCTGTTCCAGTGCTCCGTCACCCTCACTGTGAAGAAGTTCTTTCGCATGTTGGTGCAGAACTTCCTGTGCTCCACTTGTGGCCATTGCCCCTTGTCCTATCCCCACAAACCACTGAAAAGAGGTTGGCCAAATCCCTCTGTCTCCCACACTTCAGGTATTTATACACATTGATAAGATCCCCCCTCAGTCTTCTTTTCTCCAGGCTGAACAGACCCAGGTCTCTCAGCCTTTCCTCACAGGGAAGATGCTCCAGGCTCCGTATCATCTTTGTGGCCCTCCGCTGGACTCTTTCCAGGAGATCCCTGTCTTTTTTTTGTAGTGGGGAGCCCAGAACTGGACACAGTACTCCAGGTGAGGCCTGACCAGGGCAGAGTAGAGGGGAGGATCACCTCCCTTGACCTGCTGGCCACGCTCCTTTTAATGCACACAAAGAATTGGAAGGAACATGCACATACTCTCATGCAGCTCTCACATGTACTCATACTTCTAGGTCACTCCAATTTCTGGTTCGCTCTGTTAAGTCCTTCCAGTATTTGTGCCCAGACCTAGGCACCTTTTATGCAGTGTCTTGCGGGGACCTTGAGTCTTACATATATGTAGTACAGAAGGCATACTCACACAGAAAATAATTAGCAATAGAGTGTAACAAGGTAGTATATATAGACTGCAGAGGTCAAGTACCAGGCTTGGCCAGACTAGTACACTGACCTTAACTCTGCTGAAGTACATTTGGACTCTCTCCTTCCTCTCCCCGTTGTCCTACATTTGTTACTATTTCCCTACCTTTGATATTTTCCCTAAACATCCCATAATGCATTTTGCACATTCCCACAATCCACTTACAACATCCCATAAATTTTACATTTAATTGAGCGATTTTACATTTTTACATTTTTAAAAGTTTTACTATTTTAATTGAACATCCTATGAGAAGTTTGCTCCTTCTTATGAGCCCTGAGGTAACCTTGATTTTCTTCTTCTCACCAATTATTAGGATTCTCTTTGAACCTTTTCTGGTTTACACTTTGGTCATTCTTTTAATAGCCCATTGATTGTTCAGTCTTATGATTTTTGCTGTCTCTCTTTCCATTCCTCGGTCTTTGTTAGGCTTCAGGTATCTACATGTTTAACTTACTACCACTTTTCTATTATTTATTTATTTATTTATTTATTTTAGCTTGCAATAGCTGATAGCAAAATATACTTACAGTACCCAGTCTGAGAAATCACAGACTCAGACACCTATTTCAAACTACCTAAAGTGAAATTTTCAGAAAGGCTCACCAGAACAACCTTTCAACAGTAACAGCCTACGTGAGGAGACAGGCTAAAACTTGTTTTTTAAAAAAAAATGCTAAGTTGACATTTAGAGAGGTTCAGTCAAGCTTTTGACTTGATGGACAGGCTTAAATGTGTATTGCTAAGCTCTGAAAGTGAGGCCATGACCCACTTTTTTTGGACTGCAGATGAATGGGACACCGGTTCCAGATCTGCACGTCTTTGCCTACTTGCTTCACACTCACCTGGCTGGCAGAGGAGTGAAGGTTACTCAGTACAGGTAAGAGACATATTTTTTCCCCTGCCATGGGCTCAGTCACTGACTCTTCAGTCAGAGTGGACAAGAATCCTGTTCCTGGGGTCATTTCCATTCTGTTAGTGCAGGAGACTCCATAGAGTCTGAACTGTAGTGCCAACAGCTAGCTCTTAGAGAAAGATAGGTCAGTTCAGTGAGGAGTGAAAGACTAGGAATGCATGTGCTGTCAAATAAAATAGCCCCAGGCAGTGAGTTCAAGCACTGCACTGCTGCTCTTCTACACTGGTCAACTGCAACAAGGTGCTCTGACGTGTCTGGCCCTGCTTGCCAGACTCACCCCTAGGCTATATAGACGCACTTCTGTGGTTTGCATGTACCAGTTCCCATGGGCTGTATAGGCAAAATTATAGTGGGTTTGGTTTCCTTTACCATCCTCCCACTCTAAAGATTTCATCTCCCCTATGCACTGTCTGATCACACCCCAAGCCATGAGACATGAACTCTCGTTTTCAGCCTATGAAAACAGCAAATCATGGTCTGCAGCACAGCGTTTGAACACTGCTTCTGCCAATTTAAATTTATAAATAAACTGAAGCGGGGGGGGAGGAAGTTGTGCTTTAGGCCAAAAAGGCGTAACAGAGGTCCAAGTGCTTGGTAGCATAGGTATGAACACTTTCTCTTCCTTAGGTTTCTAATTTCAGAACAACCCAGTATGAGCCAAGCATCACGCTTCAGACTTTACAGGGAGTCAGGCACTTTGACCTTTCTATTTAGCCCAAGAACAGTCCATGCTGTTTAGCCATATGGGTGTAGCCCAAGATGTTCCAGCAACATTATAATATTAGAGTGCTCACTGTGACACCTTCGAGGTGAAGTTCTCTGACTGTCTACACAGCATCACTGATGCATCTGGGGTGTAATGTGGGTCCCATCAGGAATGCCAAGAAACTTTGGCATTGCTTGGTCTTTATGTGGCTGTGCTCTCACACTAAATTCCCAGGCCTCTCTGTCTAGAGAGTTCATAGGATCATAGAACAATTTGGGTTGGAAGAGACCCTAAAGATCATCCAGTTCCAACCCCCCTGCCATGGGCAGAGACACCTTCCACTAGACCAGTCTGCTCAAAGCCCCATCCAACCTGACCGTAAACATTTCCAGAAACTGGACTTCAACAACCGCTCTGGGCAACCTGTTCCAGTGCCTCACCACCCCCATAGTGAATAATTTCTTCCTTATATCTAATCTAAACCTAACTTCTTTTAGTTTAAAATCATTACCCCTTATCCTATTTGTTCAATTTACTTAGGATGAACATATATATGAGAAAAGACTCTTACAGATTTTATCATGCTAGGACCATGCCCTGAAGTCACCTCAAGCACAAGTTCCAAACCAGAAAGTCAAGTGTTTGAAACAATTTCTGAACAGATCTGATTCAGCCGCAGTGAGCTGTGGGGGGTGATTATTCTTTTCTGGGATTTCTCCTGTAGGATGACTATGTTGTTCTTAGTTATTTGTCTAATTAGTGGAGCCCTCAGCCTGTTTGGAAGTTGGTCTTGGTAAAATATAGTGTGTTGTGATTGTGATTATCCTTGATAACAATTTAGGGACTTTCTGCGGTTGTCCCTGGCTGAAAGTTTCTCTCTGGAAGGTGGCTTTTTTTCTGGAGCCTTTGACTCAGGGCCTTGGTATCACAGGTCTCTCTCCTTTTTAGGTGTTTAGTTTCAAAATATCCCTACGTGCCAAAGCACCCATAGCAAGTATATGTGAGGAAGGTAAAGCTATGTTGTTCCAAATGATAGTGGTAGTTTGGGGCTCCTTCTCTTTATGCAAGTCACATGATACACATATACTGTGTGTTATGTGACAAAGCATCTTCTTTCTTGGCATTTTAGAGGTACTCAGCAAGATATGAGGACTTGTAATATTGATGGATTAACAATGCTCAAGCTGAGAAAAGACCACCTAAAGAGCTGTATAAAAAAGCAATGTAGAAATAGCAAATAAAAATGAAAATAGCAGTATAGAAATATCAAATTAACTTACTTTTGATGCACCTGCAAGGGAGGGCCTACAGAGCTTGCCAGCTCTACTATGCTAGGGTCAGAGAATCTTTCTTTTTGGTGCTTTGTAGTGCAGGTATTGGAGTTCTTAATTCTGGGATTCCAGAAAATTTTAGAAAGAAAAAAAAAAAAAAGATTTTGAAGTGTGTGTTTGGGACCATCACTAAAAATGTGTTGTGTAAGTTATGTAAAAAAGAGATCAAGCATGATGTCTGGATGGGATTTTCCTCGGCTCCGTTTATTTCATCAGGGAATCAGTTATTCCACACTCCCCTCTGCAAACATTATAACCCTCTCCCCTTGTACATCTTTGCCAGGAATGGAAAACAGCTGGGGATCATCTGTGAGGACAACAAGTATGACTTCACCTTGCAGGAGATTCGGGACATGAAGGAAATCCTTGTAATCAAACCAGTACGTTCATTCCTCTTCTGGAATGTAGCTGTGGGAGAGCAAGCTGGGGATGTGACATGCGTCAGAAATGTTAGAATATGTTGATATATTCTGTCCTTCATTCCACTTCAGGCCTTGGCCTCTTTCCTGCATGTGGTTGTTGTCTGTGGTTTGTCTGTACAGCTCTGATGATATGACCTACTGTGTTCCCTAGGGGGATGAGATCCTGGTCGAATGTAACTTTCAGACACTGGATCGGTCAGGGATTACTTTTGTAAGTTTGTTTTTCTACCTACCATTTTTCCATTGCTTTTAAAATTAGTTTAGTCCCGTTAAAATCCTTTGGGCAAAGCAAATATGGCACTGTCAAATGCTTCTAGTGCTAGACACAATATCAGACATACTGAGGCATGCCTTGCAAGGTTGTGCTGTGGCTGGAGAGTAGCTCACCATTGAGACCCTCCTACTCTAGGCTTATGAGCAGATCCCAAAAATGTCTTGCACCTAATACCATACAAGCTAACCCTTGTCCAAAAAGTCATATGCAAGTAGAGAAACTTGCAGCTGAGTTGTTTTTCAATCATTGAACAACTGTATTTAGTGGACAGTTTGGGTCAAATACAGAAAATGAACTAATCTGGCAGCTAGATCTGATCTGGACTTCTCAAAATATAAAGTCATTCTTTCTTGAACCCTTCTTGTTCAGATCTCAACCACCGGTTTAATTATACACTTCTGCAGAACACAGCACATAAGCAATTATTGTCATACTCTAGCTTCATAACTGACTTATTTTAGAGCACATACAATGCAGAGCAGATCAGATATTGTATATATATATCAGATATTTCCCTTAATGTTTCAGAAGAACTTTGCAAAGTTTCAGACTTTAAGATCCCATAGATTGAAATACAAATACGATAGTCTTCCTGAAAGACAAAGTAAGTACATTTAAGTTATAAAATTACAGAGCAGATTCTTTATTGAACTGCCAGGAGGATTCTTTGGTTCTAACTGACAGACAATCAGGTTCTTCTTTATTCACCACACAGGATCTGCAGGACCTGTAAACAAGAGTGCTTTCTTGAGGAGAAACTGTCTTCCCTTTGAATCTCAGTAGGCCTCTGAGTCATCCTTATGTCTTTGCAGGCTGGGCCAAGCACCATGAATGAGATGTGTCTCTCATTCCTCTTCTACTACCCTCGTAACAACATCTCCAGCTGTATGGGCTACCCTGACATTTTGTACATTGCGCATGTACTCAAGCAGGAGGCCTCAGAGTGAGTCCTGAGTCAGCATGTTTCTGGATGTAGCATAGCAAAATGTAGCTATCAAGAATGGTAAATGGAAAAGAGAATGTAAATGAAATGGTCTTAGGGAAGATATACCCACATATCTGGATCTGTCTAGTTGAATTCCCTTGTTGCAGGAATTTATCAATTCCATCACCTTAAAAATCTCTTCTTTTCCCCCTTCCTTTCTTTTTTCCTCCTTCCTCCTCACTGCTTGTCTTCTCTACTTCCCCATTTCCCCTTACTCTCTCCCCAGTGCAGTGGAAGGAATGATGGCCATGGACTTTGTTGACTGGAATAACGAAACTGTCAAAACTGCAGAGAAAGCAGCCAAGGAGGCAGATCAAATAGTTGTGATTAAAACCATTAATGTAAGTCCCCCTTCTGCACAACTTGTGGTTGGGAAAGTGGTGTCACCTCTGAGGTTCTGAGAGTTAAGCACAGCTGAAATACAGAGCCAACACACACCACCATGAGAAATACCAGCTTATCTACAGCTTATCTATTGTAAATGAAAGAGAGTACTTGAATTATGAAAGCCCGTCTCTTAGGCTGCAACTGCAAGCAACTGTCCAAGAGATGTTTAATAATCATTTACCATTGTTCTAAAAAAGTTAAACATTCTTCAGAGAGAAAAAAAAAAAAAACCTTTTGCATCTCAGTAATAAGTGCTTAACAGGTAATGCTACAGAAGGGCATTTTTGATGCAATAAACAATAAAGTAGTGCTGAAGATCCCTCAAGCAACATGGGAGTTAGGATGATCCAGAAAGCTCAATCTCATGGGACATGGCTTCCTAGCCTTTACTTCTCTAATTACATATTAGCCTCATACCTACTGATCTTACAGATAAATCAGGGGGAAAAAATCTCATAAACTGAGAAAGGATGTAAAATCCATCTTCTCCTGTCTCAGAGGGTTTCTCTTCTGTCTCATGACTTTTTCTGAGATGACTCATCCAGACAACAAGAAAATTGACTAAAACATATCCAAAACTTATAGTGTTATCTCTGAATTCTTGTGGCTCCCAACTTATTTAGACGGAGAAACTGTAATTTTATTTTGCCTCTTTCCTTCCATCCCCAGGAAATCCAGAAAAGTGAGAGTGGTCTCATCAGAGATATTTGTATTCCAGAGCGGGCTCTCTGTCACAATATTTCTGCACAACTGACACTGTCAGATCTGAGAGCTACTGCAAACCTTCGTTTGACCGCAGCACACAATTTTGAATCATCAACCACCAAAGAAACTGTTTCACTTCCTCTTCTTTTTCTCACACAGCTGTTGTTTGCTTGGATTATCTTTTCCTCTGAGTATAGGAAGTGAGGGGCAGAATACTAGAACAGATCACTGGCCTGATGAAGAAGTCACTACAAGTGACCACCTGGTATCAGAGTATTCCAGCCCCAACGTGAACATGAGAAGATACCTAAATAATAGAATATTCTCTCCCTTTGGAAGAAATAGGTTCTGTGTGTATTGGCATTTATTTTATTTTCCTGAAAAATACTTTCTATTGTAGTTTGTTCTAAATCAAAAAAACAATGTACTATAATGCAGTAAAGACAGGAATATGATGTCATTTCTTGAATAGCTGGTGATTAATTATTAAATCCAGAGCTTTCATAGATGGGTTACGATGTATATTTGCTCACAGATATTTCAGTAATTTTTATCTAATTTCTAGTTATATACTCACAACCTGCACTTAGGTCAGTACAGAAAACTAGGCTCCTTAGTTATTAAAACATTTTAATTAATAATCCAAGTAATATATTTGAATCTAAAGCCAGTTGTGCCATATCCAGCAATAAAGTATGTATTCCAGCAACTGCATGTCAGGGAATTTATCTATTGATTGCCAGGTAATAATGAGGCAATGGCTGGGTGTTTATTGAATAATAGACCTGAAACATCAAAATGTGAAGATATAGAACACCTCAGGAATCCCATGCCTTGACATTAAATATATGCAAGTGTAATGGCTAATCTATCATGCTGAAGTTTTCCTGTTTTCCTTTCTAACTGTACACAGATATTTTCTTACAGTGTGACACCTAAGGAACTCTGACTCTGAAATTAAATTTAGCACTTCTCCAACTTCAACCCTGTCATGATATTCTACAAAGCAGGCTGGGACTCCTCAAAGAAATATCATGAAAATATTCTTTACAAACCAAAATACATTCATATAAAATCTATAAAAAGAAAAAAGAAAAAAGAAGAAAAAAAAAAGAAAAAAGAAAAAAGAAAAAAGAAAAAAGAAAAAAGAAAAAAAAAGTTGATATATTGCTGGGAAAAGTGAAAAGCAGATACTCTCATTTCTAGTTTTTCCTAAAAGTTCTTTTATCAGTAGAAATATTTTGGCTAAAAGAAGAGTTTTCTATATATAATGTTTAAGTGGAAAGGAGGTGAAACTGACTTCTGAACCATATGAAGTAAAGGTTGTTTTGTTTTTGTTGCACAGTATGTCCTGGACAGACCATCGTCCAGAACATAGGCCTTTTATTAACAACTCAAATGTTCTACTATGGAAGACAAAAACATCATTTTAAACCAAAGGGAGACCTGCTGCAGTGTGGTATCTGTAGCATACCGACACTGAACTTGGAGTTCTGCTGGAAGGTTTTACAGGCAAAAATTTTCCATAAAGATATCTAACAGCATGATGTGAAGTGTACCAGAAGAATGATATATTTGCTAAATCCTTCTAAACTACCTTTTTCTGTTAACAATAATTTCCCTTTTTACATGCAATTATATTTCTCCTTGTAAGGCAGAATTTCAAAAGCACCTTTCCTGTGAGTAATTTCCCAGTTTTTAGTTCCTAAAAAAAAAAAAAAAAAGAGAGAGAGAGAGAGAAATGAAACAGAAAACAATACAGCCATAATATTCAACTTTATTCAAGGTTTGCCTTTTCTTGCGTGTTTCTTAAAAAGGTTACATGAGCTTATGAATTAAGGAGAAAATGAGCATCTGAAGAATGAGACACGTCAAACTAAAGGATGGAGGTCAAATGCATTGGGTTGCTTTGCATGACTTCTTACTCATCTACTCATTTGTACGTTGGCGCTGGTAGTTCAACATGAAGTCACGTACATGAATGACTTCACAGTAAGCAGACTAACTTTTTCAGTGCACCAATAGATGAATGAATCTGAAAGATTTCATGGCCAAACAGTAAGATCCTCAGTTTCAGTAGACTGAAGGCGTATGCTGAGATGCCCTAGAGAAGACTGCAACAGCTTGATAGCGTGCATAGGAACCCAAAATCATGTAAAATGGCCTGACCACGTTTTGACTTCTGTAAACCATATTTCAAGGTGCCATTGCATCTGCAGTAGGTTCTGACAGATTTATGCTCCTGAGAACATGACTGGCAGTAGAGGAGCACAACATCAAGAATAAATTTTAAATGTTTTCAACTTTCTGGTTCAAAGTTCCATTGGTCTCTGAACTGTACTCACATTTCCTGAAGCCATTTTTCTCTACTGATAGGTCAAGTTAACAGATGACATTAAAACAGTACAAGCTCTTCAGCTGCAAGTAAAATAGAGGTCCTTCAAAGGAAAAATAAATAAATAAATAAAATGATAAAAATGCAAACAGGGAGTGCAGTAGAGCACATAAGGAATTGTGGTCAGTTAACCCCAGCTAGCACCTAAGCACACACCAGATCCTTGCTCATTCCTCCCATCAGTGGGATGGAGGAGAGAACAGGAAGGGTAAAAGTCAGAAAAACTTGTGGACCAAGATAAAAACAGTTAAACAAATGAAGGAAAACAAAACAAAACAGCAACAACAACAACAAAAACAAGTGATGCAAAGGTAATCACTCTCCACCTTCCACCAGCAGACTGATGCCTAACGAGTCCCCAAGCCATGGTTACTTCGAAAGAACTTCCCTCTCCAAGTTTTATTGCTGAGCACAGCATCAGAAGGTATGGAACATCTCTTTGGTCAGTTTGGGTCAGTTGTTCCAGATGTGCCCCCTCCCAGTTTCTTGCCCACCCCCAGACTCCTCAATTGTAGGGCACAGAGAGAAACAGAGAAGGCCTTCAGACTGTGCAAGCACTGATCAGATGTGGCTAAAACATTGGTGTGTCACCAATTTGTGTTTTAGCCACAAATCTGAAACACAGAATCACACAGGTTGTTACAAAAAATCTTAGCTCCATCACAGCCAAACCAATCTGAACAGGAAGAACAGGCCAGACCACAAGAAATCAGAAGAACACGTATTTCCTCTGCTTGGTTTAGTAACTTTTCTAGAGTTTACCATAATTCACAAGCTGTGTGACAACCCATCATGTAAACAAATCTCTCTCTTTGCTCCATTCTCTTTGTACCATGTCTTTCACAGTCCTCTTCATGGTTTTTCTTTTATAGCCATTGCAAGAACAAGACTATCAGAAGAAATCTTTTCATGGTATATATTCATATGTGATTACCTATAAGACCCTCTTCTTATACTGGTACAACCTGCCGCCAGGTCCTCTCTTCCTCACATCAAAAACTAGAGTTCAAGTTGACATCAGAAAGAATCATAATTAATACTTTCTTTTTATGCATACTGTGGTTGATGTAATCTCTGATGTGCACGCTGATAGGGGAAGGATAGGGGAAGGATCACGGATTTGTGCACTTTTTTATATCATGTAGGTCTTGTTATTATATAAGCTACTGTCAGTTGCCCAGGTTTGCTCAGACAGTTCTGTTGAAGTACTGGTCATCACCAGGAGCAGCTATCATTAGCTGGTTTGATTCCTTAACTCTTCAGAGATCTCTACCCATGGTAGCTCTCTGGTGGCGTCACTTTTTGGCTATGAGTATGGTATGTATTTCATCCTACAAGTCAGATATACACAGATATTCCATGTCAACATCTCCTCTGGCGCAAATTTCAGAATTATGGTTTTAGTCACCATATTGACTCTTCCAAATTTCAAGTTTCATACTGGAAGTTTCCAACAAATTCTCTCCCTACACTCTCCAAGGCAGAGCCTGTGTTTATTTTGACAATAATTAATATACCAGGTAAAAACACTTTTTGACTTTAAAAGCAAGCAACAGAGTGGTTAGAAGGATAACTAAGCAGTGTGGATTCCTTCTTCATTGGGCTGATGAATATTAAATGGCTAGTAATTATCTTATCTAAAACTGAAGCACAGGCAGAAAAAAACTGATTTGCTTTGAAGGTAAATTCATGAGGAGAATCTCAGATTCTAAAAGATTCCAAGAGAATCATCCAGACATCCAGAGTTGTATCCCAAATAAAAGATATTAGTGAGATCACTGTGTTCTTCTTAGTAATGTTATCTTAATTCTCACAATTCTCACTTAAAAAATAATAACAATAATAAAGTCCCTCCCCTTCAAATTCCTATGGGAATAGATCATATTTCTTCTCACTCACAGTGTAGCCAAGTCATGGGAAGGCCAAGAGTGCAGACTCTTCATTCATCCATTCATCCTCCCTTGTACTTTAATGAGGGCAGGAGATTTCTCCCCGGCAGATCAATTTGCCTTCAGGGCATGTTAGTAAATCTGGTATTTTCAATTGCTAATTGCTGCTATGATCACTTTCTTTAAAAGTGATTCACAGCATATGGTCCACATAACTGCCATCTTCTGTTCTAAGAAAGCATCAGTCACGGGGGGATTAAAAACTTGGAAAGTCTGGGGATTGTTGTGTTTAGGCTAAACTTTTCTAGTTGCTGCCTTTGCAAATTAACCACCCTTGGCCCTTCCTGAAACATGCTGGAGCCATCCCACTTTAGGAATCCCAATTTGCCATCAGAAGTTACCCACAGAGGGTATGAACATGTTTGTGAGCTGTACGAAACCCACATTCCTCAGGACACAGGAATTCAGATGTTTCTGGCTTTAAAAAGCTGCAGCCACATCACAAAACCCTGAAGTGTGGCAGGGTCCTCTTTCAGCAGTATCGAATACATTTCTCTACAGATCAGGAATAAATATATCATACTTTCAGATGTCTGCTTTTGAGAGCACTGCCTCCTGAACAACTCAGGGTTGCTCCCTATGATGTGCTGCAGGTCCACACTGAGAGCTTTACTCTGCTTCTCAGACCTCACTTCTGAATCTGTTCTGTTTTTCTCCTTCCCATTTCATTTAACGAAGTTTGTCTTTTCAAAATACAAGGGGAAAAAGTAGAATTTGAAAATACTAACAATGCCAGAACCCCTTCTAGACAAAGGTCGTCATATCGAGGCTGCAACCTTACCCTTAACCTTAACCCTATACCTTTAAACCTGCTATGAAAAGATCAGTTAGAATCAAACTTCCCCTATCATTACTGGTTTCTGTATGACAGAAGGAAGAAAGAACTTCCTCTTGAGGAAGAAGAGGAGGGAAGTTACAAGCCCGTTACAGCAGAGAACAACTTTCCGACAGCAACAAAGGAAAAAAAGAAGTGGGAATAAGAATGTCAGAAAATCTCATCTATGCTGACTTGAACTTGACTGAATCAAGAAGGTCTAGGCTACAGAAGGACATCAATGTCCAAGGTAGGTCAATCTGTCTGCACTGAGCTTTGTTTTCTTCAGCCTCCCTCAGAGATATTTTGAAAGAGGGTGGCACCAAAGCCCCAAAGGGGGTGAAAGAAATATAGAGGGCAAAGCTGTGAAAAATTTGCAGGTGGGGTCAATTTTTAGTTTATTTTTTAACCAGAATAAAGGAAATTGTTATAAGGTCTACTTTTCATTTGTCAAGGTGCAAATATGAAGGAGAGTTTCTTGTGTGGTATTAAGAGGTCCGATTTAAGAAATTACTCCACAGCTGAACGTTACTCGATCTCCTGATCCAGGTCTGTTCTTATGTAGCATACTCTGATTCTTACAGCAAACTGATCAGAGGGTTGAGTTCCTCATGTTTCCATTGTTTGAAGCAGTCTCATGCATAGTACAATGCTGCTTGCTGAGCATAGCAAGCATTGTTTTGGGTTTTCTCCCTCCTGGGCTTGCCGGTGCATGCTGCTTGTTTAAGAAATCAAGCATAAAATATTTCATGAACAGATTCAGTTTGATTTAGTACAATGATTTTGCAAAATTCTTACCTAAATCTTATCTTAACAGTAAGAATTATTATGTAAATTTTTGCACTGTTTTTGCTACATCTGCATAAAATTACATCCTAAAATGACAGACATTATAGACTTCATCTCCGAATTTCTTTTTTTTTTTTTTTCCCCTCTTTCTCTGTTTAACAGAGAAAGACAGTTGGGTAAGACAGTCAGAGACCTTAGACATTTTTTTCCACTTCTGTTTAGATTTAAAGTGTGTGTTCATGTTTCCTCTGTCACTGTCCGCACTGAACTGATGATAAAACAGATCTTTTTTCTGCTTATAGCAAGTCCTTTATTGTTTGAATACAGTGGACAAACATATTATTGTGTCAAAGTTAAACACTGTCACATGAATTGCATCAGTTGCTGCCATGTGTTTATCATTTCTCATAATTGCAGTTATTTTTATTACATTTAAATCGTTTCTCTTCTTTTTCTGTTCCCCATTATTTTTGCCTGCTTTTAGATTCTACATACGCAGAACTGAATGTGCAATCCCTAGACACAAGTGCTGTAGCTAGCTATGCATCATTTGGTGAGTTTTCAGCTGTCTGCTATACTGATATGAATTTAAACAATGTGAAGAGAGGAGTCCATTCCTTGTTTTCAAGAAATGAAGTGATATAAAACCACATGGGACCACATGGAGACAGGAATATACACTTGACTGCTTTATGAAGCCAAAGTAAGGAGCATCTGATGTGTTGTATTATATGCAACTAAACACTTCTTGGATTCACTGGCATAGGAACACAAGATTTATGGGCAGTATCAAGAAATCACATCGCCCAACCTCTATCTGCAATGGCAGTCAAAGGTGTACAACTACTGACGAGTAAGAAGAGCGTAGGCATATATGCTATCTTCCTGTAATAACTTTCACATGCATCCAACTACTCAAGGACTTCCTGAGGCAGATGTGTTTCTATTTGCTTACCATTGGTGGATTTCTCTTTTATGAACTTGCCCAATCTCCCCTTGATTCCATACACAGCCCTGATTTCTATAACATCCTTTGACAAGGAGATCCACAGTTCTTTTAAATATGCAGTGAAGAACCGGCTCCATTTGTCTATTCTGAGCTGGCCTACTATTTCAGCTAATGCTCCCTGAAAGAAACAGTAAGCAGCTAAACCCAATCCAAGGTCTCCATGATATTCAGGATTTTATAGTGGGTACCATATTATAGTACCCACTAGGTTCCCTGGTACAGTCTTAGAACAAAGGAAAACACTTCTTTACTCTGAGGGTGGTCAAACAGTGGAACAGGTTTCCCAGAGAGAGATTGTGGAGTCTCCATCTGTGGAGATAGTCAAAACCTGACCTCACAGTCCTGAGCAACCTGCTCTACCTGAACCTGCTTGAGCGAGGGAGTTGAAGTACGTGATCTGAAAAGGTCACTTCCAACTTAAATGATTCTGTTATTGTGTGATCAGCTGAAGTTCACAGATCTACTCTAGCTTTTTTATTTATTTATTTATTTATTTATTTATTTGTGGGCTTAGCTCACATTAGATGTGTTACCTTCTAATTCCTGGGTACAAAGGTAGTTTTAAGAGAGGGATTACAAAACTGCATTAGTAATCCAGCTGTCTCACACCTAACTTGTCTTGGAATTTTTTACTGCACCCATTTGTGTATTTGGGCCACATTCAAGAAACTCTTCACACAAAACTGTCCTGAAATGGGAGATCCACCCAGTTCTTATTCAGTCAACCCTGATTAAAGGATTAATTTAATTTCTCTGCTATAGTCTTATCTTCTGAATACTTCATGGATACCATACAATCCACCAGCCTACAAAGCTCCATAAAGTTACCTTCTCTCATTGTGTTTAAAGACAGGTTGAGTGGTAATTCTGATGGTTTTTGCTTCTCAAGTTCTTAGCTGTCTAATTATTTTTATATATGATTTTTATCTTCCCACCATTTGTGATGCTTTCTATTTCTTTCATTTGGTGTTTACAGCTTTGTAAATTTTATGTTTACAGCTTTGTAAAGTTTACCATCTGTTTCTAATAGCCTTGTCTGCTTCCTTTTATCTGTTCCCAGATCATTCTTAGTAAGTGGCTTACATTGTCCACACACTGCCACGATGTTATCCTTTAATAATATACGCTCTGCCTGTATGGATTTTATTCTCTTCTAGCAGCACTTTACAACTTCCTTTTTATAAGAAGTGCCCTCTCCTTTATGTAGTTCCCCTCTTTTATCCATTAGCACTCTATTTTTCCTTTTGTAGTCTAGTACTATGCTGCCTCTTTTCCTGCTATCCACTTTCCCATATACATATTGGGGTACTCTTCGGTTAACAAACCGCAGGTGGCCAGAACCACCTGGGAAGTATTAGCACATTCTGTCTGCCTTCAGCAGGCAGATCTAGAAGACCACAGATCTCATGTAGGTTTAGCAACATCTTCCAGACATGTACAGTTATCTGATATCTGAGGCCATCTCGGATGACACAAAGCACACATTCTTTGGTGCCTGAGGCCTGGGTGTTTTAATCTAGGGCTGGACATTTTAGGTCTTCTCATCTTATTTCTTAGGCTTCTAGTATATAGAATCACAGAATCACTTGAGTTGGAAAAGAATTCTAAGATAATCAAGTCCAGCTGTGACTCAGGCATTCAGTTTAAATTTCACTGAAGTGCCTATGAGTATAAGGACTGATCTACATGCTGAGCCAGAGCTCAAGGGATTCCTAAAAGGAAAAACAAACAAATAAAACCAACTGTCAGCTTTAAAAAAAGTCCACGTGAAAGATCAACCACATTAAAAAGATCATGGGATATAGCAGAAAAGCAACTACCAAGTTTACAACTCACCTTCTTTGCCCAGCAGGAACGAATAGGAACAGAGGTGATTGACAGTGAGGTACAGCCAACTCTGCCTGGGCACACGCCCCTTCCAATAGCTCCGATAATAGTAATTGACCAGTTTATCCACTTCTGGCATCCAAAACTGCTTCTGCATCTTCAGTTTGGCCTCTTTGAATTTACCTGGATCCATTTCACTCTGGGGTTGCTGACTCTTTTTCAAAGACTGTTTTAAAAGCAGTTTAGTTTAATACTGTATTAAATATGACAGCTTTTTACTACTTCACTAATTCAACTAGTAATGAATACATAGGCGTGAAAATGAGGTTATCAGACAAAACAGACCAAGTATTGACTGCAGTTAGGGTGAAGATTCGGGTTGGTCTCCTCCTTTACATAAAACTATTTACTTTAAAGATCTAGGGATGATATACAGAATAACCTACATTTGTTCTACAGTTCCCAGTGGTCAAACGGACATCACAAACTTCAAAGACAGCAGAAGGGGTAAGTAAAATACTCTAGCAGATATGTGAAGCGGGAAGTGATGGAAAGCTGTCCTTTACCCTTTAATTCAGTGTCTGATGAGTTCAGTCAGCTTCCAAACATATCTTTTGACCCTCTTGAAGCTGCCTGTGCTCTGCAGTACCCACTGAGTTGACAGAGTAATGACTGACGCAAGGATCTCCTTGAAGTAAATCCAAAACCAAAAATACATAAACAACTGTCAAAACATAAAGATGAGACAGTTCAACTCTTCTGAAAAAATGATATGGCAGGACCTTTATCTGATAGGCTGATTGGGTTTTCCTTCACTAATATTTTGAGAGGGCAGGTAAGGATGCCAGAGAGCACTGAACTCTAGCATCAGGTACAGCAGAATTTAACATAGTATTCTAGGCAGTATCAGAAGGGTTCAGTTGAATACCTATGATGGGAAAGAAAAAAAAAAATAACAGGTATGAACAAGAAGACCAAACATCAGAGGGAAAAACTTTGACTAACTTGAAAGAGTTGTCTCAATATGAGCCTGGAAAGGGCATCTTTGAATGACGATGAAACGTCCTACCACAGTTGTTTTCCTAATCCTTATTTTTTCTCTCTGTAGGTAAAAACTGTTGTTCCAGAACACATATTGGAATATTGATTGCTGTGATAATCCTCCTACTGGTCTTAGGGGTGGGGCTGACATTCCTGTGTAAGTTCAGCTAAAAATGTATTAACTGCAATTTACTTGTGGCTCACCCAAAGAATAACATCTAAATCATGACGAGTAAAACCAGTAGAAGCAGAAGGCTATTTTGATGGTTCAGGACAGTAACTGTTGACAAACCATGGTCATAAGAGAAATCTGTAAAGGAGCTGAATGGTTTTCCATTCTATGTTTTCAAAAGAAAAATTCCAAAAGAAAAAAATCTGAAGCACAATCATCAAAATATACAATGTTCAAGCAATAAATCAAATCAAATCAAACAAATAAATCAAATAAATACAAATATGTTGAAAAAAAAGAAAGTAAAAATGAAATAATAATGATATTATGGTGGTTACCCATGAGAATATTTCAGAGATGATCTTGTATAACATCACTAGGATGTCTATAACACAAGAAATCTCTAACTGAATATGAATGAAAGTACATTTGAAAGAGGTTCCTGAGTTTTAGGGAATTTAAAGGAATTTGTTTGCACTTTACATAATCTAAATGCCACCCCATTTCTTTTCTCTCATCTTATTTTTGAGTTTACTGCTGGTAAATGAAGTTCTTTCTTTTAATATTTTGTCTCTTTTACTGTTTGTCTCAGGTATGGAGCCTGCATACCATGCTGAACCATGAACAGCATGAACTATGCTGTTCTGGTACAAGTTTGTCAGAACTCTCTTGAATCCAATCTTTTTTCTCATTTTATTTTGTTTTGTTTTATTTTATTTTATTTTATTTTATTTTATTTTATTTTATTTTATTTTATTTTATTTTATTTTATTTTATTTTTTGTTTGTTTTCAATGAATTTATTGATTCTGGTTTCAAGTATAATAATTCTACCACTATAATATTTAGTCTATAGTTTCTTTACTGTAGTTACTAATACATTTTTTGTTCAACTCCAAATAACCTCAGAAATGCCTCTTGAAACTTTATTCTAGACAATTCAGTAACTAATAGTCAGCTGAACTAAAAACAGCTGTTCATGGCAGGGGCCGTTGTATTTTTCAACAAGTAACTGGAAAGCTGCCTGGCAGAGAAGGACCTGGGAGTATTGGTCAATAGCTAGCTGAATATGAGCCAGCAGTGTGCTTGGGTGGCCAAAAATGTCAAGAGCATTCTGGCTTGTATCAGAAACAGTGTGGCAAGCAGGACTATGGAAGTGACTGTCCACCTGTACTCAACTCTGGTGAGGCTGTACCTTGAATAGGGCATTCAGTTTTGGGCCCCTCACTACAAGTTGGACATTGAGGTGCTGGAGAGTGTCCAGAGAAGGGCAACGAAGCTGGTGAAGGGTCTAGAGAACAAGTCTTAGGAGGAGTGGCTGAGGGAGCTGGGGTTATTCAGCCTAGGGAAAAGGAGGCTCAGGGGAGACCTTGTCTCTCTCTACAACTACCTCAAAGGAGGTTGTAGCAGGGTAGGGATCGGTCTCGTCTCCCAAGCAACAAGTGATAGGACAAGAGGAAATGGCCTCAAGTTGTGCCAGGGGAGGTTTAGTTGAATATTAGAAAAATTTTGTCACTCCAAGTGTTGTAAAACATTGGAACAGGCTGCCCAGTGAAGTAGTTGAATCACCATCCCTGGAGGTATGTAAAAGATGTGTAGACGTGGCACTTAGGGATATGGTTTAGTGCTAGGTTAACAGTTGGGCTTGATGATCTTAGAGGTCTTTTCCAACTTAAATGATTCTGTGATTCTGATTCTCTGATGTACAGCTGAGTTTTCCCAAGCAGAGAAGCTTGGAGAATATGTAGATTTAGTTATTGCTACACAGAGCCAGCTGGAAAAACAAAATCCTCCTCTAGCCTGTTAATTGTGAGTGATCCCTGAACTCAGTTCTTTCAAGATCTAAACTCTTGGGGAAGTTGCTAAAACTGAAAAACCAAAGGCTTGAGAAGACTTGAAAAATACATAAAAACACATGACCCACCCTAGTAAACATAAGCTTTAGTAAAGCATAACTTTAGCTCATCTGAGGCCTCAAAACCACTTTCTTCACCCTCGCAGATTTTTTTTTCCTTTTTCTCTGTGATAGTCATACAGTCCAGTTAGTCATCAGATAATAAAAATGAAGTTGTAAGCCTCTCTCCAAAGTCCCTTTTTTGCGGAGTCAGAAGCCTGCCATGGAGCACAAATCCCTCACAGCCACTATGTCAGAAGAAACAGGGAAAATAATCATAGAATCATAGCGTGGCTTGGGTTGGAAGGGACCTTAAAGATCATCTAAGTCTAATGCCCCTGCCATAGACAGGGATGCCACGCACTAGATCAGGTTACCCAGGGCCCCATCCAATCTGGTCTTGAACACATCCAGGGATGGGGCATCCACAACTTCTCTTGGCAACCTGTTCCAGTGTCTCACTGCCCTTACAGTGAAGAATTTCCTCCTTATGTCTAGTCTAAATCTATCCTCTTTTAGTTTAAGACTATTGCCTCTTGTCCAATCATTATCTACACAAGTAAAGAGTCCTTCTCCATCTTTTTTATAAGACTCCTTTAAGTATTTAAAGGCTGCAAGGAGGTCTTCCCAGAGCCTTCTCTTCTCCAGGCTGAACATCCCCAGCTCTCTCAGCCTTTCTTCACAGGAGACGTGCTCCAGCCCTCTGATCATCTTTGTAGCCCTCCTCTGGACTTGCTCTAACAGGTCTACATCCTTCTGGTGCTGGGGGTCCCACACCGGAATGCAGTACTCCAAATGGGGCCTCACGAGGGCAGAGTAGAGGGGGAAAAATCACTCCCTTGACCTACTGGTCACTCCTCTCTTGATGCAGCCCAGGATGCAGTTGGCCTTCTGGGCTGCAAGTGCTCACTGCTGGCTTACATCGAGCTTTTTGTCCACCAGAACCCCCAAGTCTCTCTCCACGGGGCTGTTCTCAATGAGTGCTTCTCCCAGTCTGTCCTCATGTCTGGGATTGCCCTGGCCCAGGTGCAGCACCTTGCACTTGGACTTGTTGAACCTCATTCGGTTCACATGGCCCCACTTCTCCAGCCTGTCCAGGTCCCTCTGGATGGCATCCCTTCCTTCTGTTGTATCAACCATACCACTGAGCTTGGTGTCATCTGCAGACTTGCTGAGGGTGCAATCAATCCCATCGTCTACATCATTAATGAAGATATTGAAAAGCACCAGTCCCAAGACAGATCCCTGAGGGACACTGCTCATGACTGCCCTCCACCTGGACATAAAGCCATTGATTTTCTGGGTGTGACCATCAAGCCAATTCCTTATCCACCAGACGGCCCACCCTTCAAATCCATATCTTTCCAATGTAGAGATTAGGATGTCATGTGGGACCACATTAAAGGCCTTATAGAAGTCCAAGTAGATGACAACAGTCAGTCTTCCCTTGTTGACCGATGCAGTCACTCCATCATAGAAGGCCACCAGATTGGTCAGTTTCCAGGTACCTGTTGGATTGCCTTTAAAGAGGGGTTCTTGATTTTGTTCAGAGGAAAAATAGTAAAAATAATAAAATAATAAAAATACTAATGCTCTTGGTGAAGCCATGTTGGCTGTCCCGGATCATCTCCTTGTCCTGCCTTAACATTGACTCCAAGAGGACCCATTCCATGATCTTGCCAGGCAGAGAGATGAGGCTCACCTGACTGTAGTTCCCCTAGTGTTCTTTTCTACTCTTTTTAAAAATGGGAGTGATGTTTCCCTTTTTCCAGTCACCATGGACTTTGCCTGACTGCCGTGATTTTTTCAAATATGATGGAGAGTGGCTTGGCAACTACATAAGCCAATTCCCTCAGGACCCTGGGATGCATGTCTTCAGGGCCCATAGACTTGTAATTGTTAAGTTGCATCAGGAGGTCACAAACTTGCTCTTCACTTACAGTGGGAGGGACTCTGGTCCTCCAGCCCCTGCCTAGAGGTTTGAGGACTTGAGATAGGTGGGAAGCCTGACCACTGGTGAAGACCAAGGCAAAGAAGTTGTCAAGGACCTCTTCCTTCTCCACATCTGTTGTTACCAGTTCTCCCTCTTCATTTGTCAGAGTTGGTACACTCTCCTTAGTCTTTCTTTTGCAGCCAATGTACCTGTACAACCCGTTCTTGTTATTCTTTGCATCCCTCCCCAAGTTTAGTTCTGTCAGTACCTTGACTTTCCTGATCCCATCCCTGCACATCCGGACAGCATTTCTGTGCTCTTCCCAGGGTACGTGGCCCTGTTTCCACTGTCTGTGCATTTTCTTCTTTTGCCTAAGTTTGGCCAGCAGGTTCTTGTTCAACCATGCTGTTTTCCTACTTGCTTGATATATTGCATATGGGAATAGAGAGCTCTTGCTCTCTAAGGAAAATATCCTTAAATAGTTGCCAGCTCTGAACAGATCCCCTGTCCCTAAGGACCATGTCCTGTGGGATCTCAGCCACTAATTCTGTGAAAATAAGGTAATTTCAGCTTAGGTATCTGCTTTAAAACCTACAGTGAAGACTGTTGTCTCTTTTTGATCTCAGGGTGCAACACTCTTTGGAAATCTGCTCCACAGTATAGTACTACCATTTTTTTCAGTGGAGGAGGAAATAGGGGAGGAGTAGATATTCTTTGTGGAGTGATAGTGAAGATCGAAAAGGTCTAGAAGAACTTTGACACTCTGTGGCAATATGGTCAGCTATTCAAAACAGAAATTACTGTCATCTTATTTCCAGACCATCCAACCACAAGCAGCCCACAGGACAGAGAAACACTCTCCATGACCTATGATAAGGCACAAGGTAGGTAATCATCTGTGGTTCAAAAGGCAGTTTCCAGGTACCTGTCGGATTGCCTTTTAAGAAGGGTTCTTGATTTTTTTCAGAGGAAAAATAATAAAAATAATAAAATAATAAAAATACTAATCTGACAAAAAAAAGTCATTAATAACTCAGAGAATATGCTCTCAAGGCCAAACAGCAATATTTTCATCTTTGAAAGTAGTGCTTGCTCAACACTACATTATTGCTTCAGAGGGAGGAAGAACTGACTTCCTCCCTTCATGGTAGTGCAGAGGAGCCTGTGGCTAGATGAGTGGACATTAATACAATGGTCCTTTTGGTATCACAGCATAGTAGTGAGCATGCTGGATCAATGCATATGTATTGCTTTCAAATACCCCTCCATTCTCAGCCTTTTAACTAAGTGTAATTTCTTTTTGATGTTTAAGGGCTGCTGAGTAACTAACAAAACTCTATCACACAGTCTCTGTCTCATTGAATTGTATCACCCTTTCCAAGTCTCATTCTCTGTCCTTCTGTTCCTAGCAACAGGGAGAAATATTCTTTCTTTCAGTAGCACCACTTTTGCCATATATTGAAACGGGCAAATAAGATGTTTGAAAACTGAAAGCTGCTTTTTGCCCCAAGCTATTCTCTTTACTTCCTGAGCAAAGTTTTAAAAGACTGGATAATGTTATCCATGATCCTACTTCTCTGACTCATGCATAGAGACTAATGAGCTTGTATTAGCTATAGAGATTGGCAGGGATCCCTGGCGGCCTGCTGAAAATTATGAACAGAACCACAAGGGTACTTTTCTGGCTGTAATTTACTCTTTTTTATTTTTCTTTTTTTTTTTTTTTTTTGTAATGGGATCATTTTGTTTGTTTGAACATGGGATTTTCCACTTTTTTCCCTCCTATAGATTGCCCCCAACATTGGAAAAGAAATGGGAAAAAATGCTACTTCTTTTCTCAAACTGCAGAAAGAAAAAACTGGAAAGCTTTCCATGATGAATGTACTGGCATGCACTCAGAACTGGTGACCATTGACAACAAGAAAGAACTGGTGAGATCTAAATCCATGAGGCTGCTTCTAGGGTTGTTTGACCCGTATGTCAAAGACCTCGTGGGTTACTGGTGTCTTCTTATGTTAGATGTCTCTGGGGGCCTATAAACACTCACATACACCAAGCACCTCTGTAAGGTAGAAAAAGCCTTCACAGTAAGATGCATTTTGGCATCTTACCCTCTTAAAGTCTTGCATCTAGAAGCTTCTCTCCTCAAAGGTGTTCCCATGGGAAGGAACAAATTCTCTTCCTACATGATGTATGCCTTAAAGGGATTTAGCACACAAACCAAGACCAAATGAATCAAACAGACATTTTTGGTCAGAGACATCACTTTGAGAAAAACCGAAGAGGCCTTCCCATCACAGTCAGAACAAAAAAGTGTCTCCAGGTATTAAGTCACATCTGGCTAACTACAATGTACAGCTTTAATAGTATCAGGAGTGTATTATTTTATTTAGTCTGTTCCTAAGAAGCCTCAGGAAGAGGGATGAGATTAAATAAGAATGAAAGAATTCAGCCTCTGAAGCTGCGGAACGAGATAGTGTAGCTAGATCCATACCGTTCTTTCTATGTTGGCTATTTAGTACTAAAATTTCTGTGCACGTCCAGTGAAGAAAATATAACTTGGAAGTATTAGCATTGTGTTTTTTTTCCCGTCTAGGATTACCTTATTTCACAATCCACAAATCATTATTACTTACTTGGTCTCCAGTACAATGAAAGCAAGAAGAATTGGGAGTGGATTAACGGCAGAGAACACAGCACAGACATGTAAGCTTATTCCAGCAAATCACTGTGATGAATGTCTAGAAACTGTCACAAATGCTCCAGGGCCAACACAGTGTGCAAGCAAAATCAGGGTTTTGAAGCATACTGATTCCTTGAGATTCAGGTGCTACAGTACCTCCTAATGACAATTCAAAGGGAGTCCATGGCTGAATCAGGCATGTCAGATCAGGATGGCAAGACAGGACACAGCTACAGTTCTGCTGGCAAAGGAGGTATCTGACTAAATGGAGTTCAGTGAAGAGAGGAAGGATACACCAGGCAGATATAAAAGAGACTGTGATCTTAGCATCATTGAATGGAGCATAACAAAGAAGAGAAAGGTCTCTGCATGGGAAAGCATAGCCCATATACTTCTGTTGAGGATGAGCGAAAAAAAATTAAGGAGCTGGGAGGGAGACCGCATGAACCGCATGAAGTTCAATAAGAGCAAGTGCCGGGTCCTGCACCTGGGAAACCCTGGCTGCACGTACAGACTGGGTGATGAGACGCTGGAGAGCAGCCTAGAAGAGAGGGATCTGGGGGTCGTGGTAGACAGCAAGTTGAATATGAGCCAGCAATGTGCCCTGGCGGCCAGGAGGGCCAACCGTGTCCTGGGGTGCATCAAGCACGGCATCGCTAGTAGGTCAAGGGAGGTGATTGTCCCACTCTACTCTGCGCTGGTGCGGCCTCACCTCGAGTACTGTGTGCAGTTCTGGGCACCACAGTATAAAAAGGACATGAAACTGTTGGAGAGTGTACAGAGGAGGGCTACGAAGATGGTGAAAGGCCTGGAGGGGAAGACGTACGAGGAACGGCTGAGGTCACTGGGCCTGTTCAGCCTGGAGAAGAGGAGGCTGAGGGGAGACCTCATCACAGTCTACAACTTCCTCGTAAGGGGGTGTCGAGAGGCAGGAGACCTTTTCTCCATTAACACCAGTGACAGGACCCGCGGGAACGGGGTTAAGCTGAGGCAGGGGAAATTTAGGCTTGACATCAGGAGGGGGTTCTTCACAGAGAGGGTGGTTGCACACTGGAACAGGCTCCCCAGGGAAGTGGTCACTGCACCGAGCCTGTCTGAATTTAAGAAGAGATTGGACTGTGCACTTAGTCACATGGTCTGAACTTTTGGGTAGACCTGTGCGGTGTCAAGAGTTGGACTTGATGATCCTTAAGGGTCCCTTCCAACTCAGGATATTCTATGATTCTATGATTCTATGAGACCCTCCAATGAGGCAGTCTCCATTACAACTGACAAAGACATAGGCTGCAAGGCGAGGTGACACACTGTCTTTCATGTAAATGATACTATTCACTGCCATTGCATCTAACTGGGTCAGGAATGAAACTAAATCTGACTTTCTCTCCCTGTTCAGGTTTAATATAACAGGACCTATAACAGGACCTCCTGACTACTTCTGCACTGTTGTTGGCTTTGGCGAAGTGTCAACTGCACCTTGCTATGAATCCTCAACAACAAAAAATATGTGTGAAAAAGGTGCAAGTATTTCAGAAAAGGCAGAAGAGGAGCGACAAAAAACAGATTCAAGTAGGAACCTTACTCCCAGTTTTGTGTAGGAACACCAGATGGAATTTGTCTCATTTTATCTGCTTAAATATCTAATCAAAGGAATCTCTCACCCTTCTGTCTAGACACCTTGCCAAGCTTAGCACATTTTTTGCTAAGAGAGGTGTCAAAGACTGGATGGATGAGCCTCTGGAAGAACCTTAATTTTTACACATTAGGAACCTGGATGACTTGCTAACGTCAGAAGCCTGATTTTTAGGGAACCACTGTTTGGTGATGAGTCCTGCCTTGGTGAGAGGTGTGATCACATACAGATCCTGTTTCTCATAGACACATGCATACACACTTCTACATCCACAGTCCTCCTTGTGCACAAGGAGGCACTTTGAAGCATTGCCATGCACTGGCCTTCTCTGCAGCTGCAAGTAAAGTTTAAGATGTGTTTATATTTTGGATCCTGCAGACAAGTGCAACCACACCCATCCTTATGTGTTATAGACAAGATTGACAGGAGAAAAAAATGACCAGAAAACCCTAAGCAAGTACTTACCAGCACTGGATACCAGATCTCTGGGGGGCTAAAATGTGATTGCCTACAAAAAGTGAAATGATCCTACGCCACAGACCTCTGCATAAAATCATCAGCAGTCCTGTGTAGGTCAAGGAAAGAAAGTCAGAGTTAGACTTAACCCTGATGGGAAAGTGCACAGGATGAAGAGCAGTAGAGACAACCAAAAGTTGAAAAACAGAGTCACAATAATAGTTAGCTGGACAGAAAGTTGTTACTGAAAACAAAGGTACCTGTGAAGAAGCTGGTGAGAGATGTGAGAGCGGCCTGCAGAAAATGACATCACAGCAGATTCTCCTGCTTTTCTCAGGATAATGGAGAAATATATACATGAAGGTTTTTCTGGCACTGACATGTCAGAGCCAATACAAGAAAGAGGAGGTACCAGTGGAGCAGAGACATGACCAGCAAATGGTGAATGCTACCAGAGCTCTTCCAATGTCTTTCAGTGGCTCTTGGGACTCTGGTGCTTTTGTGACTCTAAGGATTGTCATTTTTACCATCTCCTTTGAGGCAGAAACACTCTTACTTCAAATTGTGTCAAAGTCAATTCATGGCTCTCTCCAACATCTGCAGGATGGAGAAAGATAAACAGATTTGTGAATTCTTCAATGAAGTGCAGTGACGGCATGCTTACTCATTGGAAGAAGAAGAAAAAAAAAAGGAAAAAAAAAGGAAGAAAAGAAAGAAAAATGTCTTCTCTTAATCAACAATTGCTATTAAAAATGTTGTGGCCAAGGCTAATGAACATAGAATTGTGCAGGAAACATTCTCTCATTCTTACTTGAAAGCACATTCTGATGTCTCTGAGACAAGCAATACTTCTTAATGGCCTTATTCATCAAGTGTCCTTTAAAGCATATTTGTAGTTCCTTCACTAACCTTTAATCACCGAAGAACAAAGTAAGAACATAAATGTAACACAATAATCTCAGTGGCCCAAACCAGAGTCTAAAGGGACTTCAGAAGGAAGATGGGGCTGTTTGTTTGTACTCAGTTTACTGAAGGGGGTGGGAGATAGCTCTGCATTGTACTACAGAGAAGTCTGGAAGAGAGCTGCCTTTTAATTTTCGTATTCTAGCTGCTGTGCTTTAATTGGGTGGGCTCTGATGAAGGAGGCAGGGGATATATCACTTCCCTAGGAGCCACTGGACCTAATGCAAATTTGGAGGCTTCAGAAAGCAGCAGAACTAAGCAGCTACATATCAGAGGTGAAAGAAATGAGGAAGTGGCCCTAAGGTCACTGTGGGACAACATGAAGTCCTTCAAATCCAGAAAGTCAAAGGAGTAAGAAGAGAACACTGTCTACAAAGAAATATCTAACAAGTGAGGAAGTTTGATTTAAACTGGTTTATTTACTGCCTGGCTATCGGCTCTTCAGGAGGGACAGGCAGCACAAAAGAGGTGGTGGCGTGGCTCTCTACATTAGAGAATCTTTTGATGTTGTGGAACTCCAGGCTGGGAATGATAAGGTTGAATCCCTGTGGGTTAGGATCCGTGGGAAGGCCGGCAAGGCTAGCATCCTGGTGGGGGTCTGCTATAGACCGCCGAACCAGGATGCGGAGACGGATGAGGAGTTTTATAGGCAACTGACAGAAGTTGCAAAAGTCCTCGTGGGGGACTTCAACTTCCCGGACATATCCTGGAAACACAACACGGCACAGAGAAAGCAGTCTAAGAGGTTTCTGGAGAGCGTGGGAGATAGCTTCCTGACGCAGCTGGTCAGTGAACCTACCAGGGGTGGTGCCCCGCTAGACCTTCTCTTCACAAACAGAGAAGGACTGGTGGGAGATGTGGTGGTCGGAAGCTGTCTGGGGCAGAGTGACCACGAAATGGTAGAGTTCTCTATTCTTGGCGAGGCCAGGAAGGGGACCAGTAAAACTGCTGTCTTGGACTTCCGGAGGGCTGACTTTGAGCTGCTCAGGACGCTGGTTGGCCGAGTCCCTTGGGAGGCGGTTCTGAAGGGCAGAGGAGTCCAGGAAGGCTGGGCGCTCCTCAAGAAGGAAATCGTGATGGCACAGGAGCGGTCCGTCCCCACGTGCCCAAAGATGAGCCGGCGTGGAAGAAGACCGGCCTGGCTCAACAGAGAGTTGCGGCTGGAGCTTAGCAGAAAAAAGAGGGTTTATAATCTTTGGAAAAAAGGGCGGGCCACTGAGGAGGACTACAAGGATGTAGCGAGGCTGTGCAGGGAGAAAATTAGAAAGGCCAAAGCTCATCTGGAGCTCAATCTGGCTACTGCCGTTAAAGACAACAAAAAATCCTTTTACAAATACATCAACGCGAAACGGAGGACTAGGGAGAATCTCCATCCTTTACTGGATGCGAGGGGAAACCTAGTTACTAAGGATGAGGAAAAGGCTGAGGTGCTTAATGCCGCCTTTGCCTCAGTCTTTAGCGGCAATACCGGTTGTTCTCCGGACACCCAGTGCCCTGAGCTGGTGGAAGGGGATGGGGAGCAGGATGTGGCCTTCGCTATCCATGAGGAAATGGTTGGCGACCTGCTACGGAGCTTGGATGTGCGCAAGTCGATGGGGCCTGATGGGATCCACCCGAGGGTACTGCGAGAACTGGCGGAGGAGCTGGCCGAGCCGCTTTCCATCATTTATCGGCAGTCCTGGCTATCGGGGGAGGTCCCGGTTGACTGGCGGCTAGCCAATGTGACGCCCATCTATAAGAAGGGCCGGAGGGCAGACCCGGGGAACTATAGGCCTGTCAGTTTGACCTCAGTGCCGGGGAAGCTCATGGAGCAGATTATCTTGAGGGTCATCACGCGGCACTTGCAGGGCAAGCAGGCGATCAGGCCCAGTCAGCATGGGTTTATGAAAGGCAGGTCCTGCTTGACGAACCTGATCTCCTTCTATGACCAAGTGACGCGCTTGGTGGATGAGGGAAAGGCTGTGGACGTGGTCTACCTTGACCTCAGTAAGGCTTTTGACACCGTTCCCCACAACATTCTCCTCAAGAAACTGGCTGCTCGTGGCTTGGACTGGCGTACGCTTCGCTGGGTTAGAAACTGGCTGGATGGCCGGGCCCAGAGAGTTGTGGTGAATGGAGTCAAATCTGGTTGGAGGCCGGTCACTAGTGGAGTCCCCCAGGGCTCGGTACTGGGGCCGGTCCTCTTTAATATCTTTATCGATGATCTGGATGAGGGCGTCCAGTGCACCCTCAGTAAGTTTGCAGATGACACCAAGCTAAGTGCGTGTGTCGATCTGCTCGAGGGCAGGAAGGCTCTGCAGGAGGATCTGGATAGGCTGGAGCGATGGGCTGAGGTCAACTGCATGAAGTTCAACAAGGCCAAGTGCCGGGTCCTGCACCTGGGCTGCAACAACCCCAAGCAGAGCTACAGGCTGGGAGATGAGTGGCTGGAAAGCTGCCTGGCCGAGAAGGACCTGGGAGTATTGGTGGATAGTCGGCTGAATATGAGCCAGCAGTGTGCTCAGGTGGCCAAGAAGGCCAACGGCATCCTGGCCTGTATAAGAAGCAGTGTGGCCAGCAGGTCGAGGGAAGTGATTGTGCCCCTGTACTCGGCTCTGGTGAGGCCGCACCTCGAGTACTGTGTTCAGTTTTGGGCCCCTCGCTACAGAAAGGACATGGACGTGCTCGAGCGAGTCCAGAGAAGGGCGACCAAGCTGGTGAGGGGTCTGGAGAACAAGTCTTACGAGGAGCGGCTGAGGGAGCTGGGCTTGTTCAGCCTGGAGAAGAGGAGGCTCAGGGGCGACCTCATCGCTCTCTACAGTTACCTGAAAGGAGGCTGTAGAGAGGTGGGGGTTGGTCTATTCTCCCACGTGCCTAGTGACAGGACGAGGGGGAATGGGCTAAAGTTGCGACAGGGGAGTTTTAGGTTGGATGTTAGGAAGTACTTCTTTACCGAAAGGGTTATTAAGCATTGGAACGGGCTGCCCAGGGAGGTGGTGGAGTCACCATCCCTGGAGGTCTTTAAAAGACGTTTAGATGTAGAGCTTAGGGATATGGTTTAGTGGAGTACTTAGTGTTAGGTCGGAGGTTGGACTCGATGATCTTGATTCCAACCTAGAGAAATCTGTGAATCTGTGAATTTACTCAGCCTCAGTACTTCCTTTGCTCACAAGTCTTATCTTTCTCTGGATTTGTTATCTTACATTTTAAATAAACCTGAAGTTTACAGTTTGAGAGACTTTGGTTAGCTTTTGGCGTGTCCACCACAAGGAAAGGTGAAGTAACTCACACCAACTCAGCCTTGGTCGTGGTCTCATCCTGATGCCAAGGGCAGGGGAATCCCACACCAATCCAAACCTAGCCTCTCAGAACTTCTGTGGTTGGTGACTGCAGAGAATTACAAGGTTGGTTTTAATTCTTTCTGCAGTTGGGCAATGGGTCAACAGTCATTTGGCTAGGTCAGGCTGACAGTGTCAGCGTCATAGTGCACATCCTAGATACATGGCAGGCTCCAGGGTGCTTCATTCAATGACCATTATCAAGAAGAACCTGGGACTGAGAACTTAGTAGATGAGGGAAAGGCAGAGGATGTTTTTTGTATGGATTTTAGTAAAGCATTTGACACTGTGTCCCACAGTATTCTCCTGGAGAAACTGTCTGCTCATGGCTTGGACAGGTGTACAGTTCACTGGGTGAAGAACTGTCTGAGTAACTGGGCTCAGAGAGTCTTAGTGAATGGAGTTCAATCCAGCTGGCACCCAGTCACCAGTGGCATTCCCCAGGGCTCGGCCTTAGGGACAGTTTTGCATATAATTTTTATTAGTGATCCGAGTGAGGGGATTGAGTACACCCTCAGTAAGTTTGCAGACAATACCAAATTTGGCAGGAGTGTTGATCTGTTTGAGGGCAGGAAGACTCTGTGGAGGGATCTGGATAGGCTAGATCAATGGGCTGTGTCCAATTGAATGGCATTCAACAAGGCTAAGTGGCAGGTCCTGAACTTGGGTCATAACAACCCTATACAGCAGTGTAGGCTTTGGAAAGAGTGGTTGGAAAGTTGCCCAACAGTAAAGGACCTTGGGGTGCTGGTCTGAACATGAACGAGCAGAGTGCTCGGGTGGGCAAGAAGGCATATGGTACCTTGGCCTGCATCAGAAATAGTGTGGCCAGCAGGACTAGAGAAGTAATTGTCCCCTTTTACACAACTTTGGTGAGACTGCACCTCAAGTATTGTGTTCAGTTTTGGGCCCCTCACAACAAGAGGCATACGGAGTTGCTAGAGGGTGTACAGAGGAGAGCAATGAAGCTGGTGAAAGCATTGGAAAACAAGAGCTTTGAGGAGCGGCTGAGGGAACTGGGGTTGTTTAGTCTGGAGAAAAGGGGAGGCCCCATTGCTCTTTACAATTGCCTGAAAGGAGATTATAGCAAGGTGGGTGTTGGTCTCTTTTCTCAGGTGACAAGTGATAGAGCATGAGGAAATGGCCTCAAGTGCACAAGGGGAGGTCTAAACTGGACATTAGGAAGAATTTCTTATGATTCTATGACTCAAGAGGTATTCTTTAGGGTTTGTCCTATATACATAGACCTATATCTAAGTTTGCTTCAAGAAAAATCACGTCAGCTATTTTGCCTCTGATGAAGGGCAAAGGGAACCCAGGGTAGTCACAATGCAAAAAGTGGCCCTTTTGAAAAGGAAAGCATGCTCTTGACTAAAAGCACTACATTCATGACTTAACCAAAACTATGAGGAGGGAGAGATGACACTCAAAGCACAAAACCAAAGCATATCACATTCTGGACAGTAGCTGTGTAGACATGAAAAGCAGTACAATTCAATTTAGAGAAAGGACAAAGACATCTTCCTGCTTACCAGTGTAGTAGCTGGCAGTCAGATGCAGAGCTGAAGTCTACCACAAAGACGCATCCTAGGGATCTCCTTTGTCAGAAGGACCATTCTTTGCAGCCCTGTCTGTAGCATCCTATTTACAGCTGAGCCAACAAAAGACAGTGTTTGTTTGGCTTAGGATAGCTTTCACACAAATGCACAGCAGCTTTAAAATTAAAATACCCTTTTCTTGCACCAAATTGTCCTATTCTTGCAACAGTAATATTCCCTACAGTCTATGCTAAGGCCATACACTATTTACATTGCAGTCACATATTGTTATAATATTCCACTGAAAATCTCTAAAACAATCTGAAAAATCACATAAAAAATTAAATCAGGAAATACTAGATTTACCAACCACCATGTCTCGGGGGAGAAAGAGACAACCTCTTTACCTAAGAGACTATCTGGCAAGTCTAAACCACAAGAGATGCACAGCAAAGTGGTCTTTAGTGGATTAACTGGGTTATTCTGCACATTTACTGGTTGGGGGCAATATTCCTCCAACCTCGTTTCTCTGGTTGGTATGAGTTGTCTCTTCCACTTTTGTCTGTGATGGCACTGACATAAAAGCATGATTTCTGTGCAATTCCCCCCCATGCATGGTTTGATTTTAGATAACCTGAATGATCCCTTCATGGAAGAATCAACAAAGATAAATGGCTGAGTGCATGTTGAAGAGAAAATATGTGTGTATATATGCATATGTGTCGGCACATATATACACATTAACCCTCTGAAAAGTTTCCTTGTTATTATGAGGTCTGGGACAAAACATGAAGATCAAACAAGCAGAAAAATAATACATGTTTAAAAAATATACATTTTTTTTTCAACTGTGCAGGAATCCTCTGAGAGAATACAGTACATTTAGAGAACAGTGGAGATGGACTAAGTGTAGTTTTAAAGAAAAACATGGAGTTTGCTGAAAAAAAAAAAAAGTAGTTTCTCTACACTAGACCTCAATACACCCTATTCTTTTTTGATAAATAAAATACAAACAGTTTTTTGTAAGGGAGATGAATTCAGAAGACTGGTGAGCAGAAAGGAGTGTATTGACCAATTCAACCCTCTGCTTAGCAACTACCAAACTTTAGCCAACTTTTAGAACATGCTTATAGTAAGATTCCTCAGCATTCCTGAACCACAGACAGACCTGCAGCAAGTTCCTGCTTATCAGGCCAGAGCATCTGGTGGAGTCGCATCTGGTGAAGTGGCAGTCCAGACTGAGGACTGCAGGGCGCTCTGGAATCTGGAGGCCCCCCTGGGCTTTGAGGGAAGAGTGGGCTGTCATGGGTTCAGGTGTGCCCTGCTCAAGGAACTGCTTGAGCAGATGGCTGGGCTGCAGCGAGAGAGCGGCAGCCTGAGGGGCTCCTGGGAGTCTCTGAGGGAGACAGATAGGAGGTGTCAACCTACCCCTACTGAGGCCCAGCAGCCCCCTCCTAAGTCCCTGCAAGAGGTAGTAGCTGATCCAGCTGCTCACCTGCAGGACAGAGGGCTTGACCTCCCACGAGAGGAAAGGGGCTGGACCCTCGTATCTGCTCAAAGCAGAAGGAGGTATCTGCCCCCAACACCCACGGTGCCACCAACCCCCACAGTGTCCCTGGGTAATAGATTCGAGGCTCTCGGGCAGGAAAAGGATGAAGGTCTGGACAGCAGTTGGAACCCAGGCCCCAAGAAGCATGTCAAGGATGAGGGAAGTACCAAGCATAGGGAGCGGGGCCGGTCGGGGCAATGCATCCAAACCAGTGCCACAAAAACGGGCAGAGAGTCTTAGTAATCAGGGACTCCTTGCTTGGGGTTACCAAGGCTCCCGTTTGCCACCCGGATAACCTCTCCAGAGAGGTGTGTTGTCTTCCTGGAGTGCGTGTCAGAGACGTTAGGAAGGCTCTGCCACAGCTCACTAAACCAGAGGACTACTATTCTCTTACTGTCATTCAGGCTGGGTCCCAGGATGCTGCAACAAGGAAAATGAGTAACATTAAAAAGGACTTTGCATCCCTGGGCAGGATGTTGAAGGGATCAGGGGTGCAGGTAGTGTTCTCATCTGTCCTCCCGATGGGTGACTGGGACCCAGAAAGAAGGAGAACGGGACAGGTAAATGACTGGCTGAGGGGGTGGTGTCTAGACCAAGCCTTTGGGTATTTTGATCTTGGGCAGGCCTTTGAGAAGCCAGGTATGTGGGCTGCTGATGGACTCCGACTCAGCAAGTGGGGCACAAGTGTATTGGGGAGCAAGCTCTCTGGACTTATTACCAGGGCTTTAAACTAGGTTTGACAGGGGAAGGGAGAGGAGTTAGATGTGACAGAGGAGGGCTGGGGGACATTGTCACTGCTGTCACTGTTGAAGATAGTAGGGAAAAACCTCTGAGTTGTCCCATAGGGTTGTCTGAGGGCTCCTCAGAGAAGGTAATGCTCCCGATACCCCGTCTGGAATTTTCTTGTGTCCCTCCAGGGGTAACTGCACCTGCTGCTTCCCTAAAGTGCCTGTATACCAATGTGCGAAGCATGGGAAATAAACAGGGTGAGCTCGAGATCTGTGTATGGTCGCGGGGCCACGATCTCCTCGGGGAGATGAGATCATCATATGGAAACATCATGTTTCCATCGGAGCATACCACTTGGGGGACCGACATCCCTATGTATCCCTAAGGATAATGTGGCCCTGGGGAGGAGAGCAGTGGGTGATAGCTTTAGGGGGGTATGGGAAAAAAAAATGGGTTTGGTGGGCCATTTTAAATTGGCTATTGATAAATCTGCACCATGGTGCTGGCAGCTCCTATATATAGATGCTTTCTTGGCTTTGATATATTGATGGGGCCGAGTGCTGCAAACTGTTTTAGGACCTTTTACTTTCAGGCTACCCACTTTAGATGGAAACACTATTTGCAGCAAGGTATGCTTTCAGGTAAACCCATCACTTACGCTCATGCTGCCCTTCTGGGGAGCTGTTGCTTTCACCCATTCCCCAGAATCAATAGAATGGGCAATAACTTTTTAACCACCCATCTATAGGCAGGAGGTCCCGCTATATGGTGATCTAACAGAAGAACAGAAACATGTTGCGTGGGTAATTGACAGATTGGCCGCATACAATACTGTGGATGGCAAGCGGTATACTATAACCCAAAATGGAAACAAACATTGTTAGATAGCAGTGAGGCCAATCTAGGCAGTAGGACAAACAGTATATGGTCCATTTAACACTCAGTTGTACAGAAGGGCATGTGTGTGCATATACCAACAACCAGGTTGTTTGCAAAGGGTTACTGACATGGATGGCCTATTGGGCCACAAAGGAGTTTATCAGCATTGTAAAACCTTTGTGGGGTAAAGAACTGTGACAAGAAATATACTGCATTAGTTTGCAAAAACCAATCTGGATGTGATATGCGGATGTGCCTACAACGTGTAATGCCTCTGGAACCGTCCACAACGCTGTAGTGATTGAATAACTAAAGAAGATACTATGACAAAGGCTACTCAAATATACACAGCTTCAGGGCAGTGATGAGCAACTGCAGCCAAAGCATGGGCTGCCAAGAAGAGAGAACAAGTGCCATTAAAAGCTTTGCAAGCAGCCTGTTTGAGTTGCCTTACTTGTTCCTGATTTAATCTTGTCCCTCTGTTAAAGGCTCAATTAAATGACGCTATGCTAGTGAAATATGGCAAGTCAATGATATGGGGCTCCTGCCAGCCTGGCAGGGCAAGCACTTTGTATTCGTAGCTGTGGACATCCATTCAGGACTGCTGTTTGCCTATTCCACTATGCATTATAATCAGCATAGTATGCTTATACTTTTGACTGAACTAACCACTCAATACCAGGAGCTGAAACAAATACAAAGCAGCCAAGGCATCCACATTACCAGTACCATTGTGCAAGACTGTGTGAGAGTTTTATGAATTGAGTAGCTATACCACATTGCCTGCGACCTGCAGACCAATGGGTTAAGAGTGCTACAATGGATTATTAAATATTATTTGTGAAAATTAACCCCCTCTCATACCTGTCAGGCTGGAGGACGTTTAGCCAAGCATAGAAATTTCTTGAAAGATGTGTTGTAGGTATGAAGAAATCCGTACCAAAGTCTGGTTGGCACAGCAATGTCGATATTATAACTGCACAAATTCTCCATATTGTTAGACCTCATCCTTGGGCATAATTACCTATTAGGCCTACCCCCAGCATTAGCTCTTAGACTGTGTTTGAGTCTCCCTGAAAGTGGATCTGCAAACCCAGTTCCTATTTTGCTGAACAGATGCCAGAAAACTCAGTATTGTAATAAACAATAATGCAGACCCCAATATTTTATCATGTTCTTAATGTGCCTAAAAATTTTTATTTTATTTTATTTTATTTTATTTTATTTTATTTTATTTTATTTTATTTTATTTTCATAGAATCATAGAATGGCTCAGTACAGACAGCAATTTTGGTTTGAGAAGTCACACAAGCTGTGGTGCCCAACACTAACAAAGTAACAGTGCAACTGTCCCAGCCTCCTCTCAGCAGTTATTTTAAGACCCTGTCCTTGCCACAGTAAGACAAGCCCCTGCATAACATCCGCTCCCTTTTCTTGTAAATGTATATACCTGATAACTGCTATCTGAAAGTAACCACTGCAGTTCACAGATTCAATCAGGTGCTGACGAGAGAACTTCTTGATGTAGCAAGAAATCACCCTGGTAAATGCTCTGTGTGGACTAAAAATGCTGCCCCTGAAAAGGACAAGATGAGGTTTCATCCTTCTGACAGACAACTGGAGTTTCCCAGCTGCTCTCACTGGAGCCCTCCAGGCCAGAAAGAAAGGGGAGCATCACATACATCATGTATCTAAAGATGCTTGCTCTCCAGAAGGGTTGAGCAATCTCTGGTAATTCCACTGCTGTTCAGTTCTGCCCACTCCTGCACTTTTCACAAGTACTTTTTTTTTTTTCCTACTCCACCCTTGCATACATCAAGGCAATTCCTGATGGGCTTTATCAAGACTAGACTTGAAGATGAGCACTTGTCCTGTTTGTATTTGTACAACCTACAGAAATGATTAATTAGAGGGGATGTAATAAAGAACATGGTGTGCTCAAGAGACAGTAAATCAACCAGCCTTCTCTTTGACTTACTTTACCTCCCCTGCAAATAAGCCTGAAATGGAGGGGAAATGATGTTCTTTGGAGAACATTTTTCCCCTTATTAGCCTTCAGCAAGACACCTTCTGTACGCCTAGATGTCTGCACTGCCAACCACCTTGTGGTTTATGCTTCTTTTTCCCCTAACCTTTGTCTTGTGGGCAGTATATAAGTGGGCTGTACTTGAGTGTAGCTACCTCAGTAGATGAAGAAATGACTTTTTTTTCCTGTGACATTGACACCATAGATATTTTGCCTGCAGATTCCTTAGTGTTGAATTTCTTCGAGGGTCAAATGGAAATAGAATACAATCCCTTTCTCTTTCTTATACCCAAAGCTCTTTTTTTGTCAAGACAAAAAAGGACCAGTGATACAGTGATACTAGTGTCCGCTACATATTTATCTTGTCTGCTGCTCGAAGTATAACCTCACCAGCATCTAACCTAAATCCAGTGCTCTTTTATCTGGATGATAATCACTATTCCAGTACCAGGACCCTTTCTCCATACAGTGGAAAACAAACTGGCAAAAACAAGGCCCTTTATCCCAGTGTCCTGGTGTTGTCCCCAAGCAAGAGAACTGGAAATGCTTCTTGGCTACACAACAGGCATAATCAGAGGAGAAATAGTGCAAGGCTCTCTGGAACATCTCTTCAGCAGAGGGTTCTCCCTCTCCAAAAATCTCTGAGAAGTGACTCCTGCACCCCTCGAGGGAGATGTAGACTAACTGGAGCTTCAGTCGGGAATCACAGCCAACCAGAAGGGAATTCTTTATCAGCAGTGAGTTGGCCTCACCAGCAGCTTGGGACATCTCCAGAAGTTTCTCATCAGCTGATTTGATTTTGTAGTTGTAGGCACAATTAATATAAACAGAAAAGGTACACAGAGTTGCAAAGATCATAATACAGCCCAGGAAAATTGTATAAGAATCACCAGAGTACTGGTCAAACCCAACAAATAAGAAGATACCAATCACCAAAAATAAGCTTCCTAATATGCAAACTGATATCCCGGAGACAACACTGATTGAGGTACAAGGTGATACCCTAGAAGATACCTCATTAATCATCTGGATGGCCTTTCTGTAGACCTCAGTATCTTCACAGACTATACTCAGCTGGTCAGGCAGTGCCTCACTGAATGTGCCTCCTCTCCATTTTGGAATGACCTGGTCATCCACTGCAGGCAGAGACAGGAGGGACTTCCCATTGTAGAGAGATGGAGGGCTATAAGGAACCATGGTGGCATTCCTCATCTTGTCATTGGGAGTGCAAACGACCTTGACAACTTTATCTAAAAAATGGACATCATTGGTGTCAAGATAAGTCAAATGGGTGAGGTGCAGTGGCACAAAACAGGGCACTAACATGATGGGGATCACAGGCTTCCTTCCCAAACAGTCTTGGAAGACAGACAGATTGGCTTCCAGAAGACACCACCTGCTCTGGACAAAGTCAGGGCTGAGAACTAAGACTATTTTCTGGCTTCCTTGAATGGATTCAACCATGTTTTCAATTATGGTTTTACCCGGTATAAAGTCTCTCTCATGATAACACGCCTTCAGATTAGGAATCATAGTCTCTAAACTCTGGATAAAGTTCCTTGACCAGGCTGAATCAGTGTTGCTATAACTGACAAAGATGTGGTGAGTCTCATGGGCTGCCAGTTCAGGTAGCTCAGGAAGCACCAGTGGTCCTTGAAGATCTGACATTCCTGCTCTTGTAGATAATGCAGAACTGGTTTCTTTAATGCATACATCAGAAATGGGTTTAATTTCCTCTTTGAAATCCATCACTCTTTTCTGCGAAAGCAAAACATGAAATCACACATGATGAAATTATTCAGCATAAAAATACACAGAAATACAAGACAGAAATACAATGCAAACTGTTCTGTCTGCCAAAGGCATACTATCTTGCCTGTCCATGCTTCTCTTCTTGAGCTACACTACACACTTGTAGTGCAGTGCAGGAACACTGATATTGGTGACAGGCTCTCAGTTCAGGAACTGGGGCATCAAGCATCTGGCTCAGTCCCTGGCTTCAACTCAGATCAATACTCTAAACTTCAGTCACACTCAAGCACTGACTCATGATCTGATTTAACTCAGTGGTATTATTTCTGGGAGCAAATGTGTTTCATCTAGCTAGAATTTGAATTAATTTATTATAGTAATGATAAGTAACCATATATTTCATTCAAGCATTTGCAACAGCAAAATTCCTTAGTAATAACTATTATCTACTTGGATTACCTACTTGGTATTTAATAGTATTAAATAGTATTTAGTATTAAATATTATAATATAGAAATATATATTATAAAATATTTATAAATATTATAATAGTATTTTCATATATTAAATATTACAATAGTATTAAATGGTATTATCTACTTGGGATTTAATATTAGGAATGTACAGAATGCTATCTGCTTTTGCTATTATCAACATGGAAAGGCATAAAGCAGAGCAAGTACCCTAAACGCAGCAACCCTCTGCAAATAACTCTCTGCAGACCACAAGAAAGTCCTGTGGACCATAACTGAACCTTCTCAGATGGCTACTCCCTCACTTTAGCTGAACTATGCAAAATAAGAAGGAATCAAACAGTTTGCCTTGGAGCTCTTTATAAAATCTAGATGTGATTGCTATGGAGGTTTTTGTTCTTTGTGTGAAAAATCTCTCCATTCTATCTGAAAAATCTCTCCATTCACACTGGAGAAGCTGTGGGGAGAATACACTGACCTTTCCAAAACAACAGTGCAAGTTGCTCATTCTGCATGGACAACAGGGATGTAGCAAGCCTCAGGTACTGCTGCTCTGTATTGCTACCTGTATCACCCAGTACCTCATTAGGCTTGGAAAAAATTACTTTTCACAAAGATCCGGATGTAATATTTCAAGCAAGTTCACCTTATGAGAGCCAAAAATAAATAAGGATTGCCAAAACTGTAAATAACCAGCTGTGGCCTTCTAATGACAAATATACTAATCTCTTGCAGAGCTAGAAGTCCAGCACCGGAATAAGACACAACAGCTTGCTGAGAACTTTATGAGCAGTGCATGGTGTTCTTGAATGTTGCCAGTCTCCTCGTTCTCAACTTTGCCATCTGCTTGCATGCTAAACTGTCTTCTTTTCTTGTCCTCTTCCTCCTCCTCCACATCGAAAAGGGACTCCCTCTGCTGAGCTTGCTAGAGGATGTGAAACCAAAACTAAACAGAGACACTAACGCCAGCAGAGAGAACAGGAGCCTGAGCAAGAGCCATCGTTGTTTTCAGGGTCTTGCAGTCTGTGCTTGGGAGCATTTTACACTCTCCCTGAGTCACAAAGAATTAATTGCCTTTGCTTCCTCAGCCTCTCTAGAGGGGACAGAAGGCACTGCTTTCTCTTCTGTTTCCCTTCTGCCACAAGAGCTGTATTTCAGGAAGGGGTAGCTCCTGTTTGGGGCACATGAAACAGTGCAAGAGGTCAGTTACACTCCCTACAGCTTCTGCTGAACATCTAGGGCCTTGTTGGGGGGGGGGGGGAAGCAAACGTTGATAACTGAGACATTCAGGAAGAAAATAAACTCTGCATGGTGCACAGAACAGCTGCCTGAGGAGACTCCTTATTCTGTTTCTTATCCCCCACCATGGTAGCCTGCCCAAATACTTCACCGAAACGCACCCCTGCTCTCGAGAGTGTGATCGCATGCAGCAGCCAAGCCCCTGGGGTGAGCTTCCTGTCCCTGGCCATCCCCCGGAGAACTGGGGGGTTTCTCCCTGTACATCTCCCATCACAGCCCATCATCTGAAAGCAAGCTGCACTACACAGAGGACAGAAGCACTTACTCACTGGCTGGGATGAGGCAAGACACAAGGGCTTCTCAAAAGCTCCCAGAGCCAGCAGCGGCGCTGAGAGCTGCCAGGAGGAAAAGAGGCAATGTACGCCCTTCCCACTTGCCCAGGGGTGGACAGTTTCAGTTAAACTCACTCCTCTCTGGCGAAGGAGGAGCCTTAGCCTCTGGAAGAGAGTAATAGGAGGGGAGGGAACTTGGCAAGAAAACCAACATCTGATATCTTCCTGGTTTATAAAGCTTAGGCCCTGCCCACCAGGAACACCTCTTGCCCAGCCTTCTCCTGAAAGCAGCATTGCAACATTGCTGAGGATAACCTGGGCTTCTCCACACCAGACGTGTGGGAAAGCGGCCCTGAGCACAGGCGGAGTGTACTGGGACCTCCTGTCCTTCTCTTCCTCAGGTCAGGCTCTTTCCTGATCCTGCCCAATGTGCCATGTCCTCTTGGGGTGAACGTGGAAAGAAACATGAGGAGAATGGACAACTAGCAAGAGGGAGCATCCACAAAGGAAGGGTGTATGGATTCAAGGGCTTGACTGTGGATGGCAGGAGCGTGAGCACAGCAAAAGGTGCCCATGTATCTGAGCCCTGAGCAGGTAGGGAAGCATAAGGAGGCCTTACAGTGGCCACAATCCACCTGGCAAACCTGCTTCTTCTGGTAGAATGGAGGCCATTATTATTTTATTAGTGGAGTCTGGGCAGGGGGAAAGGTCTGTTTGGATGACTACACCAAATGCAATGTCATAAAGCAGAAAATGTTCCATTTCCCAAGACAAAAAGAATCACTTTGTAGTGGAGTCAGACCTTTAGGCAAATACTCTAGGTCAGATCAGATCACGGTTATTTTGTATTTTTTTGTGCAAAGAGTGAGGGTATCTACCTGGTCAAACCTTCCTCCAAACGTGTATATTTGCTGAGAGGACCCTGAGAACTTTGGCTCAGACATATGCTGAGCCCTTGTTCTGACAATAGATTTACGAGGGCACGCTCTTTCCTTGCAGTGCTTCCTTTGATTATGCAGAACGTCTTCCACATTTCTGGCATGTATCCTGCTATGCCCTCTAACCATTACCTTAGCTCTGAAAGATTTTGAGGTATCACAGACAGTTCTTTCTAGCTTTGTATCAGTAAGTTCTGACGTGTGTGTGAGCTGACACCTGTAGCTGATACCAGAGCTAAGAAAACTCCTGCAGTACAACCCATACTGTGAACAAGAGGGCTGGTAATGCTTCTTCCTAATAAAATGTGCCAGACTTCCTTATCACTTGTTTTTTATTCTGTTTGGGTCTTTCTAAGCAGTCTGCCTCTCTGTGCATGGTAAGCAGAAGTTTTTAAGCATGCAGTGAACTTCATGCATATGCTAAACAGTGAAAATATTTCCTGCTAGGAACTACAGAGTTCATTTGCAACTGCTTTGGCATTGGCAGACTGCAAGGATAAAATGGCAGGCTAGCAGAAAAGAACCCCTGTTACAACCACTATGTAGGTATGATATGTTCTGGTTTTTGGCCAGTCAATGTCCATCTCTCAAGTCTTCAAAATTGTACCCTAAGAAGAATGGCGCTGGAGAAGTCATCCATCTGCCAGGCCAGCCTTGATTAGCAACATTTGCTTGTATTTATGCATTTCGGTCAAAAATAAACATACAAGATGATAGACATTGTTTTTTCTTGCTCCAAACTTGCACACTCTAAAATTGATGTTTAGAAGTATTTGTATCATGATTTCATTGATCTGTGCATAGAGGAAATATTAAAGCACTCTAAATTGCACAGCAAATAGGATGAGGTTGGTGAGGATTTAGAGTTCCCTTCTAAGACTGCAACCCACCCAAAGAAGCAGCGTGAGATGTGCTTTTGCTGTGAATCTATTTACGGTTGCATTTGTCAATACTGTTTCCCACTAACCTCTCTTTTGTGGTTACCTTCCCTTCCACTACACAGCAGAGGAGTCATGTGGAAGAATACCTCCCTCCTTGCTTTCTTATCCTGAACATAACACCAAATATGTCAGCAACATCAAAATGGAAAGTGGATCTCTGATCATGGGATCAGCCAACAGTTGTGTGAGAGAACAAAATACGGTAATTTTCTGACCAGGCAAGTCAAGAGTTGCTGGCCATCAGTGGTCATCCTAACAGATCCGTTAAAAAAATGTGTATGTGTTGACCAAAAGCTTCTGTACAGAGCACAAAGCCATTTCCTGCTATGGTAATTTCACAACAGTAGGTAGATAAGCTCCACCATACCACGCTTACACTCCCCTTCCTTAGAAGGACGGGGTAAGAAAATACAATTAAAACAAAGCTTGTGAGTTGAGATAAGGACAGGGAGATCTCTCACTAATAATAGTCACAGGCAAAACAGACTCAACGTGAGGCAGATTAATGTAATTTGTTGCCTATTGATAGCAGACTAAAGCAGTGAAAACTAAAAGCAAACTAAAAACACCTTCCCCCCCCATCCACCCTCTTCTACTACATCCTCCCCCTGAGCAGCGCAGAAATTAATATGGCTGTAAGTTCCTGCTAGCTTGATCAAGTTAGCCTCCCATCAGGAGAAAGGTTGTTGTGGGACCGTGACAAAAGTAGCCCCTGTTTCAGTTCCCTTACCCTATTATGTCTGTGTGGGAGCATTACTAGTCAATGTCTGCTGACTGTTAGGGTGCCTTCAGAAACGAAAGGGTGCAGCAGGTGGTGTTCTGCTTGGTGTCCTTCTCTAGTTCCTTATTTTTAACCCTAAGATCTTTGCTTTCAGTTTATTTTCATTCTTTTTCTTCTGCAATCAATTGTTTTCTCTGCATGCTGTTTTTATTCTTGCTCAAACCCCATTTTTGAGGCAGGATGCAAAAAGCACTTATTCTTGGTATGGATGAAAAACTGACTCCTATGAATGGAAATAAGCAATAACAATAGTGACCAGGAAATGAAGAAGGACTGGACCTCACTTTCTGCAATTCAACAGCTGGGATATGCCAATTGCTACAGTTGCAAGGGTATGCACTCCTGCTCCTAGACAGAGCTCACTTCCAGGTATGTATCATCCTCCCTGCATGAGCAGAAGCAGAAGCAGGAGAGCTAACACCACCACCACAACCCTCACTACAGCCACAGGAACCACCACAACCCATGCCTCCAACACCATCTGCACCTGCATGCTGACCTCCACACAACTCCATACAGCAAGAGCTACAGACCGCAACTACACACTGCCACCTTGGCCCATCTCACTGTGGTGGTTTACCCAGTTGGGCAGCTGAGCGCCACCACAACCACTCTCTCACTCCCCCTCCTCAAAGGAAAGGAGGAGGAAATGGGATGAAAAGGGCTCAAGGGTTGAGATAAGGACAGGAAGATCACTCAACAATTATCGTCACAGGTAAAACAGACTCAGTATAGGGAGGTTAATGTAATTTATTACCTATTACTAAAAAGCTAGAGCAGTGAGAAACTAAAAGCAAACTAAAACCACCTTCCCCCCCCCCCCCCCCCCCCCCCATCCACCCTCTTCTACCTCCTCCCCCCAGGGGGGCTGTGGTCAGTTCCTACTGCTTCGCTTCATCTCCACCACACCTTCTCGGTCACTCTCTGCCCCTGCTCCACGTGGGGTCCTGCCCACGGGATGCCGTCCTTCCCAGACTGAGCCTGCTTCCCACAGGCAGCAGCTCTTCAAGAACTGCTCCCACACGGCTCCGTACCACGGGGTCCATCCCCCAGGAGCAAACTGCTCCAGCACGGGTCCCCCACGGGCGGCAGCTCCCCCCAGACCCCCTGCTCCTGCGTGGGCTCCTCTCCACGGGCTGCAGCTCCGGCCCGGGGCCTGCTCCTGCGGGGGCTCTCCATGGGCCGCAGCCTCCTCCAGGCCACATCCACCTGCTCCACCGGGGGCTCCTCCACGGGCTGCAGCGTGGAGATCTGCTCCGTGTGGGACCCATGGGCTGCAGGGGGACAGCCTGCTCCACCAGGGGCCTCTCCACAGGCCGCAGGGGAACTGCTGCTGCGTGCCTGGAGCACCTCCTGCCCTCCTGCTGCACTGGTCTTGGGGTCTGCAGGGCTGGTTCTCACTCCTTGCTCTCCCAGCTGCTGTTGTGCAGCACTTTTTTTCCCTTTCTTAAATACGCTCTCACAGAGGTGCAGACAACATCACTTATTGGCTCAGCTCTGGGCAGTGGCGGGTCTCTTTGGAGCCTACTGAAACTGGCTCTGATCTAACGTGGGGCAGCGTCTGGATTCTTCTCACAGAGGACACCCTTGCAGCCTCCCTGCTACCGAAACCTTGCAACTTAAGCCCAATATAGTCACCTAAAGAGATGGGAGCTGCTGCTTCTTTCCATCATACCCCATATAACACCCCACAGAAATTGACACTGAAAAACAGCATGACACTGAAGGACAGAGTGGACACAGACATGCTCTATACTGCTTTGTTGCCTTGCCCTTCTTTATCCCTTCCCCCTCCCTCTACTCTATTTTTAGTTAAGAAAACAGGAAACAAAAAACGGTATTACTCCCTCCTTGCAATGAGGAGATAATATTTTGCACAAGGCATTTTATTGGCAAACATTTTTTCCTCTGACAGATCTTACAGTGTAATATTTGTCTCAGTTGCTTTTGTCTTGCAGACCATAGAAATGTACGTGATGCAGTTGACTATTTTGGCTCCAGAGGAGATGAGGAAATGGCTGTTATTAACCTATTTAAGGTTTGGTGGAAAACAGTCCTTCAGACTGCATTGCACTGATATTTCTGTCCTTCTGATAAGTGCCATATTTAAAGAAATCATCCATATTCCAGTGCAGTTTGCTTTTCACCTCATTCTTTGTGGATCTAAGGTGGTAGGTGAGAAAGAGATGTAAAAACAGTTTCTTACTATTTGGTTGCATTTCTTACTGGCCCTCTAACACAATCTTTTGGCTTGCCTAGAATACTCCAAAAATTAAGGACCCAAGAAATGCAGGCAGCTCAAAAATCATTTGATTTTCTCGGCCTCATTCTTGCATTAAAATCTGGGATATATTTGTTTAATATCCTAACCCAATAACTTTAAGTATCATTAGAGTGGATTTTTAAGTTGAAAGGAAGAAGTATTCAAGTTACTTGCAGACCATGAGATCGCAGTCCTTTCAATAACAAAATTATTTTGAACAACTTGCTCTACCATTTCCTTTTCATGCAGATATCTATTTTTTTAAATTAATCTTGTGACAGGAAGGATGATGCACACAACTGAGTCTTCTTCTTCCTTTCTCCCGCTTATAGATTCACTATGTAGCCATGAGGACTTCAGCTCTGCACATTGATTCTCACCCATAAAATATGGAAAACAATCATTTCTCTCTCTGGTCTTATGCTGAACTTTTCTATTTAGACCACAGGCTCTTCCTGGCAAAATTACCTGTTGCTATTGGTATTTAGTATACAGAGTCTTGTCCAGGAACTGATGTGAAAGAAACAGATATTCTGGTTTTATAGCTATGCCTGGTTTCTAAACCACTGGTAGCATATTTTTCCATCTCACTCTCATTAAACACAAGTATTTTAAACAGAAACAGGTAAAGTATTACTTTCATATGCCATGCACACTTGTTATTTTTCCCATCTCACTCTGATTTTAAATATTTATGTAATAACCATTACTTTATGTTACTTAATATATCTAATGCAGACCTAATCTGCTTATGTTGCTAAAATATTTAATATTAATTTAATATAGTCTGGGGTGGAAGAAGGAAGTACTGACACAGCAAAATTTTCAGGGTACCATGGATTATTTAGGTGATTAAGAACTTGAGCTGACAGTGAAGAAATGCAGAGGCCTAAACAAGACATGTGAATTGTGACATTTTACGTTAAAAAATAAAAAATAAAGGAAGTTTATGCATTAGGTACTGCTAACATAGATCTGTTGTCAAAACAGCAAACAGGCTGTACAAAGGATGTACAAAGAACATGGTAAAGAACAACACTGAACATATCACCATGCTTATAGAAATCAACGGCATACGGGTTCCTTGTTTTCTTCAGCTTAAAGCTACATACTCATCGGATCATGAAATGGTCTGATCTCCCTACAGACTCACTACCCTATGCAGCTCTCTTACTCAGCACTTCACTTCATGTAAATATTCCTTCCTTTGCTTTGGTCCCAAGGAGGACAGTACTTCTTGCTACAGTACCTTTGCTACAGCAGGCAATGTGGGGAAGAAAAGCTGTTAAACTGATAAGGGATAGGAAAAGAAACCTTTACAAGCAGACAAGAGATTATTCATTCCTGTGAAGGAAGGTGCACAGCTCCACCAGCTGCAACCACGACACAGATGAACAGGATGCTGAACAGGAAACTGAATTGAGTAGCTCTGTCAAGCCCCTGTCAGAATGACTCACCACTTTAAAAAGCCACAGGTGAGCACTACACACACTTCTTTTCTCTCCTCTTTGGTTGTGAGTGGACCTCAGTAGAAGCAATGGAGAACTCTGGCTGATGGTGTAGCTGCATGGTCTCACGTGCTGGCCGCTAAGAACTTCCTGGTGCAGATGCATAGCCTGCAGACATATTGGGGAGAAACTTCTAACATGGTTATCCATGCAGGGGACATGATGACACCAACCTCAACTGGCAAAATCTATGATTCACAACACTGGAACCTTTCACAGTTTGTGGTTGCAAAGGCTTCAAATGGTAAGTGACTTTTCAAGGTGTTAAATGCTGTGTTTGCTCTGTGATGAATCACATTATCTATAAAGAAATTCTGAACTTTCCTGAAAGATAACATTAACAGGAAATACAGCTACTAATCATTGATATCCAGTCTATCAGCTTCTGTAGATAATGACAAAGAGGAAGTCTGATGTTTTAGGTCATCTGAGGTTTCTACCATAATCTCCCTGTCACACCTATTGTTATGTTTTTATTTGTTTTATTAACCTTAATATTGTTAATTGCGTTCATGTAACTATATTGCTGTGGTGCTTTCTCTTCTGTACTTCAACCCTCCCTACTTATTTCTGTCCTCCTTCGGGTCATTTCCAGTGTTAATATTGTCAGTTCTTAAAGACAGAGGCTATGTCTTCTACAAAATTCTAACACACAAGTGCTGCAGACAAGTAAATAACAATCCTGGTGAATACTAGTCTCACCAAAAATGCAAACACAGCTAATAACATATCTGGATTCCTTTCTCTTACGTATCCTATTCCAAAACATTCCAAATAATGTTTTGCAAGACTGCTGAATGACTGGCCTTTTTGATGTAAAAGACCTAGCTGCAACATTCTCGGTCCCGCGCTTCATAACATGCTTAGTGCTCCTCAAGTACTACTTCTTACCTTCTCCAGTAAATACAACCTTCTAATACCTCTGTTAAATACCTTCTAAAGTACAGCAACTTTTAAAATGTTCAAAACTACTACACATGCCTGATGTCCCGTAAGGCCCTTAACATTATTTCTGCTACATTCTTCCTTCATCTCTTTCTTTCATACTGTTGTCTAAAACATGGATATTTTCTGTGTTAACATTTACTTGTCTGACTCATGTCGTATTACACAAGAGAAATATTCACAGCTTAAAGATACGCATATGTATCTCTCTCTCCAGTCTAAGGATTTCACTTTGGGAACTGCAAGAACCTCTTGATATTATCCTGAAAAATGTATCACCTCAAAAATAATACGCACTAAAATATCAAAAAACAAACAAACAAACAAACAAAAAGATTACTGTTATAACTATTAACAGAAAGAAATAAATGTCTTTTTGTTCAGCTGAACATAGGACTTACACAAAGAAAACTTTAGTAATAGTAAGCAAAACCCAAATCCTCCAGTACCTTCCTCCTTCCCATCTACTGGACTCCTATCATACAGTGACATGCTGAGATCAGGAGGCTTCTGGGGACTACAGTCAAAACATTACAAATAAGCCATGCGTTTTGCTGCATGAGAGGTACTGATCTGTGGATCTGTGGATGGTTGCTAGCTTCAAAAAACTTAAAAAGTAACACAACACATTCATTTAGCTACTTTTCTAATAAACCCTTTGATCCTAAAAAATTAACACTTTTCAAATGTTATATGTAGAGTTTACTACAGTTTCAACAGCACCCCCAAAATTAACATCTTGTTTAGGGTATAGCCCTTGTTTAGGGCTGACTGAAGATTTTTAACTCACTGGCAGTTCTTCCATCGACTGTGGAGGAAGATAGAGATGGGCTGACAAAATCAACCAAGAGCAGGACAAATTAGTTCCCCCGGCCTAGCTGCGCAATCACAGCTAAATTGCTGCTAGCATGCAAGCTATTTAGTTCCAGTCATAGGGCATCCCTGCAGTACGCTGTTGTGACCACCATGCAGATATTTCTAATGTAAACGCTCTATACCCCAAATTTTTGTTCTGAAGTGATTTCTCCCTGCATAATTGAAAAGTTAGAGGTAGCATGTTAATGGGTGAGAAAAGGTAATCACCGTTTATTTGTTACAGCAGTAAGCAGGAGGTGGCATCACGGAATCCATCAAACATTTTGAGTCAATCCCATGAGACTCCTAGCATTGAAGGGGCCAAGTTGTTTTTCTGAGAAAATAATTTGCTTAGAAAATGCCACATTTTTGGTTAGAATGTTTGCATTTTCTCCCTGTGATTCTGTCTGGAGGGTATGTTTGCCTTTTGCCTTTATCAAATTCTTATCTTCTTTTTCAATCTTCATTTTATAAAATGTGGGAACATTTCATGAAACTACACAGCTAAGCAAATACATGGCCATTACAACACCTAATGGGAGACTTTTTTTCCTGCAAAAATAAACACTTCCCTTTTCTGAACAGCTATCCTTGACAGCTCAACAGCCCCCAGTGACGTCTGTGGAAGTTACCATCGCAGAGGAATTTGTAGGCCTACCTTCACAGAAGCCCACATGCTTTGAGCCAGTAAGGTGCTAGAAAGGAGAGCTGAAAGCTGCCCTAAATATTAGCAGCTGAGAGTGGGTTTGACAAATGTCTGTCTTGCACTCAGCCTATGCACTGCATTCTGCTCTGGTACAAGGATAAATTCCCCTTCTCCTCCAAGATCATCCTGAGCACTCACTGCAAACACCCAACTCGTCTGTCTGTAGTTCAGCAGCAACTGTCCCCCTCCAAAGCCTTTAGCTCATGTGGGGAGCCTTGAAAACCACACTTCCTCAGTAACAGCAGCAGGCTGCTTACTCTTCGGTCTGGAGGTGTATTAGCCAAATTGATCTGTGAAACTAAAAGTCAAGTGTCTCAATTATGTAAAGGAAGCATCTAGGGTAACAAGGACAGCCATTTTGAAGCATCAAATGATTCACAACGGAAGATGTAAATTCTCAGTTTCTTTGTCAACCTGGAGAATGACCTGAAAATGTCAATAATAGCAGTGGGTGAGTAAGTGTGAAATGGATACCTGTGACTTCTCTGTGGTTATAAGCCACAGTAAACTATTTTTGACCACAGTAGCAGGCAGATCTGAATGAAAAGAGAGCGAGCCAGTTGAGAGACATTTCATTCTTAAGACTAAAACCAGGTAGTGCACTATCAGGTTGTAGGAAAGCGGATGGTCCAGTGTCCGGGGTTGTTTATGTTCTCAGATTTGCTTTGTTTTGCTTAAGTCATGAGGTGCTTGGCAACTTTTATCACTAAACAGCCTAAAGTAGAAGAATGAGTAAATGATGAGAAACTTGTTCTTAGAAAGAGATGCACAAATAGCTGTGCATACACTAGTATTTCACTGTCTCCTTTTATGCAAAACTTGTTCAATATGAAACAGGTACTGACCCTTCTTGCCATCCTAATTCCATATCTTCCTCTCATTCTCTGCTCCTCTGGGTTCAGTTCTCCCCAAACCTAAAAAAGTATACAAACCTAAAAGCATATACATCCTGAGCATTCTGGATCCATTATTTTTTCCACCTCCCCTCCCCCCTCTCCTGGGAATCTTTGGTTCCCTAAATTCCCCTAAGCCAACATATTTTAAATATTGTTTTCACACACCTTTTTTATTCCTTTTCACCCTTTTGCCTGTCCCTTCTCAAGTGTCATCCCAGGAGTACTGGCACGTCCAGCTCTCCCAGCACATTGCCTAACTGAACCGCTGCCACAGTCAAAAGCTAAAGTCAACCGTAGGTCAATTAATACGTATAGAAGCATAAACTTTATATGGGTCTTTATTATCTGCAAAGATAAGCACCTGGAGATAATTTTCATCAACTGACTACCCTCAAAGCTGCTCAAATATTCTTGACAAATAAAAGGAATTGGAGGTCACAGTGAAAGCATAACGTGTAACCCTCCATGTTCATGGTTTTCTGTTTTAAGGTTTTCTGCGTGGGTACAGATGGCTGCATGCTTTGGACAAAACAGCACTAGGTGTGCACCTCATCAGCCTTGCACGGAGAGCTGCATTCCCCTGGACATCTGACCATGCCATACAGCCAGGATCTGTCGCGAATAAAGCAGTTACCGTGCGTAACACACCGGACGAAATACTGGTACAGAGCGCCAGCCCTCCTGGTACGTACAGCCCTGTCTTACAAGCCAGACTGCGGCCCCGCGTCCAGCCCCGGCACCGGGCCGGCGAAGCCGGGTCCCGGGCCTCCCCCGGCCGCCCCCGGCGCCGGTCTCTCCGCCCGTTCCGGCCCCGTCATCTCCTCCCGCGGCGGGGCAAGAGCTCCGCACCCATGGGGCGCCCCGGGGCTGGCGGCTCCCCGGAGCGGAGGACGGCGCCCCGCAAGGCTGGAGGTGCAGGGGGCGAGGGACCTCGGCGGCGGCTGCCGCCTTGGCTGCGGCCGGGCGGGAAGCGGGGAGCCGCGGTGTCCCGGGGCAGCGCCGGTGTCCCGGGAGCCGCCGGGCTGCTGGAAACCCCCGCCGGGGCACGGCGGCGGCCTGCGGCGAGATGGCGTCCGCCCGGCTCCCAGGGGCTGCGGGGGGCCTGGCGCCGGCCTGGGCGCGGGCAGGCGGGGATCGGGCCGCGGCGCCCACCCGGGCCGCTGCCCTCGCCTCTTTTCCTCAGAGAGTGGCCTCTGGAACGGCTCCGTGCATCCTGGGCTCTACTCCTCTTTCAACTCCGTATATTTTTTTAAATTCCTCTTCTTTCTTTCTTTCTTTTTTTTTGTTTTTTTCAGGTGTGTTCTCAAATATCTGGTTCTGGCGAGGTGTTGCTGGAATCCTCGTTGCTGCTGTCATTTTGATTTTGTGTATTCACTTTGGTAAGCGTATACACTTTGTGTAAGTTACTGACAAAGAACATATAACTAGCCTTAGAAATTACCAGAGTTCTGTGTGGTCAGAAGTCCCCGGGACCTCACAAGAGGGTTGTTCAGACCTTACCTTGTTTCAAAGTTAAATAGATGTCTCATGCCTTGCTGTTTAAAACTGTGGTCAGATACTGGGGAAATAACTCCAATAGTTAGCGCTCAGATTAGTCTGAGTGTGCTTCTGACATTCAATCGTATAACCTTGCTGTTGATCATAATCCAAGCTTGGGAAAACAAATGGAAGATGGTCTTTTGCAACCACTCTGTAATCCTTAACACTATAATAAACAAAGTTACTGATTCAGAACACTTGCAAAAGCCTTAATTGTCAGAAACATTTAAGTTGTAGATGAGTGTCTAAAGCATACATAGTTATTACCTTCCCAGTTACTTCAACCGACTTGCCCTGATCATCACTTCAAAGATTTGTTAGCGGGAGCTAGAGTACATAATTAGTTTGCAATAAATATTTCTGCTGGGCAGAGATAATGATATTGTGGTTAGACTGAGATGAATTAGATGGTGCAGCCACAAAGCAAGCTAAAAAACTCTAGAAACCTTTTCCATTTGGAAGAAATAGGTTTCTGTCTTTTCGCAGTAAACCATTCTTCAGACAAAGATATTCCTGCCTGTCCGTCCCTGGAACTCTGTCCATCAGATTGGCTATATTTCCAGAAGAAATGCTACTACCTCTCAGAGAGTGAAGCCAACTGGAACTCTAGTCAGAACTTCTGCTCATTGCACAATGCTTCCCTCCTTGTGATCGAAAATCTTCAGGAACTGGTAAGAGAACCAAGCGGGGATCCTGGTTTCACTCCATCTCACTTCTAGGATACTGCACAATATACCCATGAGTTTTTCCAGCCTTGTAAGCCAAACAGTTTTAATTCTGATGCAAAGGCTGTGACAAGTCACAGCAAGCAGAAAGCTGCGTACCTCTCTGCCTGCAAACAGCAAACATCAGTTCTAGCAGTTGATATGTTAGAACAGTTGATATGTTAGAACATCCCCAAGGCTTATCTGAGTTAAATTTTATGCTGTTCAGCAGTATACTTGGATTCTTGTAATTGGCATTTCTACTGCTACAATATCTGAGTGCTGCAGGGGTAATCTTAAAATTAGTCTGTTTATTTCTGTTAAAGTTGTAAGTTCTCTTTCAGTAAGGTGAATCACGCAAGATCCAGATGCTGTAGTACCCTGTAGATTTAGTCCTTAATACTGTTCCTTTTGAGAGAAAGGCAAGATCATTGCTTTGCTTTCGAGCCTTGCATCAAAGACTTCATATTTTGGTAACTGTATGGAACATGCAAAACTTCTCTCATGGGTTTATTCCTGCAGAGTTTTATGGTGAAGATAACAAAGCAAGACCCGTGGATTGGACTCTATAAAATAAATGAAGAATTCTTTTGGGTAAATGGGAGCACATTAGATAACAAGCTGTAAGTCAATGCTGTTGTTTTTTGCTAGTGATACTAGATTATAGAGGACCAAGGTAGGATAACATACAGATACAGACAGTGACTTGAAAGAAATACCTGTAATGATGCTGTCCAGATGGCAATGGAAACAGCAAGGAATACAATACAGATTTCACACAGTACGGGTAAAACTGATGATGAAAATTAGGAGATAAATCCGTAACACCTGACTCAGAAGCAAAATGAGAAGGGAGGTCATGGTAACAAACAGTATAGCAAAGTGAAAGTTAAATCTTGAGACCACCAAGATACTGAAGTAATGGGGAAAGGGATGAAAGATGCCAATAACCTGAATTCCTCATCATAAAATACAGCTTGAAAAAGCAATGCAAGAGGCTTATATGAAAGGTATTTGGGAGGCTTGTAAGATATTTTCATACCTCTTATGGTATATGCCTACACAAAAAAAAAAAAAAAAAGGCTGCCAGAGGAGAAGGTGAAGCTGTGAATTTGTGTTGTAAGAGCTACTCGGTGGTACCTGCCCTATGTCCTCTCACAGGCATCGAGTGTGGGGGTACTTTGCTCCTCCCACCGATGGCTGGTCCATCATTTCAGAGAGTCCTGCATCTCATGCTGGGGCAGCTGCTGGCAGGAGTCTGTAGAATAACCAATGACAGTGATAGACACTGAGATTTCAAAAGTCTGAAAGTAACATTGTGTATTTAGATTTTTCACTTTTTAAAGTTTTTGACATCACCAGTTATGCGTAACTATATCCTGTTCCTCCCTGAGACTTGCAAGCTTGATCTGACAAAGATCTTATACATTTAATAGGAGATGTAAGCAGAATGTAGGCATCTTAAGTTGGAAACTGCAGTCCTTCCCACTCTTGCTTACCCCTGCCTGTGACAGAAACATCCACTGTTGTTTTTATGTTCAGTGTTGAAGTTCTTTGCATTCTTAGGCTTTTCCCTCTGTGCATGCCTAAAACTGTTCCTTCTGTCTTTAAAAGAGTGAGCGCCTTGATGTCCAAGCACATGTACTGTAAGAGTCTTGTTAGCACTAGGGGGGGATTTGTCCTTTGTCTTTTCCAGGGAATGTATCAATTTGGTTAGCCTACTCACTGAACACTATTACATTTTATTTTAACACACAGTTGGTGAAGGAGGCCCTTACCTCTTCCATGCCTGTGGTGCGGAAATGGAGATTCATTTCCTGTTTCCCACCAGTCCCTTAACCATAGTGCCTTGCTCAATTCTGAGGAAGGGGAAAATGAAAAAAGTATTTGTTTCACAGCTTCTCTTGGAACTTTTTAGCTGTATAGAATGCCAAGGGAGTCAAAAGTGGAGCCAGTCTTTGATAGCATGGGGTCTTTCAGAAGGGTAAATTTAAATTCCATTATTTGCTCTAGGGACGTATTTCACATTAAGCAACCACTAGACAAGATGTAGGAATACTGCTAGCCCTAGTTTTTGTATTCTGGGGGCCAGACCCCATAAAAGAAGATGATACCTGTGGCATTTTCTTCAAAGAGCAAGTTATCATCTTCATGCCATGCCTTGCCTGTAGTAAATCAGGTGTTACATGAAAAGAATCCTTAATCCCTTTAGTTCTCTCTTCTCTGTTGAATTATTTGATTCTGGCTGTCAAAGTAATAGTATCTTTCATTTTCCCTTCCAGGATTGAAGTAAAAGGCTCTGGAAACTGTGCCTATCTTGAGTCAAAAGGAGTCTCGGCCTCTGGATGTTATTTAACCAGGAAGTGGGTCTGTAGCTTGAGTACTAGCTTAGCGTGATAATGGTGGGCAAAGTCACCACCTCTGACACCTAGAGCTCTGATATATCTGCACAGTATATGTGTATACTTTGGGACCTGGGAATGCATTTCAGCTCTTGCCTGGAAGTGAACGTGTTTTCTGGTAGCCAGGACTTTCTGCCCATGGAGCAGGCTTCTGTTTTTTCACAGTGTCATTTCAATGTCTTTTCTCAGGGTCTTGATAAATTTTCTTGCCCTATTTTTCTAGCTACTAAGCTACTGCTCAGCCTGTAGTTTCTTTTGTGTCATCAGTATTTCTTCCGTGATTTCTTGTCTTGTAGGATCCTAAGCAGCTGTTCTTTTCTTTTTGGTGTGTCATTGGAGGTATTTGTTCTGCTTTTCCCTTATCCGAGCTCTGTGTACAGGCACAGTGTTATACAAAGTGAAGTGGCTCTGCCTAAAGGTTTCTGTGTCTCCCAGATACAGGATGATCCAGAAATGAGCACTTTGGTTTTAGACATGAGCATTGTGGACTTTGTTCTCCCAGTTTGATGGGGTGCCTCTTGTGTGTCTCTGCATTGCATTCATTGTTTGTTGTAATTGTTATTTTGCATTAATTTTGTTTAATTTGCTTGGTAGTAATATTGAAATTCGTACAGCTGCTTTCCTGAAGCTCTCCTTCCTGCAGCACCCATCTTAGCAAAAAAAAAAAAAAAAAAAGAGAGAGAGAGAGAAAAAAGTTAGAGTATTAATTTATCTGAGGATTTGCACAAATGGGGAGGAAAAGTTCAAACTGCAAAAGTAAGGGTCCAAGTATTAATATAGTAAAATTAGAAATATCACTAGTGCAAATGGCAAAATGTTGAGAATAAGAGAATTAATAGTAAAGGATGTGCCTTCATGATTTCCTCATGTCTTGTGCCTATCTGAGTTTGAGGAATCTAAACAAGTGGTCAATTCCTGGATAGAAAATCAGTGTTTTGTTCTGTGTGCATATCATTTTCAATAGCAACATACAGTGCTGTTGAATGGCTATCAGTCTAAACAGAATGAGGGCACAATCCCACTGAACTCTGTCCATTCATGTCTACAGGGTAAACTGAAGACGGAAAGTGACATTGAACTAGGGGAAGTAAATCAGCTTGTTTTCATGGAGGGACTATTTGTAATGGTTTTCTAGACAAGGAAGGATCAGGAATTCTCATGTATAACAGGGCAAAATACTTCTTGCTCAGAATAAAATCTGGAAACAATGGACTTTGTTTACTAAGATTCCCTCTCCTTTAGGCAGCTCTGGCAGTATACCTAGTACAGAATGCCCCTGGCCATAGAGGTTGTCCATGTATTTTGTTAGGAAGTAAGGGGGGGTGACCTCTCATCTGGTGGAAATCAGTGTTGCTCAATTGATTCAAGTGTAAATATGCTACTCTGCAGAAGTACAGGATCTGCTGCAGTATTGCAATGCCCTTCTGCCACCTCTTCAGGCATGCACAGTTGACTTTTGTGATGTGGTATGCCGCAGACTACATGGGATTTCTTAAAGAAGCAAGTGGAATAACTTTTTGAGTAGCCACTAGAGTGCACTGTAGCTTCAGGGAAGGAAAGATAATTATGTTTCTTTCATTTTCAAGAATGTAAAATTGCACTAAAAGTTTTTTTTGCAGTATTATATTTTGTCCTATTTCTAATTATTTTTTGCCTTCACTGTATTTTTATGAAAACTTAATTGTCTAATTTTGTTAATTGTTTTGTTTATGCCTTCATTATTTTCTGTGACAGTAGGACTGTACTGTAACAGGATTTTGTGGTACAGATATTGTTAAAAACTTGTCTTCTAGATGTGAATTTATATATGGTCATAATTTTTCTGGACTACACTTTTTTAATTGCATGTGTTCTTTGTAAGCACAGTAACAGGACTCTACTGTATGAATAGCCGTAATATTCTATGTGTTAATTTATACATAACTTGTTTGTTTGTTTGTTTCCCTGCAATGTTTTTAAATTAACTAGCTCTGAAGGGTATGGTAATGTGCAATAGTCCTGAAAAGATACTTAATAAATATCTTTACAGAGCTTTTGAATTCCAGTGGTGTGTGCGCTAATGTTGTACCATTAAAAGTCTTTTTCAGCCCAGGCACCATATGAAAAAAAAAAGTCACACCAGACTGAAGCAAAATAAAATATTCAGGTTTTCAGTATGAAATGTTCTTTAAAGATAATGTTGGGGTTTACATGAAACATGACCTTTCACACCACCACCCCAGAAGACATTTCATTTTCTAACACTTTAAATCTTTAAATCTTTTTAAACTCTTCAAAATATGTCAGATTTAACAAAGCATTTAACTAAACTCTGCTGAAGTAGTTCTGTGGAAATGCTGAAACAAGCATAGTGAAATACAAACAGTACAGTAAATTTGGGGGGAAACATGGAGTTTTATTCAGTTTGTTCTTGCAAAGTTTTCAGAGCATTTATATATTTACATTCTATAGGTATATTTTACAAATTTGATAGAATTTGTGAGGGATAAGGGATATTCTTGTACCACATTTTATCTTATTCTTCTTCAATGAGCTGATTTACCCAGACATTCTTTTTAAATACAGAATAATGGCACTCTCTTGGAGTACCACTACTGGAGCCAAATCCAGTTGGAGGCCGGTTACTAGTGGAGTCCCCCAGGGCTCAGTACTGGGGCCGGTCCTCTTTAATATCTTTATCGATGACCTGGATGAGGGGATCGAGTGCACCCTCAGTAAGTTTGCAGACGACACCAAGTTAGGTGCGTGTGTCGATCTGCTCGAGGGCAGGAAGGCTCTGCAGGAGGATCTGGATAGGCTGGAGCGATGGGCTGAGGCCAGCTGTATGAAGTTCAACAAGGCCAAGTGCCGGGTCCTGCACCTGGGGTGCAACAACCCCAAGCAGTGCTACAGGCTGGGAGATGAGTGGCTGGAAAGCTGCCAGGCAGAGAAGGACCTGGGAGTATTGGTTGATAGGCAGCTGAATATGAGCCAGCAGTGTGCTCAGGTGGCCAAGAAGGCCAACAGCATCCTGGCTTGTATAAGAAACAGTGTGGCCAGCAGGTCTAGGGAGGTGATTGTGCCCCTGTACTCGGCTCTGGTGAGGCCGCACCTCGAGTACTGTGTTCAGTTTTGGGCCCCTCGCTACAAGAAGGACATGGAGGTGCTTGAGAGAGTCCAGAGAAGGGCAACGAAGCTGGTGAGGGGTCTGGAGAACAAGTCTTACGAGGAGCGGCTGAGGGAGCTGGGGTTGTTTAGCCTGGAGAAGAGGAGGCTTAGGGGAGACCTCATCGCTCTCTATAGGCACCTTAAAGGAGGCTGTAGAGAGGTGGGGGTTGGTCTGTTCTCCCACGTGCCTGGTGACAGGACGAGGGGGAATGGGCTAAAGTTGTGCCAGGGGAGGTTTAGGTTGGATGTTAGGAAGAACTTCTTTACTCAAAGGGTTGTTAGGCATTGGAATGGGCTGCCCAGGGAGGTGGTTGAGTCACCATCCCTGGAGGTCTTTAAAAGACGTTTAGATGTAGCCCTTAGTGATATGGTTTAGTGGAGGTCTTGTTAGTGTTAGGACAGAGGTTGGACTAGATGATCTTGGAGGTCTCTTCCAACCTAGATGATTCTGTGATTCTGTGATTCTCTTGGTTTTCTTTGTTCTTTTTTTTTTTTTTCTCCATCAATGCCATCTACATGTAGAGTCCAAATATTGAAAATTCTGGTTCTTAAAGGAGGTTTTGGAGAAACCATAAGCACAATGGGTTACAATGAAAGCACTTTATGACTCTTAATGGGTGCACTTAGCATCTTTGTTAGTACCCAATGTCTGTCATGCTAGGAACTGAAGGGGCAGGATGTGAACTCACTTTACTCACAGTAAGGTTAATGAAGTACTACAATTAAATGTGTTTTTTTTTCTTTTAAATCTGTGGGATTACACAAGATTTAGTGACTGCTTAAAGTGTAGGTAAGGGCTTTGGTAAGACGCTACAAAAATTTTTAATTACATTAGTAATACCTAGGATGTTTGAATAGCATACTTCATAAGTATTGTTAAAATCACCACTGATTTCAGAGAAATTAGCTCAACATGTGTCATGGTTTCAGCTGGAATAGAGTTAATTGTATTCATAGTGGCTGGTATGGTGCCTTGTTTCGGATTTAGGAGGAAAATAATTTTGATAACAATGTTTTAGTTGCTGCAGAGCAGTGCTTACACTACATCAAGGACTCCTGCTTGTCATGCTGCTCTGCCAGCAAGGAGACTGGGGGTGCACAAGAAGCTGACCCAAACTGGCTGCAGGGGGATTCTATATAATGTGACATCATGCTCAGCAATAAAAGCTGGGATTAAGGAGGAGTAGGTGGGGGATTTTTGGAGTGATGGTGTTTGTCTTCCCAAGAAACCATTATTCATGATGAGCCCTGCTTTCCGGGAAGTGACTGAACGTCTGCCCACCGATGGAAAGTAGCAAGTGAATTCCTTGTTTTGTTTTGCTTGCATACATGGCTTTTGTTTTACCTAGTAAACTCTCTTCCTCCAAACCCATGAGTTCTCGCACTTCTGCTTTTCTGATTCTTTCCCTTATTCCACCTGGGAACAGTGAGCGAGCGGCTATTTGGTGCTTGGCTGCCTACCAGGGTTAAACCACAACATGGTTTGAGAAATATTTGCCATAAAATCCAGCAATCCAGGAGTTGTCTACAATGCATATAGAAAGGTAGGCTCTAAGTACCCTGGAATAATACGTTTTTTTCTCCATTGAGAAAAAGTATCTTGTTCATTTCAGATGTTTTCCTTGCTTTTTCTTCTCCATGTAGAACAAGTCTGTCCCTGCATGCATGATGAACTGAGTTTTTCTTTTTTTTCTCTCTTTCTCTCTCTTTTTTTTTTTTTTTTTTTTTAACACAAGGAGAACAACAGTTTTTCAAATGAGTCTTTAGTTGCTGATACTACATTCTGCAGGGGAAAGTTACGTTGTTTTTTTCGTTTGAAAGGAAGTCAGTAACGCTGATGGTGACATTCACTTTTTAATCTTTAGCTTTAAAGATCTTAAGAAAAGCTGTTGTGTTGTGCTTATGGAACATAGACTGCATCAAGTGGTTAGTATCTCAAAAGAGGATCTCTTCGCCTTTAAAACTCTCACTTACACACGCCTACTACCTCCCTAGCATCTTTGTGTGTCCATAAATAAGTGCACTGTTGGACATCAGTGTCCATGGATGGATTCTAACACCACAACAGGTTTTTATTTGTGCAGGTCAGCAGAAGTCTGTAAATTTAATTTAATATTGTTAGTTTTCTGAGGTCTTCAAATGTTCAATGACTCTACAGCTGTTTGAGAGGTGAGTTGCTAAAATATGGAGGGTCCTTTCTTGTGTAGATAGTTTCCCTGGTCTCTGAGTTTCAAGGCTTACATACTGCCGTATTCTGTCTTCTCTTTGTTTTCAGTGCAGCTAAGAACTCACTAAGAGCCACATGAAGTGAGGGAAGGGTGTCAGTTTGTTGGTGTTATGACATATATCATGAAACTTTTGTTCTAAGTTGCAGTCACGTGTGTGGTAAAAAAGTGGTACTTCATGCCATGAGCTCACTTGCGAGTGTGTCTGTTAGTTACTCATCGCAGGTTACAGACACTAACCACAGCCCTCCAGATGGGCACCACACATCTGGTACAGGTATGAATCAACATACCTTGGAAACTGCAGCTGCCTTTAATTATGTGTTCCACAGTAAACATGAGCTAAAGGCTTTATATTTTGAAAGCCATATTGGACTTATTTATCTCTCTTGGTGCTAAAAAGGTCTTTAATTCCAGTCTGTGCATTTTTTGTTAGAGCAGCACCTTTGATTTTAATGTTACGGTATTTTGTGGTTTGTCTTTTTTTCCACACACAGTTCACCACACAGAGACAATGTAAAAGCACATAAAACTGTATTAAAACCCTGGCAGCTTAGAAACTCTCCCCAGCTGGCCCCAAAAGGGCCTTGGAGTGCCTTTTTCTAAAAAATATTGTATGATTCTATGAAACGAGGTAAGAATTCAGTGTCTTATTGTGGTAAGCACAACGTAGTAGAAAATAGAAATAGAAAGGGTTAAAAATTGAAATAGAAAGGGTTAAAAAAGTTGTGTTTGTTTTTGCTTAAGCAACCCTGTCTGTAAGCATGGAAAAGTAGATTTTACACTTTTGCAAGGCAGCAGTTTGTATGTATGAGAATGCCTCAGCTGTTTGGCCCCACTGTCTGAGAATACAAAACTAGAGATTCAGAGTTTAGTTTGAGCTTTTTGAATATTAGCTTTCACATCAGAAGTGTTTGATATTTTATCAGATAGGACTCAGATGTCACACTGGTATTTTTTAATCAAAGCATACCTGAAGAGAAGGATATTGAAATGCAGTCTCCCTGTTTTGCTTCCCTATTGAACAGCCACCACTGCTATGCTTCATGACTAATACAGTCAGTGTATCAGTATCAGTGAACAAGACTCAAACATACTGTGGAAGAGTTGGTTTTGTTTGCTCCAATAAAATATTCAGATTGGACTGTGTTCATTTTTCCCTTGCACAAATCTTTGTTAAATTAAATAAACCAACTTGTTGTTTTGACTATAAGAAATAGTGCCAAGTATCCAGCAGAGAAGAAACAAGGATGTGTTTTTCTCTTCTCAAGGAGAGCCACCTGTCTAAGGTTTGGTAACTCACCTCTCCATTTGGAGGAGGAGATCTTTTTCTACTCACTGCTGCTGTAATAAGAAAATAAAGTTCACACACACAACTTCACTTAGAGTCTGGAAATATACAAATAAATGGGATACAGTCTGCCATAAGGATCGTGTATTTCATTTGGGTGAACTTGTGCATAACAGGGTTTGCAAGGCACTTCGGTGGGTGTTTGAGGTAGACAGAGGACTGCTGAGCATCTTTGTATGGACGAGGAATTCAGAGGTCCCCCTAGCCCCTCAATATTGTTACGGGACATAAAACTTGTAGAGCAGAAATTATGCACTCCAATAGTGAAAAGAGCGTTTGCAAGAATACGAAGTTCATTGCTTGATTTGTACGATAGATCTGAGGTGCCACCTGTGGGGCTTGGTATGTTCAGAAGCAGCTGGTGTAAATAAGAATATACCAAAGGCAAGGTGAGCCAGGAGCAGAGGACAAACCTTACACAGGCAATGCTCTCATCAACCAGGCACAGTCCCATAGGGGCTGAAAACAGCAGGTAGAGCAGGGTGCTGATAACAGTGTCCTTCAATGGTCCCAGGCAAAGCAAGTGATGAGGCAAGTCCAGGATCCTGACTTAGGGAATCCAGTCAGGAGCAACAGGGCCAGAGACATGGCTAGAGACAAGACTATACTGTGGGTGTAGAGCTCATCCAGCAGGCAGGGACAAAGAGAGGACTGGAGACAAATTAGAAAATTCTTAGAAGGAGGGATCCAGGAGACAAGATATCAACAACAAAGGTTCAAGATCCATCCAAGAAATGAGGCAGGAAGGCAAGACTGGAGACAGTACATCTATGACGTAGCCCAGGCAGAGACTGACCCCAGGCCTGAGCCTGAATAGTCTTCTTGGGCCCGTGGGAAGGAGATCTGGGTGGGAGTCTCAGCAGAAGCTGTCAGGACCCTTAGGGCCTATTAGTGCCTTCAGGGCCCTGTGAATACCCAAGTGGAGGTACATGATTTGCAAACAGGAGGAAAGCAGTTTTATTACACCTCCACTTCCATTTTCCCCTATATGTTTGTTGTTTGTTGTTGTTGTTGTTAATTTCAATGTTGTTAATATGTTTACGTATTACTTGCTCTCCTCATTGTTGAACATGAGTCACTGGAAATATTTCAACAGTGGTGCAAATATTTGCACTCTGACTGGTTACTCATTTCAAAGACATGCTAGCTAGAAATCTAGAGTAATTGTTACTGTTATTAGACTAAGGTATTTGTAAAAATTGGAACAAGTTACTTGCGTGACTTCTTTGAAAACTATTTATGACATTTTTTCATATATTTTTTTCAAATATATTAATCTAAAAAAGACAGTAAGTCAGATTGCTCTTAGCATTTTTTCATTGTAGGTCCAGAAATAGTGTGTCCCTGAAAATTGAGTGACCAAGCATCTTATTTACTGACTGCATCAACAGTCATTAATTTCACTAAACTTTAGCTTCAATATCTCATCACATCTCTCAGGCAGTACTTAGAGTTCCATGTCAAAGAATTCACAACATAAAGGGACAAAATGTAGGAGGAAAGGCAGGCCACCATCTTCATTTCCTTGCTACTGTTCCTCTGCGATCTTGTCTTATGGTCCAAATCTCTTCCTTAGCTCAGAGCTTTGTTTCAGGTCACAAGGTTCAACATTAGAAGAAGATGGGAGCCATCAGACTGTTAGCCACAACTGTTATGGGTCACTTTGTGCTTGGTCCAGTACCTCTATACCCAGCAGCCATGCAGGTTGGCTCTGAATAAGTATGAGACGCTGTCTAGTAAAATCATTTTCTTCCAGCCCTTCAGAAAACACCAAAATATTGAAACCCAAATAAAATGTGCCTCAGCAAAGTCTGCCTCAGGGACGTATACAAAAGCAGTGGGCTCCAGCACAGTCTTCAGCCCTCACAGATGGCATCTTTCTTGCATATCATACAGTTCATGTACACAGTGTTCATCCTCACATATCTCTTATCCTGTCTTTTCCTAGAGAGAGCTGCTGCTGATGTCTGTCCATGGGAATGCTCATCACTCCCAGAGCCACACGTGCTGACTCACAGTCCTGTTGCATGACCTTCACGCTAACACTTGGCAACTTCTGTGTTCCCTGATTTTATCAGACATGGCCTTAGCGAGCACAGAATGGCAGAATTCAAATTTCTGCACAAGTTTCATAAAATTATTTACATTGATTAATTGTTGTTTTGTCAGCAAAACAGGTCTCCTGACAAAAAGCTCTGCCTATTGTTTGACAATTTAGCTTAGAGAGCCAACAAAGTTGCATTTTTCTTACAGATCCACTTCTTTAAAGTCTGGCAATTATCCGTTTGGATCATATTTTTTTTTCTGTAAACAGCACAGTTCTCGTCAGTCCCAATTCTATTTGTAGCTAACCTGATGAGAGAACAAGAAGGATATAATGACTTGTCAGCTTTAAATTCAGTACTGGATAAAAAATACTGGTAATATACTGGGTCAGGGTATTGGGGAAAGCACATTCAGTGACATGTTGAAGTACAGTTCCTCTACAACCATGCATAGGTGGGATAGGCACCCACAATCAATCCTTCTGGCCACTGAAGGATTGATTCTCATGAACATTAGTGTAAGAAATGTGAAAAAATCTCTGCATGCAGCCATGATGATGAACTGCAATGTAATGTAATAGTGAAAAGCAGGAGAAGGACCCTTCAGCTGCACGAATCCCAGCACCAACTCTATGTGACGGACATCACATTCAGTGGAGGTGGTATGCACAGTCTACACACTGAGAGTTTGGTGATGGTGATTTTTAATGGGAGAAGTGTGTAACAATGTCCCTTTGTATTCATATACACAAAAACTGTGACTGTGGTTGGTCTTGCAGGCAGAGGACAAATGTGTTTGCAGAGGTGCCCAGCAGGATCTGTTTAAACTGGCGGTGAAAGAGACCCAGAATAGGTGCCTGAGACTTTGGGAAAAGAGCTTGGGCTCATAGTTATATTTCCATGCAGAGTAATACACCTTTGCTTTTGCCAGGGGATACCTTCCCCTTCAAACCCACAACCAGTAATCACCTGTTTTCTTTTACTCTGGGATCTTCAAGCAAATTTTGTTGTTTCTTCTCATCTTCCACCTTTGACCCAATCCATATATATTTGGTATCTTTCTCTTTATTATCTATAAATTCCTGTGGAACAAGCAGAAATATGTTATCCAACAACAGAGTTTTTCTGCTGTGTTCAGGTCCCTGTCCTGTCCCATACACAGCTTTCGATGGAGTCCCTCACATGAAGGGAAAGGGCAGGGATCCAGCTACAGCAAAGCAGTCCATTACAGTGGCTTATACACATGACCACCCACAGAGATTTGATTTAGGCCGGTGCCCAGACCAACTAGCTTCTTGGCAGCTGTCAAAAAAACCCTCGACAACTGGAAATGGCCTCAGTGATGTTTCACACTCTAATGAGCCAGACTGCAAAGCTTTAAGGTAGTCTTGTTCCTCAAAGAACAAAGAGTTTCTCAGAAGAGCCATGACCTGCCATTTAGTCATACCCTGATACTCACATTTCCAAAGAAAAATGGGATGAAGGTTTGACTGTTTGAATTTCCATTCAGTAGTCAAATCAAACCTCTCTTCCCAGAGCCGAGTATTGGAGATGAGTGGGAAGCCCCAGCATTTCCTCTTCCCAGTCAAAACTGTGGTGGTTTCCACACTTGCTCCTCTTGTGCTTCTCTCTATTTCTTCTCTTGACCCTCTCTGAAATGAAGTCCTGTCCAAAGGGAGTCAGATGCTCTGCACCTGATAAGGCTCTTGCTTGGCTGTGTGTACACCTGATATTTGGGCAGCATTTGGAGGTTCACCTGGTGAAATGTTTGGCTAAGGTAGATGCTTGTGGTGCATTTTTTAGGGCTGCTGCAAGACTTACCATCTCAATTTCATCTTCAATGACAAGAAGACGGGATTTCTTAGCTAGACAGTTTCTTTGGCTGTCATCCCAGCTTACAGCCTCCTCGGAGAAGTAGTAACACCTTCCCCTGTGTAGTTGCCACCCTGGCGGACACAGCTCACATGTTTCTGTAGATGGAGAGAGGGAAACATTAGCTCACACCATTACTTGTTCCAGTTGCCCTGTAGCATTTTATGTTCCTGTGCCAGGATGGCTGGTCCAAAAGCAGTCAACCTTCACTCCAAAGCGTGGGTTCACTGGCGGCGGAAGGTTGTGAGGTTTGAAGGCTCCTCTGTCACTCCTGTTCTCAGCTTCCCAATCCCTTGCCTTGATGCTATGTACTTGTGCATTCCCACTGCACAACCCCTCGCTCTCCCCTCCGATGGATATGCCAGGTGGATATGTACAGGGAGGACCTAGAGGGCTGTGAAGACATTCATCTCCCTCTTGCAGTCCTTGTGAAGAGATACCATGCTATATGACATGATGCGGAGTGTATAGATTTTATATATGAGGTGACTGAAAACTACAGATGCTTTATTGAGGTCCAAATTTTGTCCATCAAGCTGAAGAAAGAATTAGAGTGAATTAAGGTGAATGCTGTTATTCCCAGATATACTCTCTGTTTCACTCACAGCATCTGTGAGGAACATCCCTCACATTTTCTGTCCTGGCTTCCTTTAATGTTTCAAAGTAACAGTGTCTATATCTTTTTTTTTCTCGTTACAATCAACACTCAGAAATGCATCAATGTTTACTAATAAATAATAGATCCATGGTGAAAAGGCCAGTAAGGTCTTCCCCTGCATGATTCTTGCAAAAGGGTAGGAAAGTTAAATCCTACCTACTCTTTGCAAACAGTTATTGTCTGGAAAGTGTTCTCTAGGATACAGGGAGGCTATGATAGATGACATTTCTGACAGCAGCCTTTGACAGAAAGAAAGGTCAAAGAAAGTACTAAAAATTGTATATACCAAAAAAGAGCAAAACTGACATCATTAAAATGTTAGTTTAGATCCAGTCACCACTTCTCCTATGGAGGAACACCGTGTTCCCCGGGTAGTACCAGTGATTTCCCATAAATTGCAGGCTGGCGTAGAAATGGGAACAGGGACCACAGAAGTGTGTACACAGCACATCTTTCATAGTTTGAAAGGAATAACTTTCCTCACCTTTTCCATCTTCACACAGTTCCTCCATTAGCCATTTCAGGAGCACCACTGAGACTGTTTTCTCTGAAGAAATGTGATTGTCAGTGCTATTTAGACCATACTGGGACAAAATTTCTGATTTTTCTGCTCTGCCTTCCAAAACTTGAAGAAACGAAATAAAAATAGAGATTATGATTAACAACAGGGTCAAGGAAATACAGTCTTTGCGTCCAGTGTTATACTGTGACTGTGAGATGTGTGTGTACGCATGTGGAAGGGTATGAACACCCAGTTGTGAGTATGTTCAGTGAGTATAACTGCCTGGCAAAGGGTGTAGCTGCTGAAAGATATGGTGAGTACAGGAAATGAAAATAGGTTTATGCCACATTTGATAGCTGGATGTATAAAGAATAAATGATATTTTGGTAGGAATTTTTGTTGGGGAAGTATGTGGTTTTTTTCTGAAGTTTTTCAAGGCTGTTTTCTCTTAGAAAATTAATATATTCTCTGGAACTTAAATTAAGTTAATATATATATAATAAATATATATTTATTAATAAATATATAATAAATTAATATATTCTCTGGAACTAGTTCTTAAATAGCTAGAACATGGTCTGGGCTGTGATATTACTAGTACCAGGATGTCTGATTAATTGAAATAACCTGAAGTCTGGTTTTTTTTCCTTTTTTTAACTATTTGTTCAAACCCACAAAGTAATTGAGAGAAATAGACTCAAAATAGCACCGTGGATGCAAATTTAACTTGTAATTCAGGAAGGTCAGATGCTCTGATTATCATAGTGATTTGAAGTCTGCCCCTACAGCCTTTCAGCGTTATTAATGATGAGGTAGACTGCAGCAATTCCCCTTCATCTGTGCTCTGTATATTAAATGTCAGGTAGCAAATGTTGCCTTTGGAACACTAGAATTATTTTCCTGTACATGTGTATAACTTGACACCTTTGATGCGATGCTAAGGGAAGTTTGTTTTTGGTTTCACTCTTTTTGTGAGGTTTAACCATGCCTATAATGAAGAGATGAAACTGATGGTAGGATTTACTTACATTGCTTTGCTAGCACAGCCATGGTGACCAGCAGAATGAGCACAAGAAATCCCAAGGCCAATGCCACGTAGAACCAGGCTGAGCGCTGCTGTTTGCAGCCTGGAAAGACAAGGGGAAGAGTGGCTTAAGCAATTTGCATTACAAAAGTTAGCACTGCCTTCATGTATGACTGCTTCTAATCTGGAAACAACAGAGAAATCATCTAAAATAACTCTGCCGTTTGGAGTATGTGGGGACATTTTACTTATCAACAATTTGCATCTATTTTGCATAGGTGAAAGTGAAGTTGAAAGATCCTGTTGTCAGAAAAAGCAAATGATTTTCAACCAGTTATTCCATTAAGAATTCTCTTTTTCTCTTTTGAAATAATTTTTCAAGCATTGCCTCTTCCCATCTACCCACTCACACCCTGCAAAGCCCTGCAGAGCAATTCCAGGGAGATGTCAGGAATGATCTGTGGTATGCTCTCTGGCCATGCTCTCCTGTGTTAAAGCGCTGGCCATGTGGCTGAAAGCTAACTTACCCAAACTCACAAAAAAGGCAAAGATCCCACACTGACGGCACAGCACAGAGAAATACAGGTGGTCAAGCATCTCTCCAGCCATTTGGCATTCATCAGTTTCTGAGAGTGTAATACCCAGGAAAAGGCAGGACCCGAGGAAATTTGGGGTCAAGGTGTCATTTCCACAACCCACAAAGTTATGCTTTCATAACTACTCTTTTTCTGATCTTTCCAGGGTGAGATGAGAAACTGCCCCATTCTCCAACTGCCTGAGATGTATTTGCAATGTTCCCTCTTAGCTCACAGAGCTCCATGGGTCTGACCTTGTTTTGCAAATGTCCTTCAGTAGAGAGGGTGACAACCCTCAGGGCACAGACTGCGAGTAGAGAGCTGGGACTGCAAATAGTGCTCTGGGTATTAGGCTACTTCCCAAGCCCCACTACGGCTGTTCCTGCAGAGATAGAGGTGAGTCTGTACTTATAGGAGGGTTCTTCAAACAATGCAGAATTTTACTTTCCTTTACTATATTTTTAATTCAGGGCACAAAGGCACTAAAAATATTTTAAAAATCTTTTTCAATATCACTTTTGCAGGATAATCTGAAAACCCAGTGAAAAGAAACGTGACCATACGAAATGAGAAATCAATTCCTTACTGGGAGATTGTATGTAAAGACTCTTGATAATAGGTTTTACTGTTGGGTAATAGGAAAGACCAAACTATAATTAGTAACCGACAACCAAACAAAATAGCACAATACCAGAAACGGAAATCTCTGATCTGCTGCACCCCTTGGGTTTCGTCTTCACGCGCAGTTCAGCGTACGTGATCATGTTTCCTGTAAGGAGTAGGGAAATGCTAACATTTGTGGTTGAATGAGCCATTAAGTGGAGAAAGAAGAAAGAATTATACAGGAGACGGAGTCCGTATAAAAAGGGACATGCATTTCCAGAGCTGCTGGTTCAGCTTTTTTTTCCTTTTTTTTAAAAAAAAAAAAAACAGGCAAGATGATGACTTATCATTTCCTGCTGCTGTCAGGAAGTAACTAAAAGCCTCCTCCATAATCTTTGCTTGAACTAATTGGGTACTGTATGGCTGGACCAGGAGGCAGCCAGGCTGAAATTTCATTAAGACCTGAGTACCAGCCATAGAAAGCTTCCCAATGTTGCCAAGCCATCTCAAGAGGTACCATAGAGACTTATTGGGCAGCAGAGCTGTGATTGCTTTGCAAAGCAGGTGGACCGCAAGGGGAGAACTGCAATTCACAGAAATACTTCTGCAGCAAGGTGGTTCTGGCCTGTGAATTTTTATGCTAGAGTATTACATGAAGCCTGTATTAGCAGAGGAATGGACCTGCTGATTTAAGGCATCCCTTTCCAAATGCACATTGCCAAAACAAAGCAAGAAAAGCAATTAAAATAGAGTGGTGTGAGTTAGATGCACATGATTTCACTACTGAGCACATTTTCAATTTTGCTTTCACCAGGTATTTAGTAGGGCTACTAGCTAATTTTATGGATGATATTTGGACCTTTGGTACATTGATCTTCTCTCCATAAATAGTGGGTTTTAATCAAGCTGGATCAAGAATAAGCTGCTGTGCTACATCCTTGGTTTCTGATCATTGGTTTTTTAAGAAGTACTTTGTGTTTTACATAGTCTCACTGGTCAGGAAAGAACTTGGCAGAAAAAAATGAAGAGAGTTTCACTGGGATGAAATGAGGTAGCATTTGATATGAGTTGCTGAAGTGTGGAGAGGTTTAATGTAAGAAAAATAATGAGGAGTACTGAATGGAAAATGAGGTTTATTCATAGAGGTAAGACCTCCTATGTTTTAGAGAACATTGCCTGATACATTTTGTTGTTTGATGTATTACAATTTATTGGCTCAGTGAACTACAGAAAATTTCTAAATTGCATTTAACTGTACAGATAAGTAACTGTTTTCAGAAAGAAATGCTTGTAAGCATTTTTCTTCTTAGAATGTAAATATTTTTCAAAGTACAGTAGTGGGGACTTCTAAACATTTAAATGCACTACCCCTATAAATGGAGACACTTTTTCAAAAATACATACTTCAGAAAGTCTGTTACTATTGCTAAATATTTTCTCTCCCAAATAAAGGTACTTTCCTTTAAAAATGTAAAGAACACATTTCAAACGGTATAAATAATTTTAAAAAATCTTATCCATGTAATCTGAATGTTTCAAAAAAGAGATTATTTCTATTATAGTCTGTATTGGCACATGACCATTTGAATGTCAAGTCCTCAGAAGTCAGCAAGTGGTTTGAAAATACCACGTAACCTGAATTTTGCCGGATGCTTACACACCCTTACCTAGTTCAGCAACAAGGAGCCCTGGTTCTAGGTGGAGACCTCTGTCACTTACTAAAACTGAAATTTCACTTCTTTTCTATATGCAAATCATCAAGTGCAGAAAGATATTTCTGTTTACTGGAAGCTTCTACTTTGTGAATGTGCAGATTGGGAGTGCTCCTGGCAGTTCATTCACACCACAAAGTCAGGCTTTACAGCAATTGTGCTCTTGTGGTCGACAGGAAACCAGGTTGAATCTCAGCCAGCAGTGTATCATTATCACAGTGGTGCAAGCCACCAGCATGGTTCAGTCTGGAGAGCCCTGACTTGCAGGGCAGGGAAAGTTTCTGTGCTGCTCCACTTGCTGCCGTTGTGGCCAGGGCTGGAATGTTGTGTCCAGGTGGGGGCCACCCAGTTTAGGGAGTCTGGGGAAGCTGGAAAGGGTCCAGCAGAGGGTGGATGGTAAGATGGCCAGGGCATTGAGCACCCACAAGGGACCAAGGAGTATATGGAGGGGTACAAGTAGCTAGGGGGCAAAATAAATGCAGCCTACAACTATTTGTAGGATAGTTAGATGGTGGAATTGAACTCCCAATTTTTTATTTTTTATTTTTTTTCTAGATGAAATGCCTTGTATGTAATCAGTTATGGGCAATAATCAGGTTGCTCTCAAACATTTCTTGAATACACTAGGAAGTGCAAACTGTCTTTCACTAGAAAATGGATGTATTTGTGTAACACTTTTCTACTTTTAGATGTGTTTTGAAGCAACATAGTAGCACCTGCTAGTCCACCAAAGCATGTGCACAGATAGTACCACCCACTCAACATGACCTGCTAGAGCATTCAGAGCTCTAGCTCAGATCTTGTCCTAATTCAGAGCACCTGACCAACTGCCGAAGTCCAACAGATTGTGTAATGACCTACTGCTGACTTTCAAGTTGGAATAGGATCACAACAAATTCATTTCTATCACTCTTCTGGATGCAGCCTCACAAATTTATATCCACAGACGTGTTTTATTCCTACATTGTGGTAAACAGTGTTTAAACACTTTGTCCACTCTATCGTGTTTATCCCAATAGTTTTCAATAACTGAGCTTTTCTTATCATTAGTCTGCAAACTAATGGATTCTTTGCGACTGTGCCACCAGTGATTTCTTTTTTTTTAATCTTTTTCTGTATCCTGTTAAAATATACTGAATAAATAACCTTTGAGATAAGAATAGTAAATGGGAGAACTCCAAGAAACTCTGCATAATATGACCAAAAAAAATCCAGCTCTCACAGATAAAGAAAAGATGAAAAAGAACTGGGCCCTGTATCTGGAAATAGACTTTCACACCCAAATCCAAATTTTACATATTTAAAATACCTACTCAATTACTGCAGAACCTTGGCAGACATTCAGCCCCCAGCATGTTTATCTTTCATATGCACCAAATCTTGACGCAGCTATACTTTAGCAGGACAAATTAGCTATGCCCCTAGCCCATGCATTTTTAGTATCTGCTCCAGTAAATTACATCTAATAAAGCTCATACACAGTGCAGCCAGGAGGAGGTGGGCATGTTTGACTTTCCAGTAGCCCAGTAATTTGAGGTCTTGCCTGATGTTTCCTGCCTTTTTTTCCTTTGCCTGTTTTTCCTTTTTGTTTTTCCTTTTTGCCTGTTTTTCCTTGCCTGATGAATCCACAACTTGGAGTATTCATCTGCTGAATTTGCAGTGGTGACTCAAGCCAGCTCTCCTTCCTCCCTGGTAAAATTTTAACCATGCCCATCTTAAAGCTGCTTCTTTTTCTGCAAGATAGCCAGACATCCCTGGCCAAGAGCAAGACTGGCATAAGTCTGGCAAAGGGGGATTTGTGGATAATAGGCATCATCCAGTGGACATTTCATTGTATCACAGTCAGCGTAGAGCTAAAGGGAGAGCTTGTGACACTTGCCACAGACAGTCCCATCAGCTGGTAGTTAGTGCATTCACCTTGGAGCTGAGACCCTCTCTGTGAAAACTGGCTTCAAATTCTGTCTTCAAACTGGAGAAGGCATTTAAACTTCTTCATGTAGGGTGTGACGAGTGGTACATGCTAGTAGCATGTCTGGTATGTAGAAGCTGTTCTGTCCAAAACAGCCTTGAGCCCAGCCCACACTGGAGAGAGATTCTCCTAGCCCGTATGGAAGGATCTAACACCCAGAAATGGCTGACTGAGCAGCAACTTGGGTCATTGGTCCTCTCTATTGGCTGCTTTTGGCAGTTCCTAGCTCATTACATCGGGTTTTATGGATCACAAACTCTCCCTCATTAGCTCTAAAGAATTGTTGAGCACCTCAGTAAGGGGCCGCTATGCAGTGGGGTACCTTAACACTAATAACTGCAGCATTTACAGTGAGTTTAAGCATGTTTCAAGAACATTGGTCAACATCTCTGTCACATTTCATGTTTATTTGTTTTTTCTTTTTTGCCTGAATTTTTAAAAATTACAGAAAATTCTGTGGGTGGATTTGTGTTTTCTCCCATTCTTCCCATGGTAGAAACAACTCTTTTGCTTTTGATGGGCCTCTTGGAGTAAAGGAATACTTGCCAGCTGGATGAATATATATGAATTCCAGTAAAAATGTTAAAACTTCAAGGAAGGAATAAGCAGCTGAAATCATTCATTTGAATTTTCTAATGCATGATAAAATGTCTCAAGGTTTTGTCCACTTTAATAGCAATAACATCTATGTTAGTATATGTCGATGAAGAAGACAGAACTAATTGTCATTAGGGGATATTTCTAGCATATTCTAAACTTATACTGAGGAGCTGAACTCCATGATCCTTGGGTCCCTTCCAACTCAGGATATTCTATGATTCTGTTCTATGATTCTATGATGCTAGGTCTAATATTGTCTAATACTCTTTACTGCTTCTTCCATTTGTGCAAAAGTAAGTAGAAAAAATATTACTGATAGATTTCAGATTTTAAAAATAACAGAAATCTTAACAACACATTTAATTAAGACACACATCAGACTTGTAAATGCAAGCCCAGTTGAATAAAATGTGTTTGAATAGAACAAGATATTAGGGTGAAGGAAGATGATACTGCAATCTATAAGTAGTGAAGGAAACGCTGTTTAAGATATTTTCTGTGTATAATTAAGACAGCACATCTGAGACTTGTAGTAATACTGAGTATATATATTTCTGATGCTCGTATTTTGTAAAGGAGATGCAATCACTGGTGGATGTACAGGAGAAGATCCACAAAAATGATTGGAATTCTTTAGAAAGCTAATTACAATGAAAGATGTAAAAGCAAAAGGAGAATGAGAGATGAATGAACTACTCTGGCTAGTAATTTAATGTGAGAAAATACTGAGTGCTAAAATCTATTAAAGGTTTAACAAGAACTATCTCGAAAGTAATGAGAACTTCCATTGAAAATTAAAGCCTGGCCAATTCAAAATCAAGATTTCCTTTAGAGAGTATGATCAAGAAACATGTTTGAATGTTTTCAAATCAAGATTTGACACCAGTCTCCCTTTGCAAATAAATTATATCACCCTAGAAACTGGGTAAAATTCTGAGTGTACAGTGCTTTGCACTGTACAGGTTACACCAGTTTGAACAGCCTCTGTGAATGTACGAATAGAAAGTGTAAGATAGATTATTCCATTAGATATCTAGTTCAAGTGAAGTCATTTTTATCTTTCAGATAAAGCTTTTGCAAAAATATAAAAAATAGTGTATTATTTGTTTACGTGCATTCAGAGCATCATCAGCATTATTAATCTTCGCCGTAAGCAGAACAACATGTTCTAAAAATGCTCATTATACAATGTTGCTAAATATATTAATTTCTAATGATCATTGAAAACATGAAAATATCATCTTATTATGACCATTATACATTTTCTGTTTGCTCAGGTGGTGGGAGACCTATAATGTGATTCCGGGAAAATCAAAGAGGAAGAGCAATAGAGTTTTAGGAGTCATTCAGTATTTCCTTCAGTGACACTGACTGCACTTTTGACTGCCACTAGTTTTCTGATTAAGTTTAGTATCCTCTTTCCATGAAAACATTACAAAATACATTGGTCTGATTTTTTGGACTAGGTTAATTTGGTGGAGCATATCCTAACAGCTTTCAAACATAGTGTACATATTAAAAATAATGCACTTTGTTTAAAAAGCTGCAACTTTTTTTTCTTCTTGTTCTGTTACTTAAAATAATAGTCCAGAACTGAGACAGAGCTCCATAGCAATACTGACCTAAGAGCAACTTTTCTGATTTGTATCACCACATTCTGCAACTTCTCGCCCTTCTCATGACTTCTGCACACAGCATGTTATAGCATTCTTTTAGTATCAAGTGAGAAAAGAAAAGAAAAGAAAAGAAAAGAAAAGAAAAGAAAAGAAAAGAAAAGAAAAGAAAAGAAAAGAAAAGAAAAGAAAAGAAAAGAAAAGAAAAGAAAAGAAAAGAAAAGAAAAGAAAAGAAAAGAAAAGAAAAGAAAAGAAAAGAAAAGAAAAGAAAAGAAAAGAAAAGAAAAGAAAAGAAAAGAAAAGAAAAGAAAAGAAAAGAAAAGAAAAGAAAAGAAAAGAAAAGAAAAGAAAAGAAAAGAAAAGAAAAGAAAAGAAAAGAAAAGAAAAGAAAAGAAAAGAAAAGAAAAGGAAAGGAAAAAAAGAAAAGAAAGGAAAAAAAGAAAAGAAAGGAAAAGAGAGGGAGAGTGAAACAGAGGGAGAGAAAACAGTATTTGTCCAAGAGCTGATTAGATGTTTTACCTGGAACTGATGTCCGAGAAGGCGTGCTTGGTCTTTCCCTGGGTAGCATTGCTACATCTACGTACGTGATATCGCCTGCCATTGATGAGCAAATCCCTCTGAGTTATGGAAAGAGCAGGTTTAATACAGTGGGTTGCATCCTGTATTAGCTTTGCCTGCCTCCAGAAGTATACATATGCTGTGCTATGGCTCTGAGGGACGCTGAGAAAGAGATAAAAGGAAGGAAGTTACTTCTTTCAATACAGCTTCAAAGCCTGTTTTCAGCCACCATTCTGTCTCTTCTTGTATGATCTCTTGCCCTTCAGAATGCAGGAGAAAATGAAGAAGAAAAAAACAAAACAAAACAAAAAACACACTATTTTTATTAATATAAAATGGCCCAAACAGAGGAAAGTTTCTAGGAATACACAAAAAGGGACTTACACAAGTACAAACGCTCTTCTGGTTCACACAAAATAGCTAAAGCAGTACAATATGGCTTGTGGATGTATTAGACTAGTGCGCGTGATCTTACGTAACTTATTTACCTAAAAGGAAGATAAACAAGATATGTATCAGTATAAGACATTTTGGGGCTAATGTAATTACAACCACAGCTAGAGCTTTTAAAATGCAACTCAAATTCGAACCCGCTCAATCCACTAATTGTTTAATAACTGAATTTAGGTGATATTAACAGTGCAACACATTTAATTCTAAATAAAATAAAAAGTAATACAATCAATGTCTTTTATGAGAGTGTTTGAATGCTCTTATATTGCTCTATCAGTAATTACTAGGATGAGAGTTGCCGTTCATTAGGTGGTTTGAGCTGTTCCCTGTTTGACACTAACTCCACAGTCAGAAAGTCTGAGTTGCTTTTAATTCCTTGGTCATGACACCTGTGTTTGCTGCAGCATATTTTGATGACAGTGTTTTTGTCTTCTATATTGAAAAGAAAAACCACAGATTTGAACTGAAACTTAAGGCCCTTCTATAACCTAAAAAAATGTTTCAGAACATAAAGACATAAAGTACTGTGCATGAAGGGTCTGAAATTTCCTGTTAAGAGCTATATTGTTGTTTTTGTGCTTTATTCCCACTTAGAAAATTCCTTCAGAATTCAGCACAGATAGGGTTTACAACCCTATTAATATTAATTGAAAATAATATTTCTATTCTGTTACATACCCTATTCTCATTTTCTATTACATTCAACGGGACTATTAGAACCTTATAAATTTAAAAAAAAAAAAAAAGTTTATTTTTGTGATCTTATATTACTGATCTTTTCCCTTTCTACTCTCAATGTTGGTAACAGCGTTAAGCACAGAAACCAAAAGGTTTAGGGAAAAAAATGAACCTTCGATAGTCATGGAACAAATTACTCAGAAGTACTGCTCAGGTGCAATTTATATGCAACATATCTGATTTGTTGTTATTCTATCAGCCACAAAGTTATCAGTATGCAGATGTGGATACTGTTAACTGGATACTGATAACGTTTGTTTTATGACGATCTACATACCAACTGTATGACTGGTCCAATCATGACACAAAGCATTTGCCCTCTGATTGAATCAGTTTCCATCGTGGGCCCCTGAAGTTCTTAACATCATTTGCAGCAGGATATTTTTGCTCTGAAATGGAGAAAAGAAATTTAAAAAAAAAAAAGTTTGTTTTTTTTTTCTTTTTTTTCTTTCCACTTTGATCCATAAAGGAGAGCAGGAGAGCTAAAAGGCCAAAGAGCTTGCATGAGCTCTCAGTCTTTCTTTCCATTATTTCATATACACCTAGGCAGCATTTTATCACATCGCTCTCTCCTAAATGATTCAAAACCATTAAGATCTAATCATGTATAGTCTGTGCAAGCATGAGTCTTTTTGAGCTAGTGGAAAAAACCTGTGTTTCTATTTTAAACATCCCTCTCCTCTCCTCTCCTCTCCTCTCCTCTCCTCTCCTCTCCTCTCCTCTCCTCTCCTCTCCTCTCCTCTCCTCTCCTCTCCTCTCCTCTCCTCTCCTCTCCTCTCCTCTCCTCTCCTCTCCTCTCCTCTCCTCTCCTCTCCTCTCCTCTCCTCTCCTCTCCTCTCCTCTCCTCTCCTCTCCTCTCCTCTCCTCTCCTCTCCTCTCCTCTCCTCTCCTCTCCTCTCCTCTCCTCTCCTCTCCTCTCCTCTCCTCTCCTCTCCCTGCTGAAATACATTTTCAGACCCGGACGTAACCTCAATAAGCATGCGGTGCAGACCAAGCTATTACATCCTTTATGACTAAAAGGTTCTCACTTACCTGAAAAAAATGATGAATAGTTATTTTCCACAGCAAACTTACAAAATACCCATAAGCATTTCTCATTTTGGATTTGAAGTCTACTTGCTGTGCTCACTGTTAAGACTTAAGGAAAAGGAAGGTGATTTTTAATTTCTAGAAGGAATAGGGGTATGGAAGTCTTTGAAGGGCATTTTTCTTGGATTCTTTCCATTCTACAGAAAAACCATGGTTTTGTGGTGTTTTGTTTTTTTTTTTCATACTTTTAAAAAGGATATTGCACTGCTACAGTATTTTAATTTAAGTATTTCCTTTAGAATTAATACTTTCAACTCTGCAAGTATTTTCATTCTGTTCTTTGTTTTCAGTTTAAATGCTGACTTTATTTATGAATACCCAGCTGTGGGTCACCAAGGTTGACCCACCGATCTATTCCTCACTGTATGGTGCTGATAGCACTTTAAGTCCAGAAGGAACAATCCTGGCTGTTTTAAGAAAAGGCCATTACAGAGCCAAGGGATGACTGGCTGCAAAACAACCAACTACTCACAGAGATGAAGGAAGGTTTCCTTTTCCTTGCCCACGTGTGTGGGGGTGGCAGTTCCCTCCAGCTTGAAGGGTCAGGACTCTGGGGTATGGAGCATTACCAGCCTGCACACTTCAGGATCATGCAGGAATGTGGGGAGGAAGGAATCTCTGGAGGCCTCTTGTCCAATGCCTGCTCAAAGCAGGGCTAATTCCACAGCTAGATCAGGTTGCTCAGAGATTTGTCCAAGCAAGTTTTAGAGATCTCCATGGACAGAGGTCTCACATACTCCCTGGGCACCTGTAACAGAGCTGCACCACTCTCATGAAGGAAGAAATTTTTCCTTCTGCCCAGTCACAGTCTCCCTGGCTGTAATTTATGCCCATTGCTTCTTGTCCTTTCGCTGTGCCCCTTTGAGAAGAGTTTGTCTCCAGCTTCTCTGTAATCCCCTCCTTGCATGTTACCTAACAAAATACTACAGATAACAGACTAACATTATGCTGTATAAAGCAAGAATCTTTCATTGTGTGCCATGTGTCTTAAAATAAAGTATTGATACTTGTTGTAAACTCTCCTAGAGTTCATCTAGTTTGTTTAGACAGTGTCACAGCTTCAGTTTTGTAATATGAATATTGCAAAAATCTGAACACATTTTTTGCTTGTGACAGCCCAATGTGTTTTACTGATGCATTTTGGAGTATAAATGCTTCACAAGATGAGTCTATTTAAGATTATTTATGCCTTGACTGTCATCTTTTCACATATAATCATTCAGTTGTAACAGTATTTTTGGTCTGTTACTCCTGTGTTAAAAAATAAATAAAAAGTTGCCCAAATATCTAGATGCATCTTCACAAGTTTATATCACAACTGTAAGCGGGGTTGTGTGCCCATGTTGCCAAACTTCTCCTAGGATTCACAGCCATGTCACGTCATGTCCTTTGACTTCTCCAGGTGGAGCCTTACCTCACTCCCATCTTCCCTTCCAGCCACCTGACCAACATGCTTAGCTAACATGCACACAAGCCCTCGTGAGGCCTGTGAAACAGCAGGGCTTGCTGTGCATTAGTCACGCACGTGTCAGAGGCTGCAGGGAGGAGTGGTTTGTTGTCCCCGAGTTCTCAGACTGTTTGGCAGAGCACGAAGACACCTGGCAGTTCAGACCTGCTTGCAGCATCTGCTGCCTCAGGGAAAGATGGTGGGGGTTGTTGCCTAGGATTTCTTGCCCATCATTTGGAGTCTGGCTATCTGGGGCTTAAGCAGCACCGCTGAGGTAGCCAAATGAACGAGCTCAGGTTCTTCCCCACCTTGGCACGTGTTCCTGACTGCACATAGACACATTCTCTGCTGCTAACGGTCGTGGCTGAGTAATGTCAGGTGGTGATGTTTGGGTGCGAGCACAGATATCTGTTCCAGTCACACACAGGGCAGATGTGATAATAACTGCAGATTGCACCCCATCTGTGGGTGTGACGGTGTGTCCTCCACTGCGTGAAAAGGCACGAGTAGACAAAATGGCAATGTGGGCTGCAAAGCATAATTCAACACCTTTTGCCACAGAACATGCAGTTCAGCCCAGGCATCCAACTGACTCATGGTGCACATTTTGAAGAACTTGAGCTACTTCTCTGACAACAAAATGGACCTCTTTATTTCCCTAAGGCTGAGCTGTAACACAGAGCTGATATGTGTGAACCCCACGCATACATCTCCAGTTCAGGTTTTGGTTCTAAACCCCGTGCAACAGCAGAGCCTGTATGTGCAATGCAGTCAGTGCAAGAGCAGTATGCATGCAGAAGATGTGATGAGAGCTATGACTACAACCAAAGACACTTTCTCCCATGAACGAAAGCCTGTGAATTGTCATCCCACACTGTAGAAAGAAGAAAAAAAAAAAAAGAAAAAAAAATCATCTCAACAGGGTAAACCCATGGATTTACCAGAAAAACAAAAAATGAGCTCAGAAAACCAGCAGTGCCTGGGGATTGCAGGCTGAATATTTCTACACCAGCAGTTTAATGTTCAGCAGGTGGGACCTGGGTTAAATGCAAAGAAGTCAGGATTAGGAGTCTGTGAGATGGATTCTTCCCCGTGCAGTTTTTTTGTTTTGTTTTGTTTTGTTATTTCCACATGTGTGTGTTTTGTGGTTTTTGGGTGGGAAGTGGGGTGCTGTGTGAAGGGGGAATGTCAACTCTTTTTTACTCCTCAGGTTCATTCCCAAAGATGTGGCTGTGTGGAGTATTTATTGTGAGTGCCATTTTTCACTGCTCAGCAGTGATGGGGTGAATATGTGGACAGAAGAATGTGCTCAGTCTCCTGACCAGTTTGGTGATGGCATGTCAGGAAGGAGCTGGTGAACACCCCTTCCAACACACTGCCATATTGCTGTCTCTCCTTTCCTTCACTCTCACACAATGAATCAGTTTTTCTTCGGAGCTTTGAGTCAGTGAGCCAGTTGGGACCTGTTCCTTAGGTAGTATGTGCTCGGCAATGTCGTAAGGTATGTTCTGGTCTTCTGGAACACCCGTAACTGTGAACTGGAGAATGGCTGCTGGGAAAAAATGCAGTGTGTCTTTCTGCAGACCATACATCTCCACAACAGCATCTAGCACTTTGTACAACAGAGGTTGTCTCTGCGATGTCATAACAGATGTTTTGGTGCAGAGCTGCAGATCATCCCAATGTGACCACAGCGTTGTGGCTGAGTGAACACTTCTTGGTTCAATGCAACTAACTGTAACACCGTGTGCTGAGTACATCTGTACAGTGCAGGGCAGCATCACGCCATGTGGACTTAGGAGATGAAGCCTCTATGTGTTTAGGCCTTCTGCGGTATGCTGTATTTTGCCATGCAGACATAGCCTGCCTTTCTTCAGGTCTAGCAGAGATCCCATATCTTACCCTCGTATATCACAACATATTACCATTTGGGCAGCATTTTAAACTGTGTTTCCACAAGCACTTTGCAAAGAAGGGTCTGTCACTGTTCCCAGGATGCAGATGGAGGAGCAGAAGTCAAAAGATTTACCCAAGCTCACCCAGCGGCCTGGTGGCAGTGGCTAGAAGACTGCTTAGCACCCCTGACCCTCAGCACAGCACCCTGTTCAGTAGGCCAGACTGATTATGAATGCAGCTTGCACCTAATTTGCAGGTAGTTGCTTCACAAATTGTAGTGCTTGAATCCAGATAATGTCAGATTCCATCTTCCCATATATTCCAGAGCTCTTTCTGTAAATGCCCTCAACATGTAAAGCCAGAAATTCTTTGGCCAATTACAGTATGTATTTACTGTCACAGTAATTTTGGGGCAATCATTTTCTTTCTGTTTATGAAATGAGAAGCCTGTGGGACCTTTGTCCTTGGCTAAAGTTCACATAGACAAGAGTGCTGCTCTGAGTGACCTCATCTAACTTTAAGGTTAGCCCTGCTATGAACAAGAGGTTGGACTAGAGAATTCGAGAGATTCCTTCTTCCTCAGTTTATTTGAATGCTTTATTTTTATTTTTATTTTTATTTTTATTTTTATTTTTATTTTTATTTTTATTTTTATTTTTATTTTTATTTTTATTTTTATTTTTATTTTTATTTTTATTTTTATTTTTATTTTTATTTTTATTTTTATTGTTGTTGTAGTTGTAGTTGTAGTTGTAGTTGCTGTTGTTATCATTATTATTATTTTGCCTCTGGAAGTTTACAGGAACACAGACTGAGACTTACAGCCAGCAACAGCCCTTCCACAGAACTTGCAGTGCTCTCTAGTGTTATTTCTTTACAACTGCAAGTACGTGGCACCTTTACTTTTTTTTTCCTTTTTCTTTTTTTCTCCTTTTTTTTTTTATTTTCCCCCCCAAAGAGGCAGAAATACAGTTGTGAATAAATTATTCTTGAGCATAAAATTTTAAGATTCAAAGGCTAATTCTTTCAGTTACAGCTCTGTAGAGCATCCTGGGACCAGCTTACAAGAAGCCAAAGGTTTCATTCACAGCTTCTGTTTGATTAATTCTTTGGAAACTATACACTATGCTTTAGTCTTTACAGATTTTTTTATATAAGGACTATCTAGGAATCCATTAAGAAGACCATGTCTGTAATATTTTTCATAATATACTGTTCAAGTTTTAATCAAATATATTTTTGTCCAACAGAAGGAAACAGATCAAAATCCAGAACAGAGTTGGTGATCAAAATTCCTCAAAGAAGAGGAATAAAATATGTGACCTCACCTCCTGCAATATTAGGTAGTGGCCCAGTTATCAGTCTTTAGGAGTCAACGCTAGCAAAATTATAGCACACTGCCTGGGATGGCACAGGACAGAGAGGAGAGGCTGAGCTCAGCCCCTGGAGAAGCTTTAGCAGTAAAGTCTGGATCCTGGTTGGTTTTCTATACAAGGCCAACTCCCTACAAAAGCACCATGTAAAGCTTTGCAGAGGAACAAACCTTGCAAGCTAACAGACCAGCAGTTTACTATGAACTAGAAGGCTGACTGAGCGGTTTCTAGAGCTAGAAACTGATGACCGGAGAAAAAGCATGTGATTTTTTTCGCAGGTAAGTGCAACTCATAGTAACTACCTAAAGAATCAGAACTCCTTAGCCTGCTTTCATGGTTTCAGCATAAAAATGTACTAGTCAGAGGGATCTCAGGTTACCCCACATATATGAGAAATCTGTTTTGTATTCTTCCGGTTTACTTAGCACCCCAAACGGATGGCATTTCTGTTTAAAAAGCTGTGAGTGTAATTAGATTAAAAGCTTGTAATAGGAATAAAACAAATCCTGCTTGGATAATCTTTCATTTCTCCATTTTTAGCTTGTTTATTTTGCATTTTTTACAGTAATACTTGGTTGGCTACATGAATTTTTCTTTTGATAAGCAATGTAGCATTTCCTTCTGGTTGCAGCATACTCATTCAGCATGTTTCATTGTACATCTGTGTGCCTTCTGGGTTCCAGAGAAATTTACACAGCAGTTAAAGTACGTAGGCTACTTGGCTATGCAGGCTTGGCTGGATATCCAAATACAACCATTTTTCATTTTGCAAGTAGCTGGATGACATCTAACTTACAGAAACCATTGCATTTGTATTTCACAGAAAAACTTGAATGATGTTCAGAAGGTTAAAGCACTTAATGTAGAAATAGCAAGATAACCGTTCAGATGAATAAATGACAGTGTACAATTCTCCACGTGTCGTTGGGATTGATATCCACATAATATTCTGATTATATCCATAGGAAATGATTGTTCACTCTTCTGCAGAAAGTCTGTGAGAGAACATGGAAAATATCAATGAGACAGCCCTGTAACCTAGTTAATGTGATTTTCCCATTACTAGCAAAAAGTGACAGGCTTCTATCTAACCACACAGGATTTGTCTGCATTTGCCTTGGGCAGAGCTGATTTTAGCTTGTTTTAGCAGTGACAGCAGTTGTCTAGCAGTCAGATTGCCTGACAATAGCCTAATTGTTTTGAGTTAACTCTGTGAATACCAGAATTATAGATTATCCTGAGTTGGAAGGGTCCCACAAGGATCATCGAGCCCAACTCCACACAGGAATACCCAAAAATCAAACCATATGTTTGGCTGTGTTGTCCAAATGCTTCTTGAACTCCACCAGGCTCGGTGTCATGGCCAATTCCTTAGGGAGCCTGTTCCAGCGTAGAAGACCTTCTCTGGTATTGAGTAACAATATTAATCTCATAGGCTGGAGTTAAGCCAGTCTGTGGATGGCGGCCTCCAGTGATCACAGAACACCATGAATGCAGTTAATGTGTGACCTTGTGGTCCTGGCGAGTATCTTGCTTACACTCCAGCCCATTCTATAAGAACTGTTGGAGCTGGGGAATGGGATTACTCAAGCTCTCACAACCCGTTTTTATAAAACCACCTCAGATGTTGACAAAGAGTTTGCAAAATGTAAAGCATTAATACCCAAACCTTCCTGTAAAGAGATCACATGAGCCAGCATATAGGCAATGTGGTCAGTGACACATAGGCTAGATCACGAAATTCAGGCTTTAAAGGCAAAAGCAAGAAACTAAAATCTGAATTAGGAGCCTGTTGAGTTAAAACACAGAGGAAGTAAAATTGGAGAAGGGCTGAATCTTGAAAACAAGGTAGAATAAAGACTGGTTATGAGTGAAGATCAGGGAATTATAAGAAAAACTAAATATAAGTACAAAATGTGCACTGTAGAAAAAAATGCAAGCCCTTAAAAGAGAAGGGTGTGGGCCCCTGAGCCTGTGAGGCTCTTACAAAACATCCTGTCATGATGAAGCTGACTTTGGTCCAGAAAGTGACCCTTCCACAAAGCAGTGCAATGCTAAAAGTCCACATCCCTGGTGCTAAGGTACTGCCAGTATTCAAAGTGAATCAATGTGAATCAAAGTTGTATTGTGGCAGTTATTTTAGCTGGTTTTGCTTTCTTTTTGGTGTTGCTTATGTATATACGAAAGGAAAAAGGCATAATACTCTTTTTTGTTTTAGGTCAATTCCAATGAAGTTAAAATCAAGAGAAAACTATGAATAATGGGGAAAAAAAAAAAAAAAACAACGAACCAATTACAAGGTGTTCCCGTCTCTAATCAGGAGAAAACCTGTTTTTCTCAGTGAAGATAAACATGCCTCTCATTCATAATAGTGATCGTGATCTTTGCAGGTCTCTCTCCCTGGGCTGTTCTATGACTAAGATTCTATGTTTGCACATGTAACATATATATACATGGATGTGCTGGTGTGTACTTGTAAAACTCAATATTTTAAGTGCTATATAAAACAAAGCTTAATCAATTAAGTTTAGAAATCATAATATTAATAATATTGCTGACCATAAGTCAGCAATGTGCCTTTGTGGCCAAGAAGGACAATGGTAGGTGTCCTGGGGTGCATTCGGAAGAGTGTTGCCAGCAGGTTGAGGGAGGTGATCCTGCCCCTCTACTCAAGTCCTGGTGAGGTCACACCTGGAGTACTGTGTCCAGTTCTGGGCTCCCCAGTACAGGAGGGACATGGAGCTACTGCAGTGAGTTCAGTGTAGGGCTACTAAGATGATGAGGGGACTGGAGCATCTGTCTTATTGGGAAAGACCGAGGGAGCTGGGCCTGTTTAGCTTGGAGAATAGAAGGCTGAGAGGAGATCTCATCAATGTGTATAAATATCTGAAGGGAGGGTGTCAAAAGGATGGAGACAGACTCTTTTCAGTGGTGCTCAGCGACAGGATGAGGCAAATGGGCACAAAGTGAAACACAGGAAGTTCCATCTGAATGTGTAAAAACATTACTGTGAGGGTGACAGAGCACTGGAACAGGCTGCCCAAAGAGACCATGGAGTCTGCTCTGGAGACACTCAAAACCTGCCTGGATGCGACCCTGTGCAATGTGCTGTAGGTGACCCTGCTTGGCAGGGGGGTTGGACTAGATGATCTTCAGAGGTCCCTTCCAACATCAGCCATTCTGTGATTCTGTGATTCTGTAATAATCATAAAATGTATTTTAAAAAGAATGCATGCTATCAAGTATACATTTACAACATTGGGAATGGGAAGATTGCAAGTTTGTGAAGTGTTATATAATGTCAGAGATATAAAACAGATATGTAAAAGCGTATGCTTCTGGGCTGGATAGAAAACCGGTCATAGTGGTAACCAAGAGTTCCTCTATTACAGAGATTTCAGAAAACTACGTGAGTAGTATACTACCATGTTCCAATACTACAAAAAATTTTTTTTGTTGTTGTGAAGGAGTTAGCCAGATAATTTTAGAGATGTATAACAACATTGTGTACAGCACGTGTCCACAAATTGTATAAAATCTGTGTATAACTTATTTGATAAGAGATGTGTATGTAAAGTAACACTGGAGAAGGATGTGGTTTTATTTACATCATACCCACAGAAGCAATACCCAGCTCACAGAAATCATTGCAATTGTATGCTGTTAGGCTCAATACATTTAGGCATTGCTAAGCAATTTTCAACAATTTTCAGATAATTGCCAGAAATGTCAGAGCACACTACTCTTACACCTAAAGCCTGACATGTTGCTCAAAAGCCATAAAGGGAAAGGTTACTGGACATTTAGTAAGTAACCAAAGAACCCACATTGCTACTGCAATCCAAAATACAGCATTGTTGGTGGAAGGGCCTCTTAGAGTGATCTCCCACAACTACAGCAATTTGGAACTTGGCTTTACACCCTAGAGTCATCATTTTAATCATTATACTGATTTCTCTTGGCTACTAAAATGCTTAGTATGTTATAGTTATACTAACAATGAAGAACTACAGATTACTCTCAGACCTGTACAAGTTATCTTAAGGTTAGAGCAGAGAGAAAAGAGCAAATTTCTCTGAGATCCACTGCCCCATCATGATCAGTAGCCTTGAGATGTAAGAGGGTTGCAAAATTAAACAAACAAACAAACAAAAATCTGACTTGTAAGAATTGTCTGTCAGTGGACTATCAATAGTGGAGTGATTATAGCCCCGTAGCCCCATAAATATGACTTTGACATTTCTAGTGCGCTAGTAGAACAAAGACAGACAATTGAATCTCACATCCAACTTCAGGAGGTATTTATGGTATTTTAAGTTTCAAATTCTGTAGCACTGAATGAAGTACATGAAACCAATTTTTTTTAAAATATACTAGATTTTGACTTGCTCTTTCACAGAGTCATGCTGGCTTCCTATGTTGGTCCTCTAGTGGTAAGATATGCAGGCACATTTAAGTGCATAGTTTAATTATAACCTCTTCATCTAAAATAAGCAGCAGCAGCAACTTTTGGCCTGTTGGTATCTATTTGCCAGGCTGGTACAAAACCCTCATTTTACCTGTGGTTTATACAACTCTTAGACTCCTTAAACTCCTTAAACTTAAAGTTGGTAGGCTACTTGTTTTTGTAGCTTTAAGGGGCCGTGCATCAGCGTGCACAAAAACATAGATTTTATACCTTCATCTGGAAAAGAAGAGAGAAAGAAGCCTGAAATCTTCCTAGATTTTAATCACAAATAGAATAACAATGCATTAATTCATCAGAATTCAGGTCAACAATTTCCCCTTAATTTTACATCAGATATCCTACCCACTGTAAAATGCTATAAATCTTCAAAGAACCTACTCTCTTTCACTTTAAAACGTCTTAGACCCGCAGAAACACTGCACTCTTCCTGCAAATCCACTTGTATAGGGAGTGGCAGTTATCAGCATGCATTTCTGTCAGCTTATAGGCAGCACATTTTTCTTCTTTCTTCCTTCCTTTTATTGTAAAACTGCAACAGCAAAACAACAAACAGACATAAATATCTTGGAATTTGTGTTATGGGGGAAAAAAATTGAATAGATAAATAGTGAAGCCACAAAGACTGGATTTTTGTTGTTGTTGTTTTTATGCTGTCATTCTTTTGATTCTCTGGCAAAGCAGGCAGGTTTTGCTTGTTTAGTAAGCTTCATCCTTTCTGCTTCCCTACTTGAAATATAGCTGGAAGAAAAAAGTTTATGCAGCATTCTCACCTCCTAATAAAATCAGTTTCTTTTCTGAAATCTGTCAATGAATTTCACTTTTCATCTGCATGTTTTGATCAGAATTCTGTATAGAGAAAAATCAGGATAGGCTGAGATGCCTGACTGGAGCATGGCACCTGACATCATATTCTCACTTTTTCTGATATCATATTGTCACTTTCTCGTGGTAATGGCTGAATAGCCTCAGCACAGCAAGTAGGGAATACATTGTAGAAGCCAATACTGATTGATTCCAGAATGAACTTACCTGTGCCCTAGATGTTTGGGATCATTGAGCCATACCCATTTTCCTTCATCCTCATTGAAACTTAATCCGGTCCAAACAAAGCCAATGTCTTTATCCTTCAGTTTATTTAAGAAATCCTGGAGAAAGGTATGCCTTTGAATTCTCATAATAATGGCACTTCATAAAACTCCAGCACCAGTAACATACAGTGATAACTAATATTTTAAAAACAGCAAGGCTTCCATGCCCAAAGACTCCAGAGAATGTTTCCAAGAAATTGAAGGAAAAACAGCATATAAATTTGTTCAGACTCTCAATTATACCCCTGTACTGTGGCTAATGTTGGAAAGTGGATCAACCAAGGAGCTAATTTTGGCTCCTTGCTGGCCCTGGGTTCATTCCTTTAGCACATTTTAGATGAGGATCAGACTGATCTGAAATATAGCAGCTGAAGGTACCTCTTTTTTTCCCCTTACAAGGAAGGAGGTGATCATTTTGCCAGCTCAGCCTGATACTGACATTTTAAAATGTATAAAGTACAGAGAAATAGTTCCATCCCCAGAAGACAGGCAGCAGCCTTTATATCAACTTAGCTCTGAACAGGTTTGATTTGGAATAAAACATGCAATAATCCTTCAATCAAATTCCATCTGATTCTTGCTGGAGATGAAGTATAAGCATATCATCGCATCTATTTAAATGAAATCTAGACTACTGGTCTTTTTGACACAAACATTTCTTAACATGCAGAGATCAATCATCAGTGCATTTACCACTGACAATGCCTTTTATGAGCATATATGGATTAGAAATGTCTTCTAAATATACATGAAAAGCTCTGCTGTGATATTTGGATTCTCAAGGTATAAGTAAAAATAATATTTGAACCACAGAGTGCCTTACAAGCTTACCATTTCAGTCTCATTTTCTATAATCAGGAGCTCAGATTTTCTTCCTAAGCAATACCTTCTACTATTCTCCCAGGTGTCACTTTTTTCTGAGTAGTAATAACATCTCCCATAATGCAGCTTCCAACCAATGGGGCAGAGTTCACATCTGGAGTCTGTGAAGAGTTTGGGGTGAATGGATTTTGACACTGCCTTATTTACAACTGATATTAGTAGTATTGACTTGCACTTTTTCTGAGGCTTCTGAATATGAGATTAAAGAAGCTTTAAGCCGGGAGTGGGGCAGAAACTGTGATGGTACACTTCATTTTAAGAAAGCACATTGTTTCTGCTTTACAGTGGCAATAAGGATAGTCATTAGGGATTAGGGATCACTCTGTGCATTTAAATATTTCAGAACTATAGATAATTGTGCTAAATAGTTTACATAAAAACTTGGATAGAAGCCACAGATAAAATTCCCGTTCTGCTGAAATCCCTGGGAGTAGTACAACTGGTTTCCATGGAACCCACAGAGAAGTCACAAAGACCTTCAGTATCACTGCTCCACTTGAATTTCTTCCTCAAACTAACATTTCCAAGAATGGAACTCTGAAATATATCGCTTTATACATCTTTAACAATATAAATATTATTATTCTATAATCTGAAGGTCGGTTACTTCATCCAGGTGTTTATTTTTTATATTAAACTTTTCTAGAGATTCAAACCATTTATGGTACTATGAATGAGATTTTATTTCCTTACCATTTGTATTCATGCATAAACTCTCCTTTAATGCAGTCAATAAGTTGTTTTCATGGAGATCTTCCCCTGAGATATTGCCACTTTCAGAAATATTTTGTCTGGGCTTCCACACATCACTTGATAGCAAGTCACCTGGACAAGAATCTCCAACATTTTAATATAAAGTTCACAAATAAACTGTAAAGAACTCCCATAGACAGCACGGATTGTGTCATCAACTTGTTTTTAACAACATGGTATATAACAGCCATCTCTCAAATAACATGGCTGTGCCATTGATTTTCTAGTGCCTGAACTCTGTATTCAGCTAATTTCAGAAAAGAATGGGTTGATGTGAGAGTGCAGGACTCACATCCAGAGAAAGGGAGAATGGCTGACTGCCATTAACAATATAGTTATATCCAGAAGTGCTTCTGAATTTCCATTTTCTCCCAGATTCTCACGTGATTTTGATGTGCAAAGTGATTTTGATGTCCAGAAGCAGGCTGGACATTGGGGTTATCAGGCTGAGATTTTCTGAAGGAGAAAACTAAAATTAGACTCCTTGATAAGTATTTAGATACTTGTTGATGACCACCTTGTTCAACTTGCTTGTCCAGAGCAACTGCAGCCACTTCTTTCTGATGCCAAAGTTTAAATGTCCAGGGATAATGACATACATTTGTGCTAGATATTTAAGCTCTGCGATCAGTACTGGCAGTAACCCAGTGCTTATGCATACATTTTGTGGAAAGTGGAAAGACCACATTTACAAATTTATAGGCACACCTTTTTATTTCTGTTTAAAGAGGTATTTTTCATCTACATGTAACATCTTCCACCCTCCTATCTCATCCATCCCTGAAGTACAGCTCACATTTCTTGTTGTGAAAGTCAGGTAGGACTGGCTGAAATTTAAGGCAGGCAAAGACGGGCATCAAGAGGTGAAGACTGGCCGTGAGGATGAGACGAGGAGGAGGTAGCAGGGGTTCCAGTTATACCACATATCCAGACTGAACTCTGTTTCATTAATAAAAGTGCTTTTACAAACTGAAAAATTAATTCTTTGGCTAGAAATCTGGGTTATTTTTTCAGTTCTGGAAAAGAAGAAGAGGGAACCTCAGGCTGAGGGACTGAAAAATGAGAGACTCCAGATCTGTTCATAAACTCCAAACATACAACAGCCCTCTGAAAGCCACTGATCTTCTGCAGATCCACAGCCTCAAAATACCAATAACTCCTCTCACCTTCATTGGAAACCTAATAGTAAAAAGCATTGAGTGATCTTGTCACCATATCAAAACAGTCTGTTTGGAAAAATTGTTTAAGTCAAGGATTAACACCTGCCAATTGCACAGGAATTAAAGCAAAATATTTCACTTGGTCACTCACATTGCTGAAATAATGCAATCACAGCTCCCAGAAATACAAGATTCAGAAATCCTGAGAGTGCAGCAAGATACCGCAAGGCTGAAGAATCAGAGGAAAATTCTGCAAGAAATAAGATGGTTTTATAAACATGGCATGAGATATTACCTAGGACATAAATCTGTGTTTCTCTAGACATCATTCAGACAGAATATCCTTCACTGTCACATTGCTATGTGCTTTGTGATTGTTCCCTTTTCCCTTCTGGCTGCCTCATGCATATCAAGTGGTTCTTGTTTCTAACAAATTCATTTATGAAAAGTTTTCTTGGGTTTAAATTTGTTGAATCTGTTTTCACTGTTTGCCAGTCCATTTGAGGTTATAAGTGGAACAGCTACCAGTTTCTGCTTCTTCATATCAGGGGGATATCACCCTGGCAAGTAACACGACTGTTACATGTCACAGCAAGCATTTAACAAATATTGCTAAACAAAACCTCACAAACAGTAAAAAGATATAAGGAAGAATTGAAGTTTCTAAGTTTCTAGCTTAGTTTCTAAGCTGCAAAGAAAAAGACAAATATGTAATGTACAAATAAAAAAGAAGTTCTAGGGCTATGAATACCCACACCGTCAATCAACAAAGGACCAGTAGACCTTTGGGCTAAATTCTTTAGCACCAGGACTCACTAATTAATCACCTGTACACTGGATGGCCTTTAGAAAAGTCTGTGTTATAATTTGGAGAATTTTTTCATAGAAACATAGAATATCCTGAGTTGAAAAGGACCCATCATGACCAGCTCCTGGCTCCACACAGGACCATCCAAAAATCAGACCAGATGTCTGACATTGTCCGGCATTGACCAAACACTTCTTGAACTCTGACTCGCTTGGTGCCATGAACTTCCCTGGGGGCCCTCTTCCAGAGCTCAACCACCCCCTCACTGAAGAACCTTTTCCTGATGTCCAGCTCAACCTCCCCTGTTGCAGCTCCATGCCATTCCTTCAGGTCCTGTCACTGTCCCCAGAGAGCAGAGCTCAGTGCCTGCCCCTCTGCTCCCCTCGTGAGGAAGCTGCAGGCCACCAGGAGGCCTCCCCTCAGTCTCCTCTCGGATGAACAAACCAGGTAACTTCAGGCACTCCTCACATGTCTTGCCCTCTAGACCCTTTCACCATCTTCATAGCCCTCCTTTGGATGCTCTCTAGTAGTTTTATGTCCTTCTTATATTGTGGAGCCCCAAACTGCACATGGTACTCAAGGTGAGGCTACACCAGCACAGGGTAGAGTGAGACAGTCACTTTCATCAACTGGCTAGCAATGCCATGCCTAATGCACCTGAGGATATGGTTCACCCTTTTGGCTGCCAGGGCACACTGTTGACTCATATTCCACTTGCCATTAAGCAGAAGCCCCAGATCTCTTTCTGTGGGGCTGATCTCCAGCCTCTTATCCTGCAGTCTGTATGTATATCCAGGGTTACTCCAACCCAGGTGCTCAATCTGGCACTTGTTCTTGTTCAACTTCATGCAGCTGGTGATTACCCAGCCCTCTGTTTTGTCAAGATCTCTCTGCAAGGCCTCTCTACCCTCGAGAGTCAATAGCTCCTCCCAATTTAGTGTCATCCGCAAACTTACTAAGTATACCTTCAAGTCCTGCATCCAAGTCACTTATGAAAGCGTTAAAGAGAAATGGCCCTAAAATGGAGCCCCAGGGAACCCCACTAGTGAATGGCCACCAGCCTGATGTAACCCCATTTACATAATTTGAGCCCAACCCATCAGCCAATTGCTTGCCCATCACATTATGTATTCCTCTATCTGTATGCTGGTAATTTTGTTCAGAAGGATATGGTGAGAAACACTGTCTAAAGCTTTGCTGAAATATGAAAACATCACATCAACTGGCTTCCCCTGGTCAATTAGGTGGGTGACCTTGTCATAAAAGGAAATTAAGTTTGTTAAGCAGGACCTTCACCTCATGAGCCCAAGGTGGCTGTGAGCAATGACTGCATTGTCTTTCGGGTGTTTTTCAATAACTCCCAGAATAAACTTCTCCATAATTTTACCAGACACTGAACTGAGACTGACAAGCCCGTAATTGCCAGGGTCTATTTTCTTGCCCTTCTTGAAAACAGTAACTTTTGCCAGCTTCCAGTCAAACAGGACCTCTCCAGAATCTCAAGACCATTGAAAAATGAGAGAGGTCTTGCGATGACATCAGCCAGCTCTTTGAGTACCCTGGGAAGAAGCCCTTCATGCTCCATAGACTTATATGCATCCAGGTGAAGCAGCAAATCCTCCACAAGCTCGGGGTTGGCTGGAAGTTCACTGTTACCGCAGTCATGGTCCTCCAACTCAGAGCCCACCATCGGTGTTGAAGACAGAGGGGAAGAAGGCATTGAGCATCTCTGCTTTGTCTACGTCCCTATTTGTGAGCTGACCGTCCTCATCAAATAATGGACCAATGTTTGCTCTGGTCCTCCTTTTGCTGTTAGCATATTTTAAAAAGCCCTTTAAAAAAGACTCCGCAATACTGGTCAGCTTCAACTCTAATCAAGCCCTGGCTGCACAAATGTTCTCCCTACAATGGTGAACGGCATCTCTATAGTCCTTCCATGTCACCCAACCTCGTTTCCAGAAGACACACACTTTCTTTTTCTGCCTAAGGTCTACAAGACTCTGCTCAGCCAAGCCAACCTTCTGCCCTGCTTGCTTGACTTCCAGCATTTTGGAATTGCCTGTTCCTGTGCTCATAAGAGGTGGTACTTAAAAACTGAGTAGCACTGATGGGCACCAATGTCTTCAAAAAAATATCTTAAAAAAAAAAAGGTCCTGGGGGATCTTGCTCACCAGTTCCCTGAGCAGCTCCGTATGGGAGTCTGCTTGCTTTCCCCATATACAGGGTTGAAGTTCTGGTGGCAGTTCTCCTCCTCTCACCAAATATTTTAAATTTGATTACTTATTTCACAGTCACTATGGCCAAGATGGCCACCAATTGCCACTCCACCCAAGAGATCCTCTCTGTTCACAAGAAACGGATCTAGGAGGGCACCTTACCTCGCCAGCTCCTTTAGTACCTGTACCTAGAAGTTATCATCAAGATTTTTTAGGAATCTCCTGGACCTGTTTGCATCAGCTGTGGGGTATTCCCAGTTCACATCTGGCAAGCTGAAGTCACCAAAAAGGACAAGGGTGGCTGATCTAGAGTATCTCTTCGCTCCTTAAAGAACAATTCATAGGTGTCATCATCCTGGCTGGGTGGCCTGTAGTAGACCCCCACAATGGCATCTGTTAATTTGTTTGTCTCTTAATCCTTACTCAGAGGCTTTCTACCATGTCATCACCAACTGCAAGCTCCATGTAGTCCAGCCCCTCCATTACATACAGTGCTACTCCTTACCCTCATCTGCCCTGAGTTGGGGTCCTGGAATAAAGTCAGAGAACAACAGAAGAATGACTTTCCATTTCATGGAAATTAACCTTCTCGGAAGAGAAAATGGGGTAGGAAAATATTTTACCTCATAAAGATCTTGTTTTGCATCTAGTAAATTACATCAGGAAGTATCTTTTGTAAATATCCTTTAATAACTGTTACATTTCAAATACTGGTGATCTAGATCAGATGTGAATCAGCTGTTTGAAAAGTTCTCTGCTGCAACACTATTATTTCAAAAATGTAATGTGTGGAGCTGCATTTCAAATCATGAAAAGACTACTGAACTTTGTGCAACAGGATAAATTCATTTTCTCTAACACTTCCGCTTCATGACTGGTTTCTAGCTGTCAGTTTTACACAAAGGTCAAACATTTTTTTTTCCTCATTTGTCCATTCAATCATGCTTACTTGGGAAATTCTGTATATGTGACTAGTTGTCTTTAAATATTCAAACAGTTAATCCCCACTGTTTTTATATTCCCACCCTATTTAGACAGTACATATTCTGTAAATAGAATACAGTTCTTTTCACTGACTATGCAACATATATTATGGTTATGCATACGTGTGCATTCTCCTTCTTCCTTGGGTACTGTGCAGTGATTTTGACAACAAAAAGGCAACTAGGTTATCTAATCTTATCTCTGCCATGATTTGCACAATGGCTGGACTGCAGGCAAAACGGTAACAAGTGACTTGTGTAAACACTCAGATTATTGCACAGATACCCAGAGTGAGCTCTGGTAGCGGTGATATCACAGTGCTGACAGTGAAGCACAAGCTACCAGCTTGGTATTTGCCCAGCTTCTCAGGACACCTCTGCAGCTTGCACCACTGGCAAGACCGGATGTGACTGCAAGGAGGAAGGGGAGCTTTGCATTGTGGTCTTTCTTCTGTGCTACAAGAACTGGTGTCAATATTGCATTGGATTATGCCAACAGGGCATTGTGACCACTACTAACCACTCCAGCAAATTCACTTCTGAGATACCATGCTACCATGACTAGCCTGTGTCTAGTCTAAATCTAGCTCACACACTGTATATTGAGCTTATGTGGCAATATTTTGGTAGGAGGGGGACTGCAAGGGTGGAGTCTGTGAGAAAAGCCCAGAAGCTATAACATGTCAGATAAGAGCCACTAGGCAATGCTGGTTGCACCTCTGTGAGTGTGTATTTAAGAAAGGGAAAAAAAAAATCTGCTGTACAACAGCAGCTGGGAGAGCGAACTTAGAAAATGTACAGAGAAACAACCCTGCAAACACAGGTCAGTGAAGAAGGAAGTGGAGGTGATCCAGACACCAGAGCAGAAGTTCCCCTGCAGCCCGTGGAGGAGCCCACAGTGGAGCAGGTGGATATGGCCTGAAGGAGGCTTAAAGGAACCACTGTTCGTGTAAGCTGCTTGCCTGATGTCTTCCTGTTCTGCCTGTTTGCTCCTGCAGTGGTCTTTTGGGAAGATACCCAGTCATGCAGGGAGATGAAGACAGAGCATTTTAAAACTGATTTAGTCATTACATGCTCTGTGTGTTTATGGTCACACACTATTATGTACATTTGATAACATACACTTTGCCTGACTTTCTGCTTCTTTTAAATGAAAATATTCAACCTACTCCATTACAGCAACATATTTTTGCATTTTGACAAGTTTGATAACTTAAAATTCTTAGTTAAATAAATATTAAGTTTTATTATCAGCTTTCCATTTATTTTTCTCTCACTTTTGCTGGTTTTGTACTTTTATTATAGTTGGGAACAGACTCTCAGTATAAGTTTTAATAATAGCAAAACTGGCACAATTTATGTCAATAAAGTTGCACAGAATTAGTCCTACTATGCTGAGTAACTTAAGTTGGCTTTCACTTTTTTACTTATAAAAATTGTTGTTATGTAAGAGGGCAGCCAGAATTTCTCAGGAACCTATCATCATAGCTAATTAACTGTTTGGAACCTGGATGTCTAATTGCTCTGAGGACTTGATATTTGTGGTCTGAGTTCTCCCGCACATCACTTAAAACAAGTGGAGTTTAGCAAAAGTGATCTTGAAAGCCTTCCAGCATTTATCTTTATACTTTCTCCCCTGCAGCTCCTGACAAAACCCTCCAAAAGTTGTTGAAAAAGCTTACTGGGCAGCAAGTTACTGTCTTACAGTTTTCATTTAAATTATTCTTAAATTCTCCTTGGGTGTGATTCTTGGAGGAAAAAAAAAATACCAGACAAAACATAAATAGGTGATGAGCTGAGACCACTGCAAGCTTGCTGACAATTACTGCTTTATGTTTTCTTCCCATACCTCCATTTTCTAATCTCCATCCTGTACTGGGACTGTCAACACACACTCCAAGCCTGGTGGTACTTTTTACCTACCGTCCATCATGTTTCTCAATATATAGCCATATACCATTGGCTCATTAGCAACACCAACTAAAATTTTGGCAGATTTGTGGTGGTTTTTGTTTGTTTGTTTGTTTGATTGTTTTATAGTAACTCAAATATGTCTGAATACAGAAGGATATATATATATATGCTTATATGCTTACCTGCATTGGAGTTTTTCTTCCTTGCTTTGAAATTCAGTTCTGTGTAACCCTCTTCATTCTCCATCTCGAGGTCTTTTTTATCACTTCTTCCTATTGATTGCAAATGGCTGTTAGTGTCAAACTCAGTTACGGGAAATGTTTCAAACAAGTGTTATAAACAGGAAGAGGACAGTGGATGGTCATTTGTGCTTTTAACTGAAGTCATGCCGTCACGAGACCATGAAATGGAATGTAACAGTTAAAAGAGCATAATTGAATTGACAAGTGAACTTTTTTATTTTCTTTTTTTTTCAGTTCTTCGTCTTTCTCTGAAAACTTTAGAACCTTCTCAGATATTTATAACCTGCCCACCCACTGGGATCCCCTGCACTCAGGACCCTACATCAGATCCTGGAGCCGTCAGCCGCTACCCCAACGAAGATCCTGCAGGGCCATCTCCCCACAATCGTGCTCTGCCCAACCAGGCCAACCCGTGGGCCCATACACAGGTCTTACCCTGGCCCCATCCCAGGAACGTGCCTGGTGTCAGGGCTGGGGCTGTCCTGGTACCCCCAGGTGCCTTCTCCTGGTGGGGCAGAAGGACAGGCCCTGGCTGACAAGCCTTGCCCTGGTGGTCTAGGGAGCCTCTGATGCTCCTGGCCCCTTGCCCCTTTGTAGCACCTTGACGCAAAGGATATTCTGCTGGCAACAGCTGTTTTTTGAAGGGTCATACTTGTTCATCATTGTGTTGGGTGTAGGTGCCAAGGCATTGGTAACAGGGGGCTGCAGAAGTGGCCTCTGTGGGAAGAGGCCAGGGATTGCCCGGTGCCAGACAAAGCCAGCTCCAAAGGACACACTGCAGGACACAGCTGAGTCCATCAGCCAAGCTGGTGGTCCCCTTGGGAAAAAACATTTAAGGAAGTTTAAAATCCATTCATGGCAGTGTGAGGAGTGAGGGGTTAAAAGCCCTGCGAAGACCAAGGGAGGTGCTCCAGGCAACAGAACACAGATTCTCCAGCAGCCTGAGGAGAAGACCCACCATGGAGCAGGGGAAAAGTGTGAGGAGGAAGGAGTGGCAGAGAGGAGCTGTCATGGGCTAACCATAATCCCCCATACTCAAGCTTCCTTGCGTCTCTGGGGGGTGGGTGGAGTAGGTGTTGGAATTGGGAATGAAGGTGTGAAGTTGAGCCTGGGAAAAGGGAGTGGGAGGAAGGTGTTTTAATCTTTTTGTTTCTCACTATACAAATCTATTTTAATTTACAATAAATTAAATTAATTTTCCCCAACTTGAGTCTGTCTTGCTTGTGAAAGTAACTCATACGTGCACTCTCTGGGTTTATCTTAAATCCATGAGTCTTTTCACCTTATTTTCTCCCCTATCCTATAGAGTAGTTGGAATGAGAGTGAAAGAGTGACTGGGTCGGCATCTGACATCTGGCCAAGCTCAGCCTACCACAATCATCTTACCATAGTCTATATAATTTTTCTTTTTTTTCTTTCTTTTTTTTTTCTAAGCTATACAATGTTCTAGTAAATCAAAATGAGTAGATGAATAGATCTTGCAGTTGTCTCAGAAAGCTCTTAAAAAGGTTAAGAAAAGACCACCTGTGGGAATAATGACAGAAATGTATTCCTAGGTGGATTTTCCTCCTGCATAGGAACAGACCAGTTTTTAAAACTCATGTGTCTGATAAATACACTGCTCAAATACTATAGTCTCTCATTTCATTTGTACTAAATCCCCTTTACACTCTTAGACTAGTTTTTAAACATGGAAGTGAAAATATATTCCTGTATCTACATATAAAGATTGAAGAAAACCCGGGCAAACAGTCTTCCAGACTTAGAAGAATTACCACGCTGCCAAAAGATTAACCAAGCCATTGATGCATACAAGCAGTACACGTCCAATAATGATACAGTCAACTAATATGCATGTCAAACCCCATGTAGCAGCAAAACATCAACCTTTCAGCAGCCTTACTTGTTACAGAGTTTTCAGGGATCTGGGTCTTTGACATCATTCTGCCAAAGATGGCATTATTATTATTTTTTTTCTACTGCAGTAAAGCAGTCTTGGAACAGAGTGAGTAAAGAGTGAATACTGTACAAATGCCTAACAACTTGATGAGTCTACCTTGTCAAACCTTATCAGCTACTTCTCTAAAAAAAATAAAAAAATAAAACATAAAATATATGCCAGATAGGTGGATACAGCAAGAAAATGGAGGAGCACAATGGACAAAAGAAAGGTAAACCAATGATGCTGTGAATAATGGGTGGTGATCTCATAGTAGTATCTGCTAATCTATTACTGAGGTTTTAGTTCTATACTAGCAGAGGATAACTGGGAAAGTACCAAAGGAAAGTCAAAGAGTAAGACATTTATAGGTAGTGCCTTCCAGCTGTGGCATAGACTGGGTTAAAAAACACAGAAGTGTTTATTACATAAGTTAGCAAGTTAAATTAAGCTCAAGGTTGCTCTCAGGTTGGCAGCAGAACCTGATACCAACCAAAGTTGCAGGGAGGTGACAGCCAAGAGCCTTGAAAATATAGATCACAGTCTCAACAGAAGGATGGAGCATGCAACTTGGCTCCAAACATCAAGCCAGAAGGACAATACAGGAAAATGTAGGCATGCTTACATTTCAGTGAGAGTGTCTCCATGGAATTCTTTAAGTATGTACTTACAGTTGATGTGCATAGTATTTTACATCACAACCCAGTTCTTATTTTTGCATGCTCAGAAAACTGGCTTCATCTTTTTTTTTTTTTTCCATTCTGGTTCTTGTTTCTCAAACAGACTTTGCACTTCACATTTTATTTCAGCAGAAAGAAAACTTCAGAGCTGTAAAAATATAATGCTATGTCATTTTATTTTCTTTTGTGAAGTCCAACATGTGCTTCCAACTATAAAAATGAGCTGTTAAATTGACTTCTGGGTAAAAAGCAAATAAGCAACCTTTCTTGACAACATGGTATTGTGAGTCCAAGTCAAAAACATTTTTTTATTTATTTTGGGAGGACATTTATATTCTTTTTACTGAGATGACAGACTCAGAGGATCACAGAACCACAGAATCACAGAATTGTAGTGGTTGGAAGGGACCTCAGGAGATCATTGGGTCCACCCCCCAAGGATGCTGGCAGAGCTAAAAAATAGGCAAGAAAGTCTATGAATAGTAAGAAGCCAATCTTACAAAAAGGTATGTGTTAAAATGAAACTAAAGAAGAGGTGCATAAGTTCTATAAAGTTGAATATGATAACATCATAAAACAAAACAAGAAAGAAACTGAGAAGTAGCTTGCAAGAAACATTAAAATAACAAAATCCTCCTTCTTCAGGAGCAGAAACCTGCCAAAAGGCAGGTAAAGCAATAGATGATCAGAAAGGCCATACAGTAATAGAAAAAAAAATGGATGTGTTACATGTGTTTGCTACAGATGAACTTGGTGAGGTTTCTGTACTTAAATTTTCTTCATGGGACACATATGAGAGGGTGTGTCTCAGTTCAGAAGGTCAATGTTACAGGTTATTCAATAAACAGGAAAATGAATACACCCAAATGGACATGGTCAGATGCTATCTATCCAAGACATGTAAAGAAACCCAGCAATCAGACAGCCAAGCTGCTAATACAATGCAACTTGCTTAGAAATATCCGTGTCAGAAGACTGGAAGGTGAGTCTAGTTTTTAACAGTCTCAAAGCAGATTCAGAGAACCACCATTTAGATTTAGAGGGAAATCATGCCTCACCCATTGTGGCAGTATACTACCCTTGCCTGCCCCCCAGCCTGACTCTTCACTCGTAACCCTGCTTGGGCGATAACCATCAGTGGCGATCGTGAAGAATGCATCTGGTTGTGACAGCTGAACCAGGTTCAGTGTGGACTCAGGGGACACATATCCAATGAATTTCTTGCAGAGGTATTCTGAACTCCAAAAGTTCAATCTCTTTCTCTCAGCAAAGGAAAATTTCCATAGCATGAGTTTTTATTCTTTCAATTATCTAAAATAGTTTCACTATTGAAACGGACAGTAAATCAACTTTCAGTTTTCTTTCTTATTCTCTTCATTAGCAAAAGTTTCAAACAAACAATGCATACACAGTCTTCTAAAATGAGAAGTTGTAGACCTACTGTAAAAGTATTTTGGCTTCCATCAGGAAAATGATAAAAGAATCTCCCAGTCGGGACCTTTGGAGTGACAGTTATGGTTTTTGTCCTAATCTATTTTGGTTTTCATGCATGCTATCCAAGGTGTTGTTTTTCTGTATGCTGTCTGTAAGCACACCACTCTTTAATACAAGAACTTTTCCATAATGAAAATAAATTATTTTTTTTTAACATTATCCATGATGCACTTTTCCTAACCTCCAATACTTGCAAGAAAATAATCTGAGTTTGAAATCCCTTCTCATATGAGGAGAAACTACACATTAAAACTGAATTGGATACCATTTGTCAAGGCACATTATTTATTTGAGTTGTCTTTCCAAATAAAGAGTTGATCTGTTTGCATGACATTAAAGCTGTCTAATTACATTACAATAATTATATTAATCATATTAATTATGTTAATTAGAATGAACAGCAGATGGTGTAGCAGTTCCATCTTGTTCCATTTATCACATAGTGATTGTTTTTGTAATCAAGAAAAAATTATGTGTAAAACGTGCAGCTGTGACAAGAACTCTCTGATTTTTTTGCTCAAATTATCTGCAGTCATAGGACCTTCAGAAAGACCAATAGTAGACTGACAATTTGGGTGACGACTCTGAAACTGGAGAGATACAGACTAAAAATCAGAAATGATCGGAAAGTAAATATTAACTAGGTTTTAATGCTTAGGATCAGAGAAACTCACAGTTTGTGATTTACAATGACCAAGAGAGTATTTCTGTGTTATAAGCCAATGGTTGGTTGCACCTCTGTTAAACCATATATAAGAAAAAGTGATGTTCAACAGCAGCTGGGATAGAGGAGTGAGAAAATGTATGGAGAGAACCAGCCCTGCAGCCCCCAAGGTCTGTGCAGAAGGAGGGCAGGAGGTGCTCCAGGAACGGAGCACAAATTCCCCCGCAGCCTGTGGAGAGGCCCCTGGTGGAGCAGGTGTAGTGGGTTTACATGGCAAGGTTTTGGTAGCAGGGGGCCATAGGGGTGGCTTCTGTGAGAAGAATCTAGAAGTTGCCCCAAGTAAGGTAAGGGCCCCACTGCTGACCAGAGCCGAGCCAATAAGCGATGTTGTTTGCGCCTCTGTAAGAGCATATTTAAGACAGGGGAAAAAAAAAACGCTGCGCGACACAGCAGCTGGGAGAGTGAGAGGGGTGAGAAACAGCCTTGCAGGCGCCAAGGTCAGTGAAGAAGGAGGGTGAGGCGCTCCAGGTGCCGGAGCAGAAGTCCCCTGCGGCCTGTGGTGAGGACCATGGTGAAGCAGGCTGTCCCCCTGCAGCCCATGGAGTACCACGGTGGAGCAGGATTCCATGCTGCAGCCCATGGAGGAGACCACGGTGGAGCAGGTGGACCTGCACCGACGGAGGCTGCAGCCTGTGGAGGACCCCCGCTGGAGCAGATTCCGGGCCGGACCTGTAGCCCGTGGAGAGGAGACCATGCAGGAGCAGGGGGTCTGGGGAGCACTGCTGCCCGTGGGGGACCCGTGCTGGAGCAGTTTGCTCCTGAGGGATGGACCCCGTGGTATGGACCCATATCTGGAGCAGTTCTTCAAGAGCTGCTGCCTGTGGGCAGCCCACGCCGGATCAGTTCATCAAGGACTGCATCCTGTGGGGGGGCACCCACAGCACAGGGGATGAGAGTGACCAAGAAGGTGTGGCAGAGAAGAAGCGCTATAGACTGACCATAACCCCCGTTCCCCCATTCCCCTGTTCCAGTTGGGGGGAGGAAGTGGAAGAGGGCGGATGGGAGGAAGGCGCTTTTGGTTTCTTTCCTCTGTTTCTCACTTCTCTAGCTTTTTATTAATAGGCAATAAATCTTACTATCTCCCTATGCTGAGTCTGTTTTGCCTGTCACAATAATTATTGAGTGATCTCCCTGTCCTTATCTCAACCCTTGAGTCCTTTTCATCGTATTTTCTCACCCTTTCCCTTTGAGGAGGGGGAGTGAGAGAGCAGCCGTGCTGGAGCTCGGCCACCCACCCGAGTGAAACTACCACAGCAGGCTGTCCCCCTGCAGCCCATGGGTCCCACATGGAGCAGATCTCCATGCTGCAGCCCGTGGAGGAGCCCCCGGTGGAGCAGGTGGATGTGGCCTGGAGGAGGCTGCGGCCCATGGAGAGCCCCCGCAGGAGCAGGCCCCGGGCCGGAGCTGCAGCCCGTGGAGACTCCAGAGTGAAGCATGGGATCTGGCAGGAGCTGCTGCCCATGGGGGACCCGTGCTGGAGCAGTTTGCTCCTGAAGGATGGGCCCTGTGGTACAGACCCGTGTGGGAGCAGTTCTTTAAGAACTGCAGCCTGTGGGAAGCCCACGCAGGATCAGTTCAGGAAGAACTGCATCCCGTGGGAGGGACCCCATGCTGGAGCAGGGGCTGAGTATAGATGAAGAAGCGGCAGAGATGAAGTGTTACGGACAAACTGAAAACCCCATTCCCCATCCCCCTGTGCCACTTGGGAAAGGGGAAGGGGTAGAGTCAGGAGTCAGAAGTGAAGTTGAGCTTAAGAAGAAGGGAAGATGGGGGTAGTGCGCTTTCAGGTTTTGTTTTTTTTTGGTTCTCACTGCCTTACTCTGTTATTAATTGCCAATAAATTATATTAATCTTCCCTAAGTCAAGTCTGTTTTGTCTGAGACGGTAATTGGTGGAAAATCTCAATCCCCTGTCTTTATCTCAGCCCATGAGTTTTTTCATTCTGTTTTCTCCCCCTGTCCTGTTAAGGAGGGAAGTGAGAGAGATGCTTGGTGCGACCTGGTGGCCAGCCAAGTCAACCCACCACCAGTGCTCATTCGTTTAAAAAAAAGTATCACTAATGGCAAAATAGAAATGCTTATGTTCAATCAATTGTATTTTATCACACACTGAAATGTTGCTATAACATATTGATAGTTCATGGACAAAGGAATCTTCCCAGCACAAAAATTCTCAGTAAACCTAAGGTTGCTGCTAAACAAGTTTGCTGCATGATGCTTAGCATACAATTTATTGCCTTACTGAGTTAGGGCTGAAGAGATTGTTCATATGCAAAAGTATTCATAAATATGGCTAATAGATCTGGCTATGAAATAGATTTTTTATAAAGGGAGCTTTCCAGGAACATTTCCAAAATTGCCTTTTTCCCTTCTAATTCAATTTTCTTTGGTGGTTAGATGAACTCTCAGACAAGTGTGTTGTCTTTTCATATTATTTCCACCACCATAAACACAAGCAAGTTCCCCAACATGTGTGTTGCTCTGGTTAACATGTAGAATAAAGCTTCACATAGGAAACCACAAATTGTCTGCTGAGATTTTTCAACCATTTTCCTTTATAAATGTAAAGCATGCTTTTGTTCATGGGCTTCTAATGTTTCTATCTAGTCTTTGAAATTCAGAAAGGTAAAATAAATGCCTATTCTTTTACCTTAAGGCAGACTACTAAGTGCTTTTAAGTTTCACTGATTTGACTAAAGAAAAATTAAAATTAAAATTAAAATTAAAAGGATATTTTAAATAACAATTCTGTTTGTTTGTTTGTTCGTTTTTTCTTCATAGCACTGCAGTGTTGGCAGCATGCATAAGTTGTCAGTTCTCCAAGAACATAGTGTGTGTACTATATTCGTACCTCATTTTAATTGCTCTTGATGGGCTCAAACTTGAGTCAGGCCTACTGTTAGACAAAGCCAGTCTCGGTATCACTGTTTTGAGGCCATTGTCTGACAATGCAGATTTCTTTGAAGAGTAAGGTGTTTCTTCTGATTTTGGCAATAGTTAACATGAAAATGCACTGGTCCTGTGTTTACGGAGGTCTGAAGCATCAGACCAGTGATGAGACATGACTCCCTCTAAGTTATGTCCATTCCTCCCCTAGATACTGCATACTCTTAAACCTCTGTGTTTTTCTTTTTTTCAGCCAGGGAGGTGTCTCTCTGCTCTTGATGTATTTAAATGGAGGAATCCTTGCACATCGTGTGTGATATTTTGTACAGTTGAGCAGCCTACAGTGAGAAGAAGCCTTGGCTCTCAAATACAGCTTCTTCAGGTCTAGCTTTGGCCAAAACTCAGGCAAGATCATAGAATCACAGAACGGTTGAGGTTGGAAGGGGCCTCTGGAGGTCCTCTGCTCCAGTCCTTTAATCATATTTGTGGCCGGCAATACTAGGCCTAATGCAGCCCAGGAGACCATTAGTTTTCTTTGCTACAAGGGAGCATTGCTGACTCATGTTCAACCTAGTGTCCACCAGGACCCCAGGTCCTTTTCTGCTAAGCTGCTTTCCAACTGGTCAGTCCCCAACATGTACTGGTGCCTGGGGTTGTTCCTTCCCAGGTGCAGGACTTTGCACTTCCCCATCCTAAATTTCATGAGGTTCCCATCATCCTGTTTCTCCAGCCTATCCAGGTCTCTGGATGACAGCATGACCTTCTGGCATATCAGCCACTTCTCCCAGTTTCGTGTCATCTGCAAATTTTCTGATAGATTTCCTGAAGTAAAAGCTGATATTTTTCTGAGGAATGCCCTCAAGTTGTGCCATGGGAAGTTCAGGTTGGAAATTAGGAGAAATCTATTCTCAGAAAGCGTAGTTAGGCACTGGAACGGGTTGCCCAAGGAGGTGGTGGAGTCACCATCCCTGGGGGTGTTTAAGGACAGATCGGACCTGGCGCTTAGGGACACAGTTTATTGGGTAATATTGGCGGTAGTGGGGTGGTTGGACCAGATGAGTTTGTATGTCTTTTCCAACTTTAATGGTTCTGTGATTCTCTTCTGTAGTTGCTGGGGTGCTACACAATGTCTTTGGCTTGAGCAAGCAAACTGTGCAGAGAATCAGTAAACTCAAAATGCTGTAGAGAAATTGGGTAAAGCTCTACCACTGTGCTCACAGTGGTGGCCTTCTCCAACTGTCACTCAGATCAGTAGGAACCGTAGATGTTTAGTAACATGGGGAAGAGCTAAGAAAAACTGACACAAGATCCATTGTTTCTTTGAGTAAATCCTCCTGTCAGATTTCTAGATGCTGTAGAATTCTGTTCTGTCAATGATGCCTCCCATAAACTATAAGAATACTATGTAAATACTGAACCACAGGAATGCAGATTTTCTGGTTATACAAGTGGTGGAGAAGTTTTGCAATGTTTGGGCCTTATGTCTGAGAAATCTCTTCACATGTCTGAAAACAACTTTTTCTAGCAGATCTAAGTAATTTGCTATCACTCAAATGAGCTGGGAAAATAAGCTCTTTTAACTCTGGAACTTAATAATGTATTTTTGTAAAGATTTTAATGATATTGTGAACATTTTTAGAGCAAAACTTGTAGCAAAATGAGGTTTCTCAAAAACATGTTTCATATAAACAAAGTTCAAAATTCCTGTAAGAGGCATTGTCATTGTACAAAGAAGCAGGAAGCTACCTAGACATTTTATCATACAGATCAAAGGACAATATAGGTGCTTTAATAGAATGTAGATGTTCTCATACAATCAAAAGAAAAACAAAAGCAAACAAAGTTTTCAAATGTTTCAAATGACTAGTTCGATGACTAAATGAGCAGTTCTTATTGGTTTACAGATGCTTCTGTGGCCTTGTGTTCACAAATCCAAAACCATTCTTGTCTGCTAGCACTATGATTACAAGCAGATCTCATCATGTTATAAGAAGCAGGAGGCTGACACCCTTTTTTTCCATAAAGCCCCTTACTCTGCTTTTGTATTACTTCTGCAACTTGTGTTGGTTGATAGCTGGTTAAATGTGAACCAGCAGTGTGCTCAGGTGGCCAAGAAAGCCACCACCATCCTGGCTTGTATCAGACACAGTGTGGCCAGCAGGACTGGGGAAGTGATTGTCCTTATGTACTCACCTCTGGTGAGGCTGCACCTCAAGTACTGTGTTCAGTTTTGGGCCCCTCACTACAAGAAGGACATCGAGGTGCTGGAGTGTGTCCAGAGAAGGGCAATGAAGCTGGTGAGGGGTCTGGAGCACAAGTCTTATGAGGAGCAGCTGAGGACATTGGGGTTATTTAGCCTAGAAAAAAGGTGGCTCAGAGGAGACCCTATTGCTCTCTACAACTATTTCAAAGGAGGCTGTAGCAGGGTAGGGGTCAGTCTCTTCTCCCAGGGAATAAGCAGCTGGACATGGGGAAATGGCCTCAGGTTGCACCAGGGGAAGTTTAGGTTGGATATTAGCTACCAGCAGACTGTTGCAGTTCTCATGTCCCAGACTGCCAGTGCTGCGTGCTCACAGGATTTTTTCCTGAACTTTGTGTTCCAGAAATGTGCAGTAGGAAATACTTTCTTAGCAGGATTTCCTCTGGTAAGAAAAGAACTTCCTGTTTCTGCAGTCATAGGAATTGTTTTCTACAGTTATGGCCACAGACCGTTCATAGTGCAAAGTTAGTGTATTGGTTTATTTAAAAGGCAATAAACAGAAAAATGCGATGCTCACTGGTTAGGACAGAAATAAAAGGAGGTAAGAGGGTCGAAAGGCTTGGGTCTGAAGGTGAGGCCAGAAGGTTGGCAGATGGGGAAATGGTGTACTAACACAGTGAGTAAGCACTATAAAAACATCATTTTTTGGAGAAAGCGAATAGCCCCGATTTAGTGCTTTTGCAGCTGTGCCAGCTGGTTAGTGTCTCTGGCTGGTGGTCATCCCCAAAGCCATGAGCTGAGATGAAGGAGAACACTAAAGAGATCATTATGCAGCAGAAGACTATCAGGAATCCCACTGCGCCTTCACCTCAGGCAGCCAGCCCAAGTAGTCCCCAGTGTAGAGGATCTGTATCTTGGACCAAGCATATTCCTCTTCTGTCCTAGGACAGGAGAGCTGGTGTGTTATGGACAGCACATTTCTGGAAGCTGACGTGGAGCCTTCTCCTCTCTGATTTAGGCTTCCAGGTGGTACAAAAGTCTGTGGCCATGTCAGGACTGCCATTTATCCTAAGAGATTGTACAATGGACAGATACATCTTAACTATCAAGATCCCAAGAAGATCTGAGTTATTACTTTAGGGATAATAGGTACAGATCCAGCGCCTGGGCAAAGAGCATGCCGATGTAGAGACAGTGAAGGAGTGCAAGTAGGCACACTCAGAATGATTCTTTATCTGAAACCTGAAAAAATACAGGAAGAAAAAAGTGATTACTAAATAATTTCTTCTACTAAAGAGCCAAATATTTCAGCCTGCTGTAAAACAAACTTCCGCTGAAGTAGTTTCCAGTTGACTTTTGTCCCCAGGACATGGTAGTTTCAGCTGCTCAAAACAAGGTGAGCAACAAATCCTGTTAGAAAAGCCCGTTTAGCTCATGCACTGCTGCATAAATCCCCATTTCTGTGAACAGACAATACCAGATATCACATGGTAACAGGAGGAAAAACAAAAGACAGCTTATGATATCCGCAGCCTATAATTACTGAGGCCAAAAATGTTCAGAGCAGGGCAGGGGGGAGCTTGTTAGGCCTGATGCAGAGCTGTTTTATCCCTCACATTTTCTAGTATAAACAGTGGCAGAATCTGGGATGTTTGCAGCTTATTACAAATTCACTAAAGCCAGTCTGATTTTTCTTATGAAGATGCTTAATCCATCTGAAGATGATCTGAAGAGCTGAACTTGACTAGAGATGTAAAAAATGTCAAGAAGTTTTCCTTGAAGTGCATAGGGCAACAAAGGAAGATAAAAGAAACTGTATCCCCTCAATAAGCAAAACAGGAGACCTGGCTACAACCAACATGGAGAAGGCTGAGGTACTCACTGGCTTTTTTTTGTCTCCGTCTTCACCAGCAAGTGCTCTAGCCATAGTGTCCACTTCACAGAATCCAAAGGCAGGGACTGGGAGAACAATGCACTGCCCACTCTAGGAGAAGATCAGGTTCAAGACCATCTAAGGAACCTGAAGGTACACAAATCCATGGGACCTGATAAGGATCCTGAGGGAACTGGTAGACGAAGTTGCTAAACCACTGTCCATCATATTTGAAAAGTCGCAGCAGTCCGGTGAAGTTCCCAAGGACTGGAAAAGGGGAAGCATAACTACCATTTTTTAAAAGGGGAAAAGACCTAGGGAACTACAGACCAGTCGGTCTCACCTCTCTGTCTGCCAAGGTCATCGAGCAGATCCTCCTGGAAACTATGCTAAGGCACATGGAAAATAAGGAGGTGATTGGTGACAGCCAACATGGCTTCACTAAGGGCAGATGGTGCTTGACAGGCCAGATGGTGGCCCTCTGTTGTGGGTTACAGCCTTGGTGGATAGTGAAAGAGCAACTGACATCATCTACCTGGACTTGTGGAAAGCATGACAATGTCCCCCATCACAGAATCACAGAACGGCCGAGGTTGGAAGGGACCTCTGAAGACCATCTAGTCCAACCCCCCTGCTGAGCAGGATCACCTAGAGCACATTGTGCAGGATGGCATCCAGGTAGGATTTGAATATCTCCAGAGAAGGAGCCCCCACAGCTTCTCTGGGCAATCTGTTCCAGTGCTCTGTCACCCTCACAGTAAAGAAGTGCTCGCTCATATTCAGCCAGAACTCCCTGTGCTTCAGTTTATGCCCATTTCCTCTTGTCCTCTTGCTGGGCACAACTGAAAAGAGACCAGCTCCATCTCCTTGACGCCCTCCCCTCATATACCTATACACATTGATGAGGCCTCTCCTCAGTCTTTTCCTTTCCAGGCTAAATAGGCCCAGTTCCCTCAGCTTGTCCTTGTACAACAGGTGCTCCAGGCCTCTAATCATCTTTGTAGCCCTCCTCTGGACTCACTGCAGTAGCTCCATGTCCCTCCTGTACTGGGGAGCCCAGAACTGGACACAGTACTCCAGGTGTGGCCTCACCAGGGCTGAGTAGAGGGGCAGGATCACCTCCCTTGACCTGATGGCAACACTCTTCCGAATGCACCCCAGGATGCTGTCAGCCCTCCTGGCCACATGGACACATTGTTGGCTCATGGTCAGCCTGCTGTCCACCAGGACTCTCAGGTCTCTCTCTGCAGAGCTTTGTGTCATCAGCAAACCTGCTGAGGGTGCACTCTGTTCCATTGTCCAGGTCGCTGACGAATAAGTTGAACACTGGACCCAGTACTGACCTCTGGGGGACACCGCTAGCTACGGGCCTCCAGCTAGATTCTGTGCCACTAAGCATCCACCAAATATAGAGGCTTAGAGCACAGACATCTGAATTGTAGAAATATAGAGTTATAGAATCACAGAATCGTAGAATATCCTGAGTTGGAAGGGACCCATAAGGATCATTGAGTCCAAATCCTGGTTCCACACATTACTGCCTAAAAATTAAACCACGTCTGAGAGCACTGTCCAGCTTCATGCCTTCAGGTCCAGAGGGAAGTGTGGCTGGTCACCAGAGAGAAGTGATCAGTGTCTGCCCCTCCACTCCCCTTGTGAGGAAGCTGTAGGCTGCCACAAGGTCTCCCCTCCTCTTCAGTCTCCTCCAGGATGAACAAACCAAGTGACCTCAGCCACTCCTCTTATGTCTTGCCCTCTAGACCCTTTCACCATCTTCATAGCCCTCCTTCGGATGCTCTTGAGTAGTTTTATGTCCTTCTTATATTGTAGCACCCAAAACTGCATGCAGCACTCAAAGTGAGGCCACAACAGCGTAGAGCAGAGGGGAGCAATCACTTTCCTTGGCAGGCTAGCAATGCTGTGCTTGATGCACCCCAGGATTTGGTTGGCCCTCCTGGCTGCCAGGGTGCACTTTTGACTCATATTTAACTTGCCATTGACCAAAATCCCCAGATCCCTTTCCGTGGAGCTGATCTCCAGCCTCTTGTCCCCCAGTCTGTAAATATAGCCAGCATTGCCCCTTCCCAGGGGCAGAATCTGACACTTGTTAAACTTCATAGAGATGATGAATGCCCAGCTCTCTAATTTGTCAGGATCTCTCCGCAAGGCCTTTCTACCCTGTAGTGGGTTTACGTGGCAAGGTTTTGGTAGCAGAGGGCCATAGGGGTGGCTTCTGTGAGAAGGATCTAGAAGCTGCCCCATGTTTGGTAAGGGCCCCACTGCTGACCAGAGCCGAGCCAATAAGCGATGTTGTTTGCGCCTCTGTAAGAGCATATTTAAGACAGGGAAAAAAAAAAACGCTGTGCGACACAGCAGCTGGGAGAGTGAGAGGAGTGAGGAACAGCCTTGCAGGCACCAAGGTCAGTGAAGAAGGAGGGGGAGAGGCGCTCCAGGTGCCGGAGCAGAAGTCCCCTGCGGCCTGTGGTGAGGACCATGGTGAAGCAGGCTGTCCCCCTGCAGCCCATGGAGTACCATGGTGGAGCAGGATTCCATGCTGCAGCCCGTGGAGGAGACCACGGTGGAGCAGGTGGACCTGCACCAACGGAGGCTGCTGCCTGTGGGCAGCCCACGCCAGATCAGTTCAGCAAGGACTGCATCCCGTGGGAGGGACCCCACAGTACAGGGGATGAGAGTGACCGAGAAGGAGCGGTGGAGAAGAAGCGCTATAGACTGACCATAACCCCCATTCCTCCATTCCCCTGCGCCGCTCGGGGGGAGGAGGTAGAAGAGGGTGGATGGGGGGGGGGGCTCTTTTGGTTTCTTTCCTTTGTTTCTCTCTTCTCTAGATGGTCAGTAATAAGCAATAAATCTTACTGTCTCCCTATGCTGAGTCTGTTTTGCCTATCATTATAATTACTGTGCGATCTCCTTGTCCTTATCTCAACCCTTGAGCCCTTTTCATTGTATTTTCTCCCCATTCCTCCTTGAGGAGGAGGAGTGAGAGAGCGGTTGTGGTGGAGCTCGGCCGCCCACCTGAGTAAAACCACCACATACCCTCAACATCCGCAAACTTATTTAATACACCTTCAAGTCCTGTATCGAAGTCATTTATGAAAACATAAAAGAGAACTGGCCCTAAACTGGAGCTCTGACGAATCCCACTGGAGACTGGACGCCAGCCTGAAGTAACCCCATTTACTATAACCCTTTAAGCCTAACCCATCAGCCAATTATTCACCCATCATATTATGTTTTTATCTAGATGTATGTTGGATATTTTGTTCAGAAGGATATTGTAATGAACAGTATTGAAAGCTTTCCTGAAATCCACAAAGATTACATCAACTGGCTTCCCTTGGTCAACTAGGTAGGTGACCTTGTCATGAAAGGAAATTAAGTTCATTAAGCATAACCTTCACCACATGAACTCGTGTTGGCTATGATCAATGACCACATTGTCCTTCACCTGTATTTCAATAACTCCCAGAGTAATTTTCTCCATAATTTTACCAGGCACTGAACTGAGACTGAAAAGCCTGTAATTGCCAGGGTCTATTTTCTTGCCCTTCTTGAAAACAGTAACTTTTGCCAGTTTCCAGTCGAACAGGACCTCTCCAGAATCTCAAGACCACTGAAAAATGAGAGAGGTCTTGCGATGACACCAGCCAGCTCTTTGAGTACCCTGCGAAGAAGCCCTTCACGCTCCATAGACTTATATGCATCCAGGTGGAGCAGCAAATCCTCCACAAGCTCGGGGTTGGCTGGAAGTTTATTGTTACCGCAGTCATGGTCCTCCAACTCAGAGCCCACCATCGGTGTTGAAGACAGAGGGGAAGAAGGCATTGAGCATCTCTGCTTTGTCTACGTCCCTATTTCTGAGCTGACCATCCTCATCAAGTAATGGACCAATGTTTGCTCTGGTCCTCCTTTTGCTGTTAGCATATTTTAAAAAACCCTTTAAAAGAGCTCCCACAGTACTGGTCAGCTTCAACTCTAATTGAGCCCTGGCTGCACAAAAGTTCTCCCTACAATGGTGAACGGCATCTCTATAGTCCTTCCATGTCACCCAACCTCGTTTCCAGAAGACACACACTTTCTTTTTCTGCCTAAGGTCTACAAGAAGATCTCTGCTCAGCCAAGCCAACCTTCTGCCCTGCTTGCTTGACTTCCAGCATTTTGGAATTGCCTGTTCCTGTGCTCATAAGAGGTGGTACTTAAAAACTGAGTAGCACTGATGGGCACCAATGTCTTCAAAAAAATATCTTAAAAAAAAAAGTCCTGGGGGATCTTGCTCACCAGTTCCCTGAGCAGCTCCGTATGGGAGTCTGCTTGCTTTCCCCATATACAGGGTTGAAGTTCTGGTGGCAGTTCTCCTCCTCTCACCAGATATTTTAAATTTGATTACTTATTTCACAGTCACTATGGCCAAGATGGCCACCAATTGCCACTCCACCCAAGAGATCCTCTCTGTTCACAAGAAACAGATCTAGGAGGGCACCTTTCCTAGCCGGCTCCCGTAGTACCTGTACCTAGAATTAGTATCTCCCATAGTACTTGTACTTGTAATTACCACGGTCTTCTTTCTTGCCCTTCTTGAAAATTGCAACAATGTTTGCCAGCTTCCAGTCAACTGGAACCTCCCCATGATATCCTTATCTCTAAATTGGAGGGACATGGATTTGAGGGATGGACCGCTCGGTGGGGAAGGAATTGACTGGATGGTCGCACTCAAAGAGTTGTGGTCACTAACTGAATGTCCAGGTGGAGACAAGTGATGAGTGGTATCTCTCAGGGCAGGTATTGGGACTGGTATTAATTAACATGTTTGTTGGTGACATGGACAGTTGGATTGAGTGCACCCTCTGCAAGTTTGCCAGTGACACAAAGCTGTGTGGTGCGGTTGACATGCTGTAGGGAAGGGATGCCATTCAGAGGGACCCGGAGTGGTGGGCACATGCAAACCTGTGAAGTTCAACAAGGCCAAGCACAAGGTCCTGCCTCTGGTCTGGGGCAATCCTAAGCACAAATACAGGCTGGACGGGGAATGGATTGAGAGCAGCTCTGAGGAGAAGAACCTGGAGGTGTTGGTGGTTAAAAACTCAACGTGAGTTGGCAATGTGCACTTGCAGCCTAGAAAGCCAACTGTATCCGGGGCTGTATCAAAAGAAGGTCAGCAGGTTGAGGGATGCGATTCTTCCCCTCTATTCTGCTCTCATGAAACCCCACTTGGTGTACTGCATTCAGCTCTGGGGCCCCCAGCACGAGAAAGACATGGACCTGTTGGATTGGGTCCAGAGGAGGGCCACAAAGATGATCAGAGGGCTGGAGCACTTCTCCTATGAAGACAGGCTGAGAGAGATGGAATTGTTCAGCCTGCAGAAGAGAAGGCTCCAGGGAGACTTTATAGTGGCCTTCCAGTATCTAAAAGAGGTCTACAGGAAAGATGGGGAGTGACTCTTTGTCCTATCAATACTGATAGGACAAGGGGTAATGGCTTTAAACTAAAAAAGGGTAGATTTAGATTAGATAATAGGAAGAAACTCTTTCCTATGAGGGTGGTGAAGAACTGGAACAGGTTGCCCGTAGAAGCTGTGGATGCCCCCTCCCTGGAAGTGTTCAAGGCCAGGTTGGATGGGGTTTTGAGCAGCCTGGTCTAGTGGGAGGTGTTCTTGCCCATGGCAGGGGAGTTGGAAGTAGATGATCTTTAAGGTCCCTTCCAACCCAAACCATTCTATGATTCTATGATTCCTTCCTACCTGTCAATTTATTCTCCCTGATTCCTAAAAAAAAATCATGTGAGAGTAACAGGTGACCTGCTAAGACTATAGATAAACAGACAATATATCTGAAGAAATCATACTGGTGTCTGTACTGAACAAGAAAACCTTGACAGTGGTGATGCTGGGTCTGGCCAAAGTCCCAGCTCCCCTAAAATCTGGATTCCAACAATAGACAGAACTATCTAGGCAAAAATAGAAGAACAGGTTAAACATTTACTGATGACACTGAATAATGCCAATAATCTTGACATAGGTACAAATTGAAAGTGAAAAGTGACACCCAGGAAAAATTCCAATCACAAGTATTTTTTTTCAAAATTCCTAAGAAGGGCAAGATGCTAGGAAGGATGGAGGTTTAGAAAAACATGTCTGTGAGTTCATGGCAGCTCCACCACTGTTTAAAAATACTCTCTGAGAAATGGCAGCAATGTAAAGGAAATGAGAAACTGAGGCATGTAAATAACAACTAGGTCCCTTGTCTATCAATTATTTTTAGAACTGCACCAATAGAATTGGTCACAGGGGTTGGATTACTGCTGAGAAAGAAGGAAATTGGGATTCCAAATGAAACAGCTTTAGAACACGTTGGAAAGATGATACTTTGGTATGATGCAACAAAAAGTTACTTTACATTATTTTAATACGAATGAATGCATAGACGGAAAAATTACTTGGGAGAGGTCTAAAAGAGAGCAAAGCGGCAAAGAAAGGGCTGCAGGAGACCTATAACAGCATAAATTGAACCTGACAGAAGTTGAGAACAGTTGAAATAGATCCATTCAGACAGAGGTTTAATTGCTATCTCCTAATAGCTAATGAAAATGAATGCCTCAACTACAACTACATAAGACAACACCATCATGAGCCATACTGAAACAGCTTTTGCTAGATATTGTGTATTTCAAGAAGATGAGAACAAAGGATCACACTAGAAACCAAGAACTTTGAAGATCTGGAAGTTGAAATGTCTATACTAGGTACTGAAAAATATATAGACATTAAAGTAAGTAGGGATAATCAATAACATCTTACTGTGCTGAGCTAACAAAACATCATTTTTGAATCAGACTTCTCTCCATTCATTGGCACTTTTGGATTTAGATCAGTAATAACTGCAAAGAGTTTCTTTTCAAAGTCATGGTTGTAAGTCCCAGCAGAAAAAAAAAATGCTGACAGAAATTACATTGTGCTGCAAACCCCAGTTCTACATTTGCTTAAGCACTTGATGGTATTCTCAATGTCCTGGTATGTGTTATTCAATGAAAAGGAACTTACAAGTCCATGTTCAAGGCAGTACCATTCTCCCAGTAGAAACGTTCACCTTTCTTGCACAATCCAATCCAAGATTCATCTATTTTCAATAGTTTAACTAAAGAATACTGAAAAAAAAAAGTATTTTATCAACATGAGTTCTCACAACAAGAACCAAATCCCTCCAGTGACTTCAGAGGAGGACTAGTCCATCATTCTGTCATCTAGAAGGTTTTCATTAAGTATTTCATTGACAGTTATGAATTGACTCTTTTTTCTTGGCCCTAACTGAGCCCGTGAATTGATTGTTTTAGTATCATAACTTTCAGTTAAACTATTCAGTTCTACACCCTTAAAAGTTATTACCATTCACTGCACCCAAAAATACCCAAACACCATGTATTTTTTATACACATGTATGCCTATATGTGTTTATCAATCTCTACATATGCAGCTTGGTATAAATTGGGTGGTACAAACAGGTGTGTTTAAACTGCAATTCAGATGGGCATATGGGAGCTCCTCCCCTTCCCAGTTCTTATTTAAAGCCTTGTGGGTATCTAGATAAAAAGAATAAAAGACAGTTCACTATCTCAGAAGTTTATAACAACCTATATCAAACACAGCAAAGGCTGACGGAAAACAGCAGAAGCAGCACTTGCGATAGGTTAATATTATAGAACTCCCTGCAACAAGCTGTCTTTAGACTCAGTGAAATTAGAAATTATATGCAAATTAACTGCCAGCATGGACTTAATAATTGACATGCAAATAATGTAGTCTTCTACTCCTCTACTCTTCCCTAGCAATTTCAGATCAATACTGTTCAGAAGAAACTGTCTTGGTACGATCCCAATGACATTTCTGCAGTTGTTGACGGACCTTCTTCTGGTGTGGCTAATGCTACCCAGTGATGGAGACCAGACACCTCATGACACAGAGCACAAGGCTGACCCAGTAGGCCAATGTCAGTGTACCTGTGCTTTACTTTTATAAGGTGTGTTCGTAGTTTGTGCGTATGAGGTTTTTAAGCAGCAGTTTAAATAACACCAATTTCTACCTAGCCAATTATCAGCTGAACATCACAAGCACTGAATTAAAAGTGGATCTTTTAGATAAGTAAGGAAGAGAAGCATTAACAAATCAGTCAAGTGATGTCCCACGCACAGTGCAACAATGCAGAAGGGGCTTGTTGGAGAGGGGACAAGTTGGCAAATATGTTTGACAAAGAAAGTCTGATTATAGGATAAAATCAGAGACCACATTCAGCAAGGGACTCATACTGAAGTAAGAATTATGTTCTGCATCTTTGTCATTGTTGAAATTCTTGTCACTGTGAAAATACTTATTAGCTCAAGACAAATTTAGATGTGATTAAACTGTAATTTCACTGAGGTTTCCTCTATTTCGAGAGCTGCTACACCACCAACGTGTAGCAGCCAGCCAGAAAAGTAGAGTTTTGACCTCTGTTTAAAAATCACAGTAACAAAGCTCAAATGTCAACTTATTTAAAAACTAACTTTCTGATGAAACTACTTTCTCATTGGCATTACTCAAGAGGCAGCAAGTCTGTAAAAGCAAATTGCAGTTTTAGTAACATGCGGTAAGTAGCAAGATGTCACTAGCATTCAACTCAATGCAACTGGACCATAATACAGGCAAATTAAAGTGTCTTAACAAAATTATTAGAATGAGAAATGTCCAAACCAGCTTCCATGGAGGTATGTTCCCACCATTGGTATAAGCATGAATCTCTAAGAGGCATTAAGTCATATCTAAAACCAGATACAAGTAGATAAAATGGATGATTTTCCATTATGCTGGTTTCAATGGTTTGCTTTCTTTTAGAAAGCAAAGGATATATTTATTTGTCTATACTGAGAGTTTGATAGATTCATACTTGCTTTGAAGATGAAGATACATAGGACAGAAAAGGAAAACTATGTAAACAATTTGATTCATTAAAAAAGAGCTTTTCAAAGTCATTCAAGTTAACTCCAGGCAAAAAAGCAGCATGGGAAAGCTTTTAGTGCTGCTGCATCTGCTGCAGTGAGACAGTTACTTAAACTGATCAAGTAGGTACTTTTCACTACCTGAATTCACACAGCTTGTTTATTTTACAAAGATTTACAAGATAAGAAAAAGAGAGCTTTGTAGATAACAGTCAAGAAAAGAGAGAGAGACAGAAGTGGTACTGGTTTGTTTTATGTTCCATTACCATTTCATCCTTATTTTCAAAAACGGCAAGCAAAGATTCATTCTTAGTGCAGAAGGCCTGACTAGATGTCCAGTTTTTTTCCTCTTCTGATATGAAGTAACATTTCTTTCTGTAACCTATCCACTCACTGGGACACTGCTCAGAACGAAGGTTCCCACGCTGATACATCTTAAGCACTAGAACTACAAAAGAAAAGGGAGAACAAAATTTCTACCTTGTAAAATCATAGCATTCATCAGCATAACAACCTAAAGTGCACATTTTTTGAAAGCAAATGCCACACTAGATGCCAGCAGAGAAGCCAAAAGGTCAAGGGTCCTGACCTTCCATGACTTTCACACAATGTCTTCAGCTGAGAAATGTGTGAGTTGAGGACAACAGCCTGATTACTAAAATCAATATAAAATAAATAGGCCTGGAAAACATGCATTTTAGAGAATTAGAGGCATTGACACATTTTTTAATCCAGTAATAGGGTAATAAACATAATATTATATGAATTTATTGATAAAATTTAAGTAATGAAGTTGCTTCAATATTAAGACAATTTGCTTTGATTTTGTATCAGACCTTTTAAATGTTTGAGAAACATGTGTGAAGGTAAGTAAATTAGATATTGATATGATGAAAATGAAATTTGTCTGTTAATGAAGAGGTAAAATTATTATTATTTGGAGATAATGGTCTGAAGAATGGTTCTTTGGAGTTATTCCCCAGCATGTTTTGATGTCCCCCTTCATCTTCTTTCTGTCACAGTAGCTCTGTGAGGGTGAGAAGACTCACTGGTATATTTTGCTTTAGCGCTTACTTTAATTTCTTGTGTTAAAGAGAATTAACATGCATTTACTTCTATTTCTATTATCCAAACAAAAATAGTCTGATTATAACTGAAAAGTTAGTGAACTTTTGGGTGCAGCATCCTGTCTTTTTTAACAATTGCAGGCTCACCCTGAGTACAAAGTATATTTCCTGGGTTATCCTGCTGGGATTGAATCCAGACCTTCCTCACCCAAAGCACATTTATCCACTGCTTGTGCTTGGTGATGGCTGTCCTTGAAGTGACAGTAACTGACCATTATGTGAGTATGGCAGCTTGCAGAAAGAGAACTGATTTCCCAGACTCCGCAGCCTGCTGTTGCCACACTTGGGTCTCTTTTTTCCTTTCCAGTCAGCTATTCCATTCACAATTACTGCAGACCCTTTAGCAAGTTCCACTGAGCACTGCCCTCCATCCCTCCAAGAAAATGTGATTATTTCTGTTGAAATAGAAGCCTAATAAAGGAAAGGAAAATTAACAGAGACAGATGTCACTATTGTCCTCCATTTGTTTCCATGTATGTGCAGAGGACCTCGCTAAAATATCGCATGTTGTTGCAGGGGGCAGAGAGAAGGTAGGTTTAATCTAGGGGTTCAAGAGCTCCCTGTGCAGACTTGAGCTGCACAGCCTCCACTGAGACTCACATGCATCCAGTGACTTGGGTACCTCAAATAATAAAGCAGGCAGCACAGCCTGTGCTCCTACTGATGAGCTCTGCATCGGACAGCAGATGCACATCTCGCTTCCCTTGTGGCAGTGCCGGGTAAGGCTGACTTTTTCTTAAAAATACAGCATGCAACACAAACTGATTTTTTAAAATCAAAAGGCAGAATGACACCCAAAGACCATTTGCAAGAAAGATAGTCTAGCTGTATGACGTAATTGTCTTCCAGATGTGATAATAAAAAAGCCATCAAGACCAGGTATAGGAGCAGACAACAAGCTTGGAGTCTGTGCCTGGAGATGTGACGCTGAGAGAACACCAGCTGGTATAATCAGATAGGTTACTGGTGTAAGCACCGACAGGACATCCATATGACACATGAATGGCCAGGCAAGAGACTACACTCTGAAGAGCAGCAAAGACTCAACAAACAAAATTGAAAGAAAAGCAATTTTACAGTTAAATCATCCGAATCTTATTTGTAGGGAAAATTCTCCCTCATTTTAAATGCTGCCTGGATGTTATTCAACCTTATACCAACATCAAAATTGAAATAGTGTCAGAAGTCCCAGGTGTTGTGACTCTGCAAGCAGTACCGTGTTGGTTGCTGTGTTTCATTGCTGTGATCCTGAAGCCCAGTAGTCAGAGGAAACATATCTCAAATGGAAAATCTTTCAAAGACTTACCAACAAATAAAATGATCATCACCAGCAGAAATGCGGTACATAGAAAGCTGCCTGTGAAAAAGAAGATCATTAATGGTTTTGTATATATGAGCACTTAGGCTCAGACTGTATTTGTTTATTAATGGAACAGCAGCAGAATAGCATTTAATTTAAAGTTTAATAATGTAAGGACAAAGTGCTACTGAAGTCAAACAAGGCAGTCTGAATTTATATCATTCTATGATATCTGTGTAACTTGACAGCTTAACAAAATGGCAATCATCGTCTAATTGGCATTGTTTTGATCCATAAATATACAAAAGTTTTCAACAGATGCACGAATTGCAGTGTCTCCTTCCAGTCTCCTTCACTATGTTTTAGAGACCTCTTAGCGCTAACCTCTGAAGTCTGAAAATCTGTAGGTCATCACTGACTTCAGTTAAGCTACATGAATGTTTGGAAGGCGGGAGAATGTTCTCACACAATTCAACCATTAAAGGATGAGGTTGGATTAAGCATATGGCTGCAACCCTGAATCAAACCTATTTTCCCTTCTGTGAGAAACAAAATTGTGTTTTTGCAGTGGGAAATCGCACTAACCTTGCATATTCAAAAGTGGTTGTGCAGGCATAACAGTGGGATAACAGTGGGGAGTAAGTTAAGCAGATAAGGGGAAGGTCCCACTGTCCCAAAGTAAGGAGGATAGCTAAGAAAAACAAGACAAGCAGTGCGAAATCAGTAAAAACAAAAAAAACACAGGCCTTCTAGTCACGAGAGAAGAAGGGGGAAAAAAGGAAAAGGAGAAATTAAAGGTTGGTCAAATAAAATTGCACATATATGGTATAGTAATAAGTGTCGAGTAGTTCACGAACCTGTAGCACTCAGCCATTGACAAAACAGGAGGAATCAAGCGTCGGGTAATAGGGAATACAGGGCTATGATACACTTCCGCTGTGTGCTCCTGCTTGCAGGATGCCCGCCATTGCAATCACGAATAAAAATGCTACTTCACTGAGATCCTCACCTGAGCCTATGTTATTGGCTGCAGATTGTTTCTCACACTATGCCACAAGCTCTCTTTCACAGACATATTTCAACGCAGGTGAAAGGCAGATGCTCATCTGTTGCAAAGGCACGGACTATTTTCTCTAATGAGGTTTGCCTTCACTTCCTACATATTAACCAACAGTATATCATATAGATAAACTATCACATGGAAAAATGCTTGTTTTCACACAAAAGAGAACACTTGGAGTAAACACAAATATGTATCTTAAATCATGTATCTACAGCTTTGCCCCAAAATAAATTATCATCTCTTTATCTTGTCCAAGCCAAGCGACTTGGATTTCAAGCTAGACTTCAGACACCCTGCAGGAAGATGTCTTACATAACAACATAAAAATCTTACGTTTTGTGCAGCACCTTCTTCTCAGTGAATGAACCACTGACTCCTGTTCGACAACCTGTGAGGCGTTTGAAAGGCACATTGCATATATTTCGCGGAGTCCACGTCCTCAGCGATGGCTTCTGCAGTCCCTGCTCATCTTCGAGTCCCATCTACAGCTGGGAAAATAGCAAAGAAGCTATACTATGTTTATTCTAGGCTGCAAGACACCTGCAGATGAACTGCCGGGCTGTCCCGGGCCTTTTGCTGCTTCTCCCCCTCTTTCGCCCTTCCCCAACCTGCTTTAATCGCACGCTCGGAAAGCTGCTGAGAAGACCCGACGGGACGCCCCACGCCGAGGAAGCAAAACGATAAAACCAAAGCAAAAGCAATACGGAAGAGGGAGGGAGCCGGCACCGCGACCGAAACTGGAAGGGGCTGCTCCGACTACCGGACCCTGCTTCACCTCCGGCTCCTGCTTGGGGGTAGCGACGAGCGGCGGCGGCTCCGGCGGCGGCTCCTCTCGGACGCCCGACGTCCCCGTTTTCTGCTCGCCCGCTGCCAGGAGAAGCGTCCCCGCGGCCACCCGGGTGCTGATGTGCCTGGAGGCGGGACAGCCGGGACGAGGGGCGTCGTGGGGTGAGACAGGGGAGGGGACGGTGACAGCCGTGCCCGGAGTCTGGGGTTGGGGACAGCCTGTCTCTCTTCTGAGACCTCTCTTCTCTCTTCCCGTGGGGTGCAAGCGCTCGGGGAATGGTTTTCTGAAAGTATCTCTCTGGGATTTGGCAGCTTAATGCCTTTGGAAACCCGGTCTAGATTTAGAGGCGCTGAAGGTGGGTAATACGCAGTCGTTCCAAGGGTGGTTGCAGGTGTTTGGTACTTTGAAAATCGTAATGAGCTTGAGTTCTTTGCATGTGCCTTGGTCCTTGACGTGCGTTGATTATTTTTTTTTCTCCTTAGATGTGTGTTCACACCTTTCTTTCTGGAAAAGAGTTACTGGAATTGTCTTCAGTCTTGCTGTGATTTTCATCTTAATAGGGGTTATCTTATGTGAGTGCATTTATTAAAAAATCTAGCCTGGGAAAGAGAGATTCAGTATTTCTGCCTTTCATTCTGCTGTTTGTGGATTGCTGGTGGGTAAGAGGCATTTCCACTGGCATTCACCCCTCCCATTCACCATGGCTACAGGAACAGGAAAAGGATTATCTTAAAAAAGAAACTAAATTGTTGCCTAGGTTGTCCATAGTTGTTTCCTCTGGCGTTGAACTGACTTCATTTTTTAATATTCTGCAAGGTTTCATCAGACTGCAGCTTAGCAAAATGCTGAGGAATGGCACGAGGGCCATAAGCAGAGTTAGCAAGGCAATACTTAAATGCTTGATTTGACTTGTTTCTGGCATGGAGAGGTGTTTTTGTTTGGTTGGTTGGTTTTTGTTTTGTTTTGTTTTGTTTGTGATTAAATGCCATAAACCAGAACCTGTTTAAGTATAAATTTTGGCTGCTTCACGGTAGATATTATCATATCTGCAGAGACAGTCTATCTGTCTGTTCTGTCCTGATGTTTTTATATGTGGTGTCTCCAGTGTCAAGGGAGCACCTGCACATGCAGGATTCCATTGCTGACACATGCCCAGCCAGTCAGGCATTCCTGGAAATACCATAGCTGATAGAACTGGAAGAACTAACACAGAACACTATACTTTAATTTTATTGTGTTTGCCTATGTCTTGCTTGATTCAGTGCAAGTCTCAGAGATTTTTATGCTAGAGGACATGGGTCCAGAATTTGCAAATGTGTATACAACTCTATATTAAAAACTTAATGCTAAGCAAGTCATGTTCTCTTTATTTGAACAAAAGATTCACCTAGATTACTAGACCTGGAGCCATGCCCTGATGACTGGCTATATTACAAGAGGAAATGTTACTATCAGTCAGGATCTGTGGCAGACTGGAATTCCAGTCGGAAGTTCTGCTCTGACTTTGGAGCTTCCCTTGCAGTAATTGACCACGTCCAAGATCTGGTAAGGTTTCTAGTGGCTTTAATTTAATGTTATGTCTGCTGCCGAAATGGTTTCTGTAACTCCATCAATTGTTTCCTTGTATAGCTGGAATTTGATAGAGACACAATTTAGCTACCGTTCAAGGAATTGCAGTGACATAACAGTCAAGACAGTGCTGAGGCAGGCATTCTGTGACACAGTGTATATATACATATTTTTTTTATAAAAAGCTATAAAATCATAATCATTTCTTAAAAATCTAATCACACCCATATGTTCTTTTATTCTGTGTTTTGCCTAGGAATTTATATTATATCGAATGCGCACTATAGACTTCTGGATTGGACTACAAAAGACAGAAAATAAATTCTTCTGGGTGAATGGAGAGTCACTTAACACAAACTTGTGAGCTTTCTTTCAAATATGCTATGCAAGAGGAGAGTCCCTAGCTTTTTTGTCCACGTAGAAAAGTTATTCCGTATTAACTATTCCACTGTAGCTAAACTGGCATATTTTCTCAAATGAGGGTTGTCATATGACTATAAAAGTGCTAATACTGATCTAGTTTGGTCCCAATAGAAGTGGAGAAGGGGCAAAGAATAAGCTGGAATTGTCATAGACTCCCTTTATTCTTGTGCATTTGCACCCACACTGGAAGAAATGGGTAGTGTATAAAACATGCATCACTGTGGGGAATATCTGCCCCTATACAAACTCCATGCTTAGATGGGAATTCTGCCAATATCTGTCGGAAAAAAATAGAACTGTCTTGCCAGGGAGTGATCTGTGCCTTTTATGTCCACATCACATTGTAAATTGCGAAGTACAAGCACACATGGTATGTCCCTGTGGAGATCAAAGCAACTTACATTAATAGAAGGCTCATCAGAGCATTACCATGGACAATGCATTTCAAATTCTTATCATCCCAATGAGAAAGAAAATCATTTTAAATTATTCTCTTTTTTGTTTGGTTGTTTTTTTTTCTCTGCAGTTTGTAGGAGCCAATTTTAGACAGAATAAGAAATAGATCTTGTAAATTTTAGGCCAGAGTTCTGCTCTAATTTTTGTATTTCTCTTGTTTTTTTAGGTTTCATGTCAATATAACAGATGATGGAGACTGTGTCCATATAAATTCAGCCTTTGTCTCTACTAAAAAGTGCTCTTCACAGAAGAACTGGCTTTGCACCCTTGGTCAGTTTGATCCAAAGACAATCTCTTAATAGGGGACAGCTGGCTGTGTAAATACAGAGACTTTCTTCATATGAAATTGGAATTCAGAATACAGGGAGTCATTGCTGTAGGAGGTCCACAGGACCAAGGGGTACAGTGGAGGAGGATCACATCCAGACTTCTCCATGGGAACCACAGAATCACAGAATCTTAGGGGTTGGAAGGGACCTCAAGAGATCATCGGGTCCAACCCCCTGCCAAAGCAGGTTCCCTAGAGCAGGTTGCCCGGGTAGGCATCCAGAAGGCCCTTGAATATCTCCAGAGAAGGAGACTCCACAACCTCCCTGGGCAGCCTGTTCCAGTGCTCCGTCACCCTCACCGTGAAGTTCTTTCACATGTTGGTGTGGAACTTCCTGTGATCCATTTTGTGGCCACTGCCCCTTGTCCTGTCCCCACAAACCACTGAAAAGAGGTTGGCCAAATCCCTCTGTCTCCCACACTTCAGGTATTTATAAACATTGATGAGATTCCCCTCTCAGTCTTCTTTTCTCAAGGCTGAACAGACCCAGGTCTCTCAGCCTTTCCTCATAGGGGAGATGCTGCAGGCCCCGTATCATCTTTGTGGCCCTCCGCTGGACTCTTCCCAGGAGATCCCTGTCTTTTTTTTGTAGCGGGGAGCCCAGAGCTGGACACAGTACTCCAGGTGAGGCCTGACCAGGGCAGAGTAGAGGGGGAGGATCACCTCCCTTGACCTGCTGGCCACGCTCCTTTTAATGCATGCCAGTATCCCATTGGCCCTCTTGGCCACCAGGGCACACTGCTGGCTCATGGTCAACCTGTCGTCCACCAGGACCCCCAGGTCCTTTTCTGCAGAGCTCCTCTCCAGCAGGTCATCCCTCAGCCTCTACTGATATATGTGGTTGTTCCTTCCCAGGTGCAGGTCTCTACATTTGCTCTTGTTAAACTTCATTTGGTTTCTTCCTGCCCAGCTCCCCAGCCGGTCCAGGTCTTGCTGAATGGCAGCACAGCCTTCTGGAGAGTCAGCAAATCCTCCAAGCTTTGTATCATTGGCGTACTTGGTGAAGGTGGACACTATTCCCTCATCAAGGTCGTCAATGAAGATGTTGAACAAGACTGGACCCAGCACCGACCCCTGGAGAACACTGTTTGTCGCAGGTCTCCAGCCAGACTCTGCACCGCCGATCACCACCCTCTGAGCTCGGCCAGTCAGCCAGTTCTCAACCCACCTTACCGTCCACTCATCTATCGCACACTTTCTCAGCTTTGTCAGCAGGATGTCATGGGAGACAGTATCAAAAGCTGAAGTCAAGGTAGATGACATCCACTGCTCTCCCCCCATCTACCCAGCTGGTGATGCCATCATAGAAGGCAACAAGGTTGGTCGAGCACGATTTCCCCGTGGTGAATCCATGCTGACTACTCCTCATAACCTTCTTCTCTTCCAATTGCTTGGAGATGGCATCCAGAACAAGCTGTTCCATCATCTTTCCAGGGACAGAGGTGAGACTGACTGGCCTGTAGTTTCCTGGATCCTCCTTCTTGAAGCAATAAAGGGAAATATAGTGACTCTCCAAAAAGAGGTTATTGGTTAAAAATTGGCAGGACCAACAAGAAAATAAAGTGTCTGTTACAAAGAACAAAAGTTATTTCTTGTGAATGCAGTTTCATGGCTAAAACTGCTGAAGGGCATTGCAATAGATATGTTCTTTGAGAACTCTGATGATAATCTTCAGAACTGCAAGTCATGATTTTTTTTTGTGCAGCTGGAAACACTGTGGGACAGACATGAATGTCATACTGAAAACGCAACTCATAGCGGATCCAGTGATGTGACTCTTCCGGCTCTTTATGGAGTTCAGTAATTCTTTGACTAGGAACTTTCAATTTATCTGTTTGGCATGTATCATAAGGTATTTTGATTTCCTTCTTCTTTTTCCATGGGGTGTTCAAATGTGTCCTGGTTTTGGCTAGGATAGAGTTAATTTTCCTCCTAGTAGCTGGTATGGTGCTGTGGTTGGGATTTAGGATGAGAATAACTTTGATATCACACTGATGTTTTGATTGTTGCAGAGCAGTGCTTACACTAAGCCAAGGACTTTTCAGCTTCTCTCTCTGTCTGGCCCACGGGCAGGAGCTGGGAGGGGACAGACCCAGGACAGCTGACCCAAACTGGCCAAAGGGGTATTCCATACCATCTGACGTCATGCTAAACAATATATAGGGGTGGCTGGCCGGGGTGGGGGGCCGGCTGCTCGGGGATAGGCTGGGCATCGGTCAGTGGGTGGTGAGCAATTGCACTGAGCATAACTTGTTTTGTACACACTATTATTAGCAGTACTATTATCATTATTATTATTATTTTACTTCCTTTTTGGTCCTAATAAACTCTTTATCTCAACCCACAGACTTCATTTTTTTTTCTGATTCTCTCCCCCATGCCAGAGAAGGAGGGGGGAGGGTGAGCGAATGGCTGTGTGGTGCTTAGCGGCCGGCTGGGTTAAACCACAGCAAAATGTGATTGGTATTTAATGTCCATTAAAGTAAATGGGACCTTGGTAAACCAGGAAGGTAGGTAATGACTAGTAAAGTTGATTCAAGCTAGGAACATAGCAACAGAGTCATACAGGAAGTGATTTTGCAATGCATTGGAGCAGGTGAATTACTTAATGCAATTCAATTTTAAGCTTTCAAGCGGAGTAACAACCCACAAAAGCAGGCGATGAAAATGATACTGAAGGTGAGGCCAGAAGGTTGGCAGATGGGGAAATGGTGTACTAACATAGTGAGTAAGCACAACCCAGGGAAATTCAACAAAGAGCACAAGGCATTTCTGCAACAAGAGCACCCCTCTGTTGTGGGATTACAGCCATGCTGGATAGTGAAAGAGCAACTCACATCATCTACCTGGACTTGTGGAAAGCATGACAGTGTCATGCTTCATAAGATGGAACCGCTACACCATCTGCTGTTGATTCTAATTAACATAATTAATATGATTAATATAATTATCATTGAACTTTCTCTGGTTGTTCCCTGCAAATTCAGTTCACATTCAGTGGAATAATCTGGGGTTTGGAGATCAGCCCCAGTTTGAGTCAAAGAGCACATTCACCTTTTAGTATACATATATTTTTTCTTCCCTGAAAGAATATTTGCTCTGTGCAAAACCCCCTCCTACTACTGGGAAGGAAGCCTGATATTTCCTGAACACAAAGTTCAGGAAAAAAGTCCTCTGAGCATGCAGCACTGGCAGTCTGGGACATGAGAGCTGCAACAGTCTGCTGGTAGCTAATATCCAACCTAAACCTCCCCTGGCATCATTTCTCCATGGCCTCACTTGCCAGTGAAGACAGAGGCAAAAAAGTCATTGAATACCTCAGCCTTCTCTGTAGCCCGTGTGAAAATGTGTCCCTTTTCTTTCCCGAGAGGGCCCACAGTTTCTCTATCCTTCCTTTTATCACTGACATACCTATAGAAGCCTTTCTTGTTGACCTTGATGTCCCTGGCCAAACTTAATAGGAGTAGGGCTTTAGCTTTCCTAACCTCATCCCTGGCTGCTCAGACAATTTCCCTGTATTCTTAGCAGCCTATCTGTCCTTGCTTCCACTCTGTAGGCCTCCTTTTTCTGCTTGAGTTTGTCGTGGACCATCCATGCATGCCTCCTGGCATTTTTGCCTAACTTCATCTTTGTTGGAATGCACCGCTCCTGAGTTGGAGGAGGTGATCCTTGAAGGTTAACCAGTTTTCTTGGCCCTTCTTCCCTCCAGGGCTTTGTCCCATGGTATTCTACCAAGCAGATCCCTGAAGACGCCAAAGCCTGCTGCCCTGAAGCCTAGAGTCTGCTCATGGATGTAGAGGGCGATGACCCTCCTCATCTCCCCTGCCTGTCCTTTCTGAAGAGCCTGTATCCTTCCATTTCAACACTCCAGTCATGGGAGCCATCCCACCACGTCTCTGTAATGCCAGTGAGGTCATAGCCCTGCAGGTGTGCGTACGTCTCTAACTCTTCTTGTTTATTCCCCCTGCTACATGTGTTAGCATAGAGACATTTGAGCTGGGCCCCTGATGAAGCTAACTTACTGGCTGGAGTGAAGGGAAGGGAAGGGAAATTTCCAAATATGATAAAAGAAAGTTATTCTGCATCTACAAAACAGTTATTTAACTTGATTTTTTCCCAGTTTTTCATCTCACTGAGGCTCTCCCCTTTTTCCCTCTCCCTGCAGGATATATCTTTTGGCTCTGCCAAAATCATTATACAATGATTTCACTTCTTGTTAAGTCCAGGTTTGCACTAGCATAAATACTGATGTATTTCGCCGTGCCTGGCATAACTTTGTCTCAGGTTACCCACTCTTTGTCCTCTCAAGCTGCAATCCACGCACACAGAGGTGTTTATGCATTCTTTCCTGCCTTGCATCTCTCTCTCTCTTGCTGCTGCTTCTCCATAACTCTTACTGGAGAGGAGGCAGGGAGAGAAGAGGGTACACAAGACAGATGTTTAATATAGAGTTTTACCCTCCTAGCTTCAGCCATGCCTGTCCCACTTCCAGAGCTGCTGGATTGAATGCCTGTTGGTCCAGGACAGCTCTTGAACCCTTGGATGCTCTACAGTATCTTCACAAGGCAGGAGATAAAAGTGATGCAGCTGCCTCTATCAAGGGGAAATTCGTAACCCTTATGGCTGTTCCATGAGTCAGGCTGCTTGGAGTCCACATCTCCTTTCCAGACAGGCTGTCCCCAGACAGGCTGGTACCTGTTTCTACACAGATGTTTCCACACTAACCTCTTTAGCAACTACTTTCAGTCACTTCTTTCTCTTCCAGACTGTCAGGCTGCAGGGAGGGAGAAGAGGCTCAAGCACCAGCGACGAGAAAGTCAGAGGAACATCACAGATCTTCAGTATCAGAGGGAAGGATTACAGGAAGGGCACTGTAAAAGGCTCAGTGAAGGATTGCTGTTCACGGTTGAGACTGTTGGATTGTACTTCAGACACACTGGATGTGCAAGGTGACCTTTGATAAGTCTCAGCTGAACCCACTGGTGAGGTATCAGAATTTCAGAATCACAGAATGGCTTGGATTGGAAGGGACCTTAAAGATCTCCTAGTTCTAACCTCCCTGCCATGGGTGGGGACACCTCCCACCAGACCATAATGGGACTCAAAGCCCCCTCAAGGCTATGGTCATATGGCCTCTATCTCTGTTATTTTACCTAGATATGGCAGGGAATATCTTAACAGTTGCTTTTTGTCTTCTCTAAGGAGAACATAGCTGTTCCTACAGGTTACTTCTGACCTGTTGGTTGCTTGGACCATACAGAGTAAACCAGTACTTTTCCTCCCCTCTTCTGACAACTCATATTTCTACCTTAATGCTTAATGCTCCTCAGGTTGTAACGAGAGAGAAAGCTAAGGAGTCGCATATAGATAGGGTGCAGATTATAGAGTAGACTATAGAATATATGGGGTTCAGAAGATTGGAATAAAGTGCAATTACAGAATCTTATATGCTAAAGTAGTCATCTCTCTGTTTTCTTCTCCACTTTGAGTATTGACACTTTCCTGAAGTGCCGTTGTTTTTGCTTCATACTGAGAACTTGTAATTCATGTGGTAAAAATGCCCTCATTCTGGGGACAGAGGCATTTCTTTCTTCAAAAATCACCTGCAGCAGCACATCAACTTTGCTTCTGGTTGAAAGATGATCAATTCAGTGAGCCTCTGTTAACAGCAAAATTGGTGTCTTTGGAAGTGGCAGTGATTTTTGCAGATCATGCTCTTCATTCATCTACCTGCAACTGGTGGAGGTAGAATTTCTTTCAAGCACTCTGGATCCATATACTCCCACTGCAGTACTACTCTTTCTAATGACAGTACAGTACTGTGCCTGCTACTTAAAAGACACAACATGCATGCCTGTTGGAGAGGTTCCCATTTTTCGCAAGGTGTGGGAATAAATATGTTGTTTTTGCAGAGTTACATTGTTTAAAGTTAAGGAATGTTGTATTGAGATATGCTTGCAGTGGTAAGAAAACTTAGCAGGCAACCTTGTAAAATGCAGACAACCAGACTCCTTAGAACAATTAGGTGAAGATCATGGTGTCAAGTCAGGTAAGTGAAGAAACATTACCACTTCAAACAGTAAAAAAAAGTCAAAAGAAATTTGAAATTTAATAGGCCGGCAACTGAAGGCCATGCATTGTCTGTGAAGCATCAGATAGATTGTGAACCTGGATTACCCAGTCAATGGGGAAACAGGGGAGGGTCCCGGTCATTGAGAAATAAAGTATATAAACCATAATGTGTGACTAGTAGGTGTACTCCTGCTTGTGGGACACCCACCACTGCAATTGGGAATAAATTCCTGCTTCGCTGAGCTCCTCGCCTGAGCCTAAGTTATTGGCTACGGAGTGTTTCTCACAATTTGGGGGCTCGTCCAGGATCCAGTCACCTACTGGGGAGCCCCACCGCCGCAGCAGCAGGAAGGCATGCCCCGCTGATTTCAGCGGTCCTGTGCATCGACGGCGGCGGCTCTGCGGAGAGCTGACAGAGGGCCCGAGACTGATGAAAGAGGCAGGATCCGTGAAGGAGTGGGGAAAGGAAGAAGGCAGGCACTCCGGGTTTAAGAATTGATCCGGTAACTCTGTGCACAGACCAAGGTAAGAAATATTAAGTATTGCCTTGGGGGTCGGGTGAGACTCTGTGTGATGTGTGATTGAGACGTACTTTTGTACGAAGCGAGTGTGGAGTCCTGATCCGTGCTTCCGTAGCTCCACGAGGGGTGCGGCCGGAGACAGATGAAGCAGGAGATAAGAGAGAGAAAGGAAGAGTCTCGGGAAATTTGGTGTACTGTAGCCCTTGCACGGTGAAGTGCTTGGCAGTACACCAGGGAATCTGGTAAACTCATAGGTGTGCGGTACCCCTTGCACGGTGAAGTGCTTGGCAGTACACCCCCATTTTCAGAAATGGGAAAATATGGGTTCCAGGGGGCAGGGAGATATCCCTGGGGGAGTGCCCACTGACAGATCTTCCTGAAGAATGATAAGAAACTGGAAAAATAATCCCAACATTAGAAGAAATGATAAAAGAAGAAAATGGTTAAATACTGTGTATCAGTCTGGACAAAAGAACCAGTTAAGGAAACCAGCAGTATTTTGGCCAAAATACAGGTCTGATGAAAATTCAGGCTTTAAATTTATATGTAAACAATAAGATTCCTTTTTCAGAGAAGGAGACAAGTTATGCTCCCTATAATCCTAATATTGCACCAGTGGCAGCAGCAGTTGCTCCAGGAAGGGAGACGGGGACTGCAATTAACACTGTCCCTAGAGAAGGACTTACTCTAGGCTCTGGTAAGAATTAGAACAAGGTAGAAGAGATATTGAGAATTTTGTCTTCCCCGATACTAACAGTACTAACACTAACTGTGTATCCCCCCCCCCCGCCCCTTACCAGCAGAGAGGTGTTAGGGGTTTTAAGAAGGAGATGAAGTCTTTAATTGAGGACCCCATCAGGCTAGCTGAACAATTAGACCAGTTCCTAGGGCCTAACTTATACTCTTGGGGGGAAATGATGTCTATACTAAGTACGTTGTTTACAGGAGAAGAAATGGGAATGATCAGGAGGAGAGCTGCTATACAAGAATGGGAAGGAGCTCATCCTCTGGGACCAGGGGTAATACCTGCAGAGCAGGGGTGCCCACCTGCCGATCCTGGCTGGAGTGGTGATAGCGGGCAGCGCAGGGGTCATGTGGGAGACTGGGGTCGGGGTGGGGGAGTGCTCGAGGTGAGTCCCGGGACCCGCTGTCCTGGGGGGTTTGAAAGTTCATTTTGTGGTTGGAGCCTGGCCGGATACATGGAGGGGGGGGGACGGGGGACAGTTCCGGGAGGTGGGAGGATGTAGTGAACAGGCACTGGGGGCCCTCCTGAGGGAGGCCCTGAAGGTGTGTGTCAGGAGGGGAGATGAGAAGGAAAAGCAGAGAGTGAAGCTAATGGTATTGACAGTGTACCAGGTAGTGAGGCAGAGGGTTGGAGAAAGAGGAAGAAAATCTTCAGGGGCAGTCAGGGCCAGGATGGAAAGGAGAGGAAGAGAGATGAAGGAAAGTGTGGCCAGCCTGGCCACTTCAGGTAGGAATATCCGGAGTGGAAGAAGGAGGAGAGAAGGAAAATGGGATGAAATATGTTATACTGATATGATGTTTCAGCATCCTGGAAGGAGAAAGGTATGGAATTAAGTTGGACAATGACTGAGACTTTGGTGAAAGTACAGGCTGGAGAAAGATAGAAAGAAGTGTTAAAAAGGGTTATTGAAGGTGTTAAAGGTGTGGTATGTAGTGGTATGAATAAATAACAGGGCATGGGGAAATGGCCTCAGGTTGCACCAGGGGAAGTTTAGGTTGGATATTAGCTACCAGCAAACTGCTGCAGTTCTCATGTCCCAGACTGCCAGTGCTGCGTGCTCAGAGGACCTTTTTCCTGAACTTTGTGTTCAGGAAATATCAGGCTTCCTTCCCAGTAGTAGGAGGGAGTTTTGCACAGAGCAAATACTCTTTCGGGGAAGAAAAAAATATATATTAAAAAGTGAATGTGCTCTTTCACTCAAAGTGGGGCTGATCTCCAAACCCCAGATTATTCCACTGAATGTGAACTGAATTTGTAGGGAACGCAGTTGGCTATAAGTAATACTACTGGTTGCTGTTGCTTTTTTGAAAAAAATGAATCCTAAGAAGAACAAACTGATATGAAAACCCCCATGAAAATCAGGTGGAGTAGGAAACATTTTATTAGCAGGATTTCCTCTGGTAAGAAAAGAACTTCCTGTTTCTGCAGTCACAGGAATTGTTTTCTACAGTCATGGCTGCAGACTGTTCATAGTGCAAAGTTAGTGTATTGGTTTATTTAAAAGGCAATAAACAGAAAAATGCGATGCTCACAGGTTAGGACAGAAATAAAAGGAGGTAAGAGGATCGAAAGGAGTGGGTCTGAAGGTGAGGCCAGAAGGTTGGCAGATGGGGAAATGGTGTACTAACACAGTGAGTAAACACAACCCAGGGAAATTCAACAAAAAGCACAAGGCATTTCTGCAACAAGAGCACCCCTCTGTTGTGGGATTACAGCCATGGTGGATAGTGAAAGAGCAACTCACATCATCTACCTGGACTTGTGGAAAGCATGACAGTGTCATGCTTCATAAGATGGAACCGCTACACCATCTGCTGTTGATTCTAATTAACATAATTAATATGATTAATATCATTATCATTGAACTTTCTCTGGTTGTTCCCTACAAATTCAGTTCACATTCAGTGGAATAATCTGGGATTTGGAGATCAGCCCCACCTTGAGTCAAAGAGCACATTCATTTTTTATTATATATATATTTTTTCTTCCCTGAAAGAATATTTGCTCTGTGCAAAACTCCCTCCTACTACTGGGAAGGAAGCCTGATATTTCCTGAACACAAAGTTCAGGAAAAAAGTCCTCTGAGCATGCAGCACTGGCAGTCTGGGACATGAGAGCTGCAACAGTCCGCTGGTAGCTAATATCCAACGTAAACCTCCCCTGGTGCAACTTGAGGCCATTTCTCCATGGCCTCACTTGCCAGTGAAGACAGAGGCAAAAAAGTCATTGAATACCTCAGCCTTCTCCATAGCCCATGTGAAAATGTGTCCCTTTTCTTTCCCGAGAGGGCCCACAGTTTCTCTATCCTTCCTTTTATCACTGACATACCTATAGAAGCCTTTCTTGTTGACCTTGATGTCCCTGGCCAAACTTAATAGGAGTAGGGCTTTAGCTTTCCTAACCTCATCCCTGGCTGCTCAGACAATTTCCCTGTATTCTTAGCAGCCTATCTGTCCTTGCTTCCACTCCGTAGGCCTCCTTTTTCTGCTTGAGTTTGTCGTGGACCATCCATGCATGCCTCCTGGCATTTTTGCCTAGCTTCATCTTTGTTGGGATGCACCGCTCCTGAGTTGGAGGAGGTGATCCTTGAAGGTTAACCAGTTTTCTTGGCCCTTCTTCCCTCCAGGGCTTTGTCCCATGGTATTCTACCAAGCAGATCCCTGAAGACGCCAAAGCCTGCTGCCCTGAAGCCTAGAGTCTGCTCATGGATGTAGAGGGCGATGACCCTCCTCATCTCCCCTGCCTGTCCTTTCTGAAGAGCCTGTGTCCTTCCATTTCAACACTCCAGTCACGGGAGCCATCCCACCACGTCTCTGTAATGCCAGTGAGGTCATAGCCCTGCAGGCGTGCATACATCTCTAACTCTTCTTGTTTATTCCCCCTGCTACATGTGTTAGCATAGAGACATTTGAGCTGGGCCCCTGATGAAGTTGACTTACTGGCTGGAGAGGCTGGAATTCCTTTGTGCTGCTCTTCAGGTGCTCTCCTGCTGACTGTGACCCTTCTCCATGCTCTGGGCATCTATCACTGACACTGGCATCAACTGGGAAGAGTGGGATGGATTGAGGTTCCCCTCCTCCAGCAACTCTAGTTTAAAGCCCTCTTCACCAGCTTGGCAAGCCTCTGACTGAGAATGCTCTTACACTTCTTTGACAGGTGGACCCCATCAGCCCCCAGCAGACCAGGTTTCTCAGTGAGTCCCATGGTCTAAGTAGCCAAACCTCTGTCTGTGGCACCTTTCCTGTAACCATCTGTTGACTTACCAGATTCTACTGACTCTTTCAATCCGCTTCCCTTTGACCAGGAGGACTGATGAAAAAACTACCTGCACTCCTGAGACCTCTACTGCTGCTCCCAGGGCTCTGTAATCCTTCTTCATACTCCTCAGAATTCTCCTGGCTGTATCACTGGTGCCCATGTGAAACAACAGCACTGGATAAGTCATGAGGCTGTAACAGGGCTGGGTGGTCTCTTGGTGACATTCCTGATGTATCATCCAATACTCATCATTCACTGTGAAAAGGGAAGGGACCATTGCATTTGGAAACCAATGACCCTCAACAATCCCTCCAGCTGTCTGTGGCCACTCAGGCCAATGTCAGGCAATTCAAAGCTGGAGGTGCCATGGACTGGTGGATACTCTGTCAGCAGTGGATACCCTGGTTGAATTGAAACCTCCTGAATATTCAGCAACCAATCTATGTGGGTAAACTTGTAGAAGAGCTGCTCTGCTATTCTAGCTGGTGTTGGTCAGATTAGTATAGGGAGCATAACCCCTCTCCTGCGTCATTACTGTGCTGCCCTGACCATGAACCCATATACATGGATCCTGACAGTCCCTTCGTATGGTTCAGCTACCCCTGTGCAGCTGCAGAAAGTTACACAGTATGCCTTTGCCTGGCTGAAATCTGGACACTGATGACCAGCTATGGTTTGCATAGCACGTGCAGTGTCCTTGTCTCCTTTCTCAGGAGATTAGGATAATATAATGGGCTA